>NC_090932.1:775321722-775629472 GCF_040938575.1 Ambystoma mexicanum
ATGACGCATATAGAGCCATGTAGATCCCTCCGCCTGTGCCAACAACCAGTCAAGAGCCAGACTGAGGTACAGAAGAATGTATACTTATTTAAATAATAGGTTCAATTAATATTTTGACTCAATGTTTACACACGCACCTTCTCTGTGGCACAAAGCAAAACTGCAATATAAAACATAATTGTTCAGTTTTGTCTCAGGTACATGGGACGCAGGCCAAATACACCGGTCAAATCTCTTGTCCCATCAATCCCTGTGTTGTCAAAATTAAATAATACCTTTGAACATTAGAAAAACATGAGCCTTTGCATTTCTTGATCAGGTTTAGATTTAAAAAAAAACACACCTGCACCATTTCTGTGTCCAAAAGCAAATTCAGACATGCAGTACTTTGCACATTGATTTTCCCTGCACACTTAAAAATGCTAGCCGTTTTGAAATAACACAGACTTTGAGAATACTTTTGATTGAAAGAATCCTTCTACCTTTTTCAGCCAAAAAGTACACAATCTTTCTGCTATCAGGTTCACTTACTCACTCACAGAAAAGAGTGTGTGTTTTTCAATGGAGGATTACACTGGGTTTCATTTAACCCAGCACTTCTCTAACAAGCACTAAAAAACAAGGCTTCAATTATATTCAGCGCCCCTCTATTTAAAGGCAAGGTCTGGGGAGTGGTGACAGTTAGGAATTTCGTTTTTTTGACAAAAACATCCCCTTTCATTAGAGAAGTTTGGGGTTGACAGGAAAAATAGATGTACCCAATTACTTTAAGCGACTATAACTTTACTTCCCACTAAGAAAGAGGGCTGAGGTTTTGAACTCCCGAACTCTCCCTGCGTCAATCTATATGGGAGTTAATTAAATTATTATTTAGTCAAATATGCTAAGGGTCTACACAGCTTGCCCCCACCCACTCTTAAGGGAAAATATTAAGGCAGGCAGATCCCCACACACTTGGTTGCATTTGGATTAATCTACTTACATTGGAAATCTTGATTTTTGGGACTCAGCAATAGACGCCAGCATTTCACCACCCTCTCTTGGTGAAGCACAGAGGTCTGGTCAGGGAATTCAGTGAAAGATAGCTACCAGCATGTATCTCTCTGTTCCTGCTCTCCTCGCAAAAATCACAGCTTCTTTTGTCTTTCGCAATTGCGCTCTCCCATGGAATGTTAAATCTTCATTCAGCTTTCAATAGTTGAACCCAGATAATATTTAGGCAGCTATCCTGGCAAGGCTAGATTCTACCACCTTCCTTCAGTAATTCCCACATATGATGTTAGGTAAGTCCTTCAATATTTTTAGGCAGGTCTGCCCGGATGGTTTTTAGGTAGGTTTGTCCCCCCTCTGCCTGGTGCATCCACTTTTTAACCACAAAGTCCCACCCCTGAAATATTGAGATCAGGAGGTGTTAACTTATTAGCCTTGAATTTGCATTGGATATTTGTGGTCCTCTCCTCTTCCAATGTTCAACCCTCCTCCGATGATAGGCCCTTGGAGTTCTATGATGGAAAGGATATGAATGATGGACCCACCCACCTGCATGACATTTGTTTTTTTACACATGTACTTTTGAACTGAAAAAGTCCTAAGTGCCAATGTTCTTCATTTTACACATAAACATAATAACATAGATATTTTAAGACTCTTCTACTCCTGCCATATGCATGAAAATGATTACCGTTTTGGTTGGATATTGCACGTGTGAATCATTGGTTTTTCGCTATTCCTGAAATAATTATAATATTTATGAATGTAAAATGTTCTACCCCGATATCTAATCAAATAAACCACTAGCTCCCAAACTTTCAGATTCAGAAAAGTTTTGGGGGAGCTATAAACTCATTTTAGGTAGTTTTAGAGTTTCCAAAAATCGAACATAGATACAAATGACATCAAAATAACGGGCTTGTGACAAGCTTTAAAATGACACTGAATGGACCCGATGCAACTTATTGTTGCCCATAAAATCCCATTGAGTATGATTCTGCATGTACTCATATTGACATCTCCTAATTTTATGCAATTTATTTTGGGTCCTTGGCCCTCTCGGTTTCATTACTCTTGAGCCATGTGTCCAGACCTCTCTGCTCTCTCACTGTTGACTTTGCCTGCAATAAACTCATTAGCCTTTCTTCTTCCACGGCTAATGGTCAATGTATGGCTGCTCCAAGAGACCAGGTCCCATAAAGTTTCTTGATCAGTGCCTTACTTTTCTGCCTAGCAACTGACACTTTCCCAGAAACCGAAACCTACTGTTCTGTGTTTCCTCTGCCAATCATTACATGTTGCATCTGTGTGAGGAATTCAACCATCCACACGGGGAGAGTGTGCTTGCATGGACTTTTTTGATTTTTAAATAATGAAAATGAAGGAGGGCGATCAGCCTCCAAGAAATGTGCAAGGCCATTCTGCACACATTTCATCTGTTTCCTGCACAAAACGTATAGTCACGTGTAATCTGGGTAGACACAGTCTACAAGCGCCATTGTCCTCTGTCATATTCAGCTGGAATGTGACAGCCCGGGGTACATCAAAGCATCTAAAGAAGGGGGAAAGGCACACCTTACTCCAGAAATGGGCAGCCTAATTTAAATATCAAAGATCCTGTGGATCTCCGTTCCTTTTGTCTAATCTGGTTGGTGGCAGTGCATACTAAAGTAAAATTGAAGCAAGCCCAGAGGAGAGGCTTGATAGCTGGACAGATAACAGGAAGGCGGGACTAATGCCCCTTTGGTATACAATGTGTCAACATGAAATTAGATCTCGCCTCTCTGAATGATAGGCAGTGAATGGCTTGTCTGGGTCCAGAGGTTATTGCAGGTATCCCTGCAGAGCAGACCCCTTCCAGGGGGATGAACTATGTGATTTGGGACAGACAGGAAGTCTGCTCCCTGCACAAAGTTCAAGGGAAACTTGCGCTTTATTCTAGAGTCATTGAGGGCTCAGTTAACCAGAGATACACTTTGATCTACAGCAGGCAGGAAGATGGGTGGGACTTAGGTATGTTTTGTCACCCCTTGTCTATCCTGTTGCAGAGCACTCTGGTCCTGATCTCCGAAAGGAGTAAGAAGAAGGAAACATTTGGACGCAAGCTGACGGTACAGTCTACCTTACATCTTCCGCCAGTGAAGGAAGACCAGGAGTTCCAAGACAGAAGTAGGATTGCTCCCTTTAACTTCTCCCAGGGAACAGAGGGAGATCCGGGACTCAGGGGACCCATGCAGCAGCTCCAGAACCAGTACCCAGCCAGCACATAGCATGCCCTGCTAGGTTCTGGGAGCAAGCTTCCTATGTGGGAATTGCCACAGAGTCTCTGGACAAAGGACAAGGTTGTTGCTTGCAATCACTCTCCTGAGCTTTGGGCCATCCACCTTGAAAGGACACAAGCCCTGCGAAGAAGCTAGGAGGAGTGCCACACAAGCATCATCCAGCGTCTCTTTTTTAAGATCATATTCGAGACAGTCCTCGAACTGCATCTGGCTGCACCGCTGACTGTTGTCATCTGCAATCACAAGAGCCACCCGAAACGCCTCTAGCAACATTCCAGATCCGCCAACCAGCACAGAGACAAAGATTCTTGGCCCTGAGCCACCGCGCCAGACTGCCTGCAGAGGTCCGTCCAGACTTGCTTGCCAAACTGCCTGCCGCCTGCTACCCACAGCTGTCTCCCACCTCTAACTCTGTCTCAATGGCTGCAAAGTGCCCTGGAACTGCCTTGTTGCTGTCAAGCACCAAGAACTTCTTCAGCACCAGGTACATTGTGGTTCTGCCCCACTCCCCCTGGTCCTTCTCCAAAGACAGTTACAAACCTTTGCCCCCTTGCTGCTGGAATCGAATAACCTTGAACACTAAGACTGATTACTTTACCAACTACCCTCCTGTCAGTATCCAGAGTGCATCCCTTTCCTTCGTGAAACTGTCTGTCCTCTGTGTTCCTTTAGAGGGTGAGTTGTATTCGTAGTGTGCTATAACTGTCTGATGTAGTAATAATAAAGTAGATATTTTTATACAACCTTGATGGACAGTGCCTTTTACCATTGAGTAATAATTGTATTTTTGCTATGTTGCAACTAACCAACGATGCATGACCTTGCGGAGGTAAGCCTGCCGTTCTGTCCACATTACCAAAATTGGAGAAGGTTGTCTTATTATTCACTTGTATTACAATCTGTTTGGATTCCTACTGGTGTAATGGAGCTGTTGGGTTGATTGATGGTTTAGAAACCGATATTCATCCCTGGACCACTGGTGCCCCGGAAGTTGATTTGTCACATTGGTGGTAAGGGGTCAGATCGATTGGAACCTTGTGCACAGCTTAGTCACCCAATGATAAAAGTACTGTGCAGGCAGTGTTTAGTCACTGCTAGGTAATAGTAATAGTTATGGAGATTGACATGTAGACTATAAAAGGCATGACCAAGGATGTCCTGCACGTCTTATTTCCCCACAGCACTAAGGTTAATAAACCTGAGTTGCTGACCAGCCTCCAAGCTTGGGTAGAAGCGAGGGCTGCTGGACAGAAAACCCCAGGGGACGCTGTGTATACCCGAACGGACAGGACTGTGGACAGGACTGTGGGGTCCATTTAAAGGCCCCAAACAGAAATCCCTTTCACCTGAAAAGCCGCATTTAAACACTGCCACCAAAAAGGGCCCTACTTTGCTTTCCCTGTCACATGAGTGTCGAGCTTGGAACACTATAAGCAAAAATGGTCCTGCTTTGCTTTTATTTCACCTGAATGACAAGACTTTATACACTGCATCCAAAAACAGCCTTGATTTAATTTTGCAAGAATTTCAACACTACAATCGGAAACAGCTTTTGCTTTCCTTTTCACTTGAACAGCAGCCCTTTAAACACTGCAAAAGAGAAATGGCTTGGCTTTTCTTTTGTTCACGTCAAATTAAAGAACCATGTGGATTGGGACCTACCCCTCATCATCTATGGACAAACAGCAAATGTAAATTCATCCAAGAAGGAGAAATCTAAGAATCCTGTGACCTGCCAGACAGGATTTTTAACATTAAAAGAAAAAAACAGCTTGCACACGTGTGAAAAGAAAAGCGCCTAAAAAGCTACAGTGAGAAAAGATAGCACTGCTCACACAGAGAATATTAGAAAGCAAAATCTGATGTGGGCGGGGTGACCAAAGCAAATTTATTTTATGTTTCCCCCACAAGACTCCAGTCACCTTTAAAGAGGCACTTACTACTGGAAAAACCAGTCGTGCTGAGGCAGGAAACTTCACAATTAAAAGCCCCGCTTTCAACTGGAAGTCACACATACCAGTGAACCATCCCACAATAAAATGAGATGCTGCTGAGAGCGTCATAATTCCCTGCTCTTGCAGACATGAAGGCAGGAGCCCAGAGATTTCAAAGAAGGAGAAGTGTGGCTAAAGCTTGACCAGGAGGTGTGAGCCCTTCATGCACCCACCTCAAAGAGCAAACTGCTAAGTTCAAAGGCACTACTAAAATTCTCTGATCACCGGCTGAACCCAGAGGAAAACAAATGGCTGTAGGGGATAAGGCGGCCCTCCCACAGGGGGGACTAACACTCCAAATTGACATTAAAAGACGGATTTCCTTTTAGGCATTATTTGCAGCAATCAGAGTAAGAATAATGTTTCTTTTTTTCATGTAATTTCCAGGCAGTTTTAAAAAAAAGAAATTGCAGTTTCCTATGACTTTAGGGACTGAAATGGCCAGTTAGAATAGTTTTTTGGCTGATGTAAAAATGGGACAAATATGACAGTTGGTGGAAAGATGGAAAATGAAATTAGGAACATGCTTGATCATTTGCAGATTTATAACTGTTATACATTTTATGAAAAGGACAAAAATGTGCCACCGGTCCATGCTACATAGTACAGAGTTAGCGACTGGCTTACCTAATTCCCAATGACCAGCTAAAACTGAATATCTGTTTCATATGGCAGGGGCTAGTATAAGTATGAGGTTATGAGACATAACTCGTTTTTGCCAAAAAAGTGGTAATGTGAACAAAGAATTGTAATAAATCCAAACAGAGAGGTGGTGCTCTCTTCCCTTGAACCAATCATGCCAGGGGCGGAGAGAGGAATGGTAAACTTTCCTATACAAGCGGCAGGGATTATTACAGGGTACTCCTCCTTGATTGTAAAGTTGGTGATGTCATTTGTGCTATATAAGGGGGACTGTACTAGGAGACAGACACAACAAAATCTGGAGAGACAGGAGGAGAACGTAGAGAAGGCAGCTGAACCATACCATCTTTGAGAGTGCAGTGACCAGACCCCTTGCCCTAGCTGTCCAGAGTGTCCTGAGATCCAGCTGGCTTTCCAGAATCCAAAACCAAGGCTTACTTGGTAAGTAGCAAATAACCCCAGCCCTAAATTGCATAAGCCCTTCATTTTTGTAGCATTGCATCCAATATTTCTCCCATTGAAACCCCCACTGACAACCCCATTGAAAACCCCCCAAAATTGCCAGTGTTATTCCGTCACCTTCCCAGAGAGGAATCTATAATTTACTTGTGTAGGTTAGCATATCTCCTTTGAAAAACCTCTCAGTTGTCTGTGTAAATCCTTAGTATTTGTGTAAGTAAATCAATTAAATCCCCCATTGAAATTCACAGTTCAAGATTGTTGCAATTCGAAATCAACCATCTTCTGCCTGGTGTTGTATTTAATTATTATAGTCATTAAAGTATTGCCTCAAAAGAATGAGTCTCCTTGTAACTGAAAACTGAATTTGTCCGTGTATGTGTGCATTACCAAACAAATTCCTATTTGCATCTGTCCTATTAAACCCAAACCGTTGTTCCCAGTGTGAGCAATCCCTTTTGCCTAGAAGTCTACCTGTTATGTGCCTCTGTCCTTGACATTGAAAACCAATTTTCCTATTGTAAGCTAAACCCCTTCCCTGCGCTGCCTGTCATTGTAAACCCAGTGTAAACACATTTCCATTTGCCACTATATTTTTCCCATTTGCATTTGCTTTCTCCCAAAACCGATTTTCCCACTTAATTTCTATTGTTGCACTGCTGTGCTGATTAGTATTCTCTGAACTTTCCCTATCTCCTAAAGTGTAAGCAATTCGAATCTCCTTTCATTCTGTCCTCTAGCCATTGTGAGTAATAATCAAAATCCCATTCTGCCATTTTGCTCAAAAAACGGGTTTTCACTTTATTTGCTGGCTTCCCATCTTGTGGTGGTGGGCTTTACCCCAAATCCGATTTTCTCTCTCTATTGCTACTCCTTGCCACTGCCTTCGATTCAAAGGAATCAAGTTTAGCTGATGTTTGGGGGTGAGTGTTGCAAGGGGGATTGTTTAACCGTTGTGCTATCACTTTCTAAAACATTTTCTTTTTCTGTTTTGCCATTAAAGAACTGTGTGAATTGTAATAGGATATCTTAATCTAATTGTTCTGTAGATATCATTGCATTGGTGTTGCCACAACATTGGTGGCTACTGTATATTGATTATTTTCCTTTTTCATTGAATAATAAATTAATAAATATCTTATTGATACACACCGGTTTGGTTCCTAGTCCATTGTGACACAGGGTGTTTGTAGAGGTTGGGTGCGAGACGGGTTGGAGGCCTACTCAAAAAAATCCGTAGTGTATTAAAAATAAGCAGCATTTTATAGTGCACCACATCCATTGTAGGGGAAGGAGTTCCCTAGCAGGCGTGTGCCATGTTATAAACCATGACAAGACCTTCTGGAGGGGGTTAATGATGAGGACGACTGCTTGAGCAGTGCTTCTCGACAATTATCCCGCCAGGGGGAAAGTGTGGTTTCTCAACATTCGAGAGTGTTAGTGAGGACAGGGGCTATTGCAGCATCCCACAAGTCCCAGGCCACAGCACAGTCTCTAAGTGGCTCAGTAATTGTTCAGGCTGTTAATGAGGTAACGGCTAGGAAGTTCCTGCTCGAGGAGAGGAGACTGGCACTAGAGGAACAGAAACAGTGGGACAGGGTCACCACAGAGAGGTACAGGGCCACCATACAGCTGTGCAAGCTGGCACTTGAAGAGAAGAAGGAGGCCAACAGAGCCACCTATAGCGAAAGCAACAATAGTGGCTCAAACCAGAGTGCCCGGGATAAGCCCCAAATCCCCAAAGACTTAGTACAGGCTTATGAAGTGGGGAAGGATATTTTTGACTGGTATGAAGTGCTCAAGCTGGCATTCCAGCTGCAGGATGTGGCTGAGGCACTGTGGGGCGCAGCCCTGAGGAGTCGCTTACCGACAACAGGGACTGATGCAATTCTTCAGTTAACTCCCGAGGAAAGCCCCATTTATGAGAACATGAAGGCAGCCCTACGCAGGAAGTTCTGTACAACCCCATAACAGTATCTCAAGAGCTTCAGAGAGCTTGCGAAGGAAAGTGGGAAGACATTTGAAGCGTTCACACACTTGTTGTTGTAATATCTGAGTTGGCAGGTGACTGGTAACAAAGTTGACACATTTAAAGAAATGTACAATTTGATTGCATGTGAGCATGTGTTGAAAAATGGTGAGATTGACCTACACCAGCATATACTGGACAAGGTTATCACAGATCCTAGGGAGCATGCAAAGGCTTACGACAGGTTTGTGAGTACTTGAGTCCAGAAAAAGGCTCAGGTGAGTACACCCAAACTGGAAGAGAATTCAGCAGACTAAAAAAGTAAACAAGGATGGGAAGGACACAGTCCAACCCAATCCTCTTCAAAGTCAGGTCCCCAAAAGAACGAATGAAAACCCCCAAACTCTAGTTCAGTGGTGCATATCGAAAAGAAGAGCGCTGGCTCCACTAACCCTGGGACATCTGCGTTCTCACCACCCAAAGGTTGTTTTGTGTGTATGCAGCTGAGCCATAGGTAAGGGGATCCTGCTAGCAAGGGCTCACCCAAGCAAGCTATAATGAATGTTGGGCTCGTGGAGGTGGCCAACATTAGTGTGGGCCTTTCAGAAGAGGATTTCCCACCAGGGCAGGGAGTGGCCGAAAGTGAATTGGTTACACTGAGTGGGAACGGTACCGGATCTCCAGAAGAGACCTCAGTTCCCAATAATACTCAACTCTATCTAGAGCACGTGTACATCAATGGACACAAAACTCCTGCGGTCTGAGACACAGTAGTTAGCATCAATGCTGTCACCCGGCAATGGCTACAGCCAGGCCAGTATATTACTAGGCCTGATTTGTGCATAAGTGGATTTGATGGTAAGAGTAAGTGCCCCTTGGTGAAAGTAGTATTCAGCTGGCGAGGTGAAATGACACAGAACAGTGTTGAGGAGAAAGACTCCATCCCTGTCCCATGTCTGTTGGGTAATGACCTCCATGATCCTGAAATAGTTGCACCAACTACACGATCGAGGGCCAAAGAGATCGTTAGATTGAATGCTCTGTGAGCCTCGGGCTTGGAGTGTTTCCAGAGGGTGGGTTGGAAGGACCAGCATGGCCGGTAGGCCCTAGTCCAGTTCTACAAACTACTGAGTTACCTACTCCTGCGGGAGAGGGGCTAATAGCCATGGAGGATCCTACTTTGGCACCAGGGGACCCAGTAACTTCAGAATTGCCTAGCACAGTGCAGGAACCCGAGGTGGGGGGCCAGGTGGGCCAGACCTGAACGGTCTGCCCAAACTGGATGAGTTTGCATCAACAGTGGGTCAAGATCAGACTGACTTCCACACAGCCCAGAAAGTGTGTCCCACTCTGTCGGTTCTGCGGAAGCAGGCAGAGGAGCAGGCTAAGGGTGATGCCCTTGGGCTGTTCAAAGTGTATTAGAGGATGGACTCCTGTATAGTGAACCAAAGGATTCTGAGGGCGAGGACACCAGAAGGTTGGTGATTCCCCAATGCCACAGAAAGTTCCTTTTGGATTTGGCTCACCACCAAATTCCTTTAGTGGGTCACTTGGGAGTGACTAAGACATCAGACTGGTTGTCTGTGCACTTTTACTGGCTACAGTTTGGCGTAATAGTTAAGGAATTTGTCTGGTCCTGCCCGGCTTATCAAGCATCTGGCAATTCAGGTGGTGCCACACAGGCCCCCTTATTTCCATTACCCGTGGTGGGGCAGCCTTTCAAGAGAAGAGGCATGGATATTGAGGGTCCTTTGGATCCTCAAACCAGCTCAGGGAACAGATATATTTTGGTGGTGGTGGCCCACACCACAAAATACCCTGAGGCTGTCCAAAGGCTCTGAATGGGATTTCTCCCGTGTTGGATTCCCCAAGGAATATCAGCATATATGAAGGCTATGTGGGAAGAGTGTGGAGTCAGCTACTGGTTCTCTACCTCCCTTCATCCACAAACCAATTTTCTTGTTGAGCGGTTCAACAAGACCCTGAAAGGCATGATAGGTGGCTTGGAAGAGCACTTGAGGAGACTATGGGATATTCTCCTTCCATGCCTACTGTTCACCTACTGGGAGCTGCTACAGAATGGAGTATGGTTTAGCCCCTTTGACCTTCTGTTTAGGCACCCTGTAAGAGGTCCCCTCAGTCTAGTGAAGGAGGGATGGGAAAGCAAACCCTCATCCCCGTCATGAAATGTGATGGACTATGTACTCAGCCGTCGGTCTAGAATGGCAAAGTACATGGAACAGTCAACAAAGAATCTAAAAGCCAGTCAGGAGCTTATGAAGCAGTAGCACGACCAGAAGGCCAAAGTGACAGTCTATTCTCCAGGCCAGTGGGTGGGGATTATGGAACCTGTCAAACCCAGTGCCCTTCAGGACAAGTGGACTAGACCTTACTGTGTGCTGGAAAAGGTCAGTGAAGTGAATTATCTCATTGACGTGAAAGGACCTAAACAGATGTGCAGGGTCTTTCTGGTTAACTGGCTAAAACCCCATTATAGCTGGGATGACTTGGTCATGACATTAGTGACTGATGGAGAAACTAACGGGGAGACAGATCTCCTCCCAGTCCTCTGGCACACTGAAGCCACAGATGGGTCAGTTGAATGTGTCAACCTTGCAACCGACCTGTCAGAACAGCAACTGACAGACTGTCGCTGGTTACTGGGTAGTTTGCCGGTCTGTTTTCTCTGACTCCTGGTCGCGCAGATTGGTGCACCCATGATGTGGACACTGGATACATTAAGCTGATGAAGAGTAGAATTCACCGGATGTCCTGATAAGCTCAGAGACACCAGCAAGGAGGAAGTTTTCCAAGATGTTGTCCTAGGAGCGATAGAGCCATCCCACAGACCCTGGGCTAGCCCAGTGGTACTGGTCCCTAAAAGGACCAGTAGTAGGAAAACTGAAGTTTGTTTTTGTGTGGACTGCAGGGGGCTCAATTCTGTCACAAAGACAGATGCTCACCCATTCCTTGGGCAGATAAACTCATTGACAAACTTGGCGCTGCCAAGTACATGAGTACTTTTGACCTCACAGTGGGGTATTAGCAGGTCAGCTTGACAGATGGAGTGAGAGAGAGGTCAGCATTCTCAACCCCGGAAGGACATTACCATGCCCTTCAGATTAAAGTATGCCCCTGCCACTTTTCAGAGAATACTTAATCAGGTTTTGTCTGGACTTGAAAACTTCAGTGTCACCCATTTAGATGAATATTGCAGTGTTCAGACACACCTTGGAGTATCATGTATCCCACTTGAAACAAGTGCTTCAGGCACTGCAGAATGTAGGCCTGACTATCAGGGTCACAAAGTGCCAGATAGCGCAGCGTAGCGTGACTTACATAGGCCACCTGGTCGGTGGAGGTACGAAACAACCTCTCGAAGTGAAGGTACTAGCTGTGAAGGATTGGGATATCCCCACCACACAGACACAGGTGAGAGCCTTTCTAGGTCTCACCAGGTACTACCGGTCTTTCATCATAGGGTATGGGAACATTGTTATGCCCCTGAATGATGTAACATCCAAAAAGATGCCAAAAAAGGTAATTTGGACCCCCGCCAGTCAAACCGCCTTTCAGGATACAAAGGATGGATTGTGCAGGGCCCCAGTTCTGAAAGTGCCAGACTATGGTCAGGGATTCATTATCAAGACAGACGCTTGTGATTTTGGGATTGGAGCAGTGGCAGCGCAGCTGAACTCTGAAGGGGTAAAGCAACCTGTCGCCTACATTAGCAGGCAGTTGACAAAAGGGAAAGGAACTGGGCTGTCGTAGAAAAAGAGGTGTGTGCAGCCGTGTGGTCCTTAAAGAAGCTTAAACCCTACATCTTTGGGTCTCACTTTACAATCCAGACGGACTACAGGCCTCTGCGATGGTTAATGGCGATGTAAGGGGAGAACACTAAGCTTTTGCCTTGGGCTATATCCCTATCGGGATTAGATATGGACATCCAGCACAAGCCAGACTCCCAGCATGGAAATGCAGATGGCTTCAGCCGGTCCTTTCGCCTTGATAATGAGCCAGAACCTCAGTAGGGTGGTGGTTCTGTCACAGGTTTCCCCCTTTCTCACCTGTTTTCGTTGTCTGATGACTTCTTTAGGAGGAGTCTTCTTTCGTATGGTTCGGGTCTTATACAAGCCCGCTCGGCCGTCCTCGGCTTCCAGTGTTCGTTCAGCTTCGATGTCCGGGATCAAGGGAAAACTCCAGGAAATTCAGAAAAAGGATATGGAGCACGCGGAGGCGGAGCAGGGTTTCCGGGAAGGGCTGGATAAGAAGTAGGGAAGGTAGATTGGAAGAAGGGGTTCCAGGAACCAGGAAACAACAGAATAATACAAGGGAGAGTACGGAGCACACGTCCGGTCACAGCTAACAGCAGCGATGAGACGCGTGGGGTCGTGGGGTGTGGCCTCTTTATAGAGTACGCTGCGTAGAACGTGAAGACTGGTGAGCAGCGTCCTGAGCTTGCAGCCATGTTGGTAGTATTATGGAGTGTAATCCCCGACGTGTCAGGGACCAGGAGGCCCAGAAAGGGCGAGTTCGATGGTTCATGACAGCATGCCTCCTCCGAAAACCCGTCCCGCCGGGTTTGCCCGGGTGTATGAGATGGAACCTTCTGAGTAACCTGGGGGTATTTAAGTTTGAGATAGGTTCCCAAATGCGTTCACTGGGGGAATAGCCTTTCCATTCCACCAGGTACTGGAGTTGGCCACGTCTATATCTGGAATCACAAATTCTGGAGACCTCATACTCCAGTTGGTCATTGACGAGCACTGGGTTAGGACGAAGGTTATTTTGAGAGGTCTGGACTTATGGCTTTATTAAGGATGTATGAAAGACTGGGTGGATTTTCTTCCAGGAGTCTGGTAATCTGAGTCGAAAGGCCACTGGGTTGATGATTTCCTTTATAGGGAAAGGCCCATAATTCCCGGGGAGCCAATTTATTTGGTCGTAGATGCCATGGCAGTAGCTTCGAGGATAGCCATACTTTATCCCCTATTGTGTAGGAAGGGCTCGGTCTTCTTTTAGAGTCTGCATACAGCTTGGTCTGGGTCCTGGCCTTCTCTAATTGTTCTTTGGCCTCTCTTTGTACATTAATGAGTGTTTCAATCCAGGAGTCGACTGTGGGAACTGGTGTAGGATGTGGAAGGACAGAAGGTAGAACTCAAGGGTGGAATCCTTGGCTACAGAAAAAGGGCTGGTCTTAACGGCCGAGTGATCCTAATTATTATAAGTGAATTCAGCCACTGGTATTAAAAGAGACCATTCGTCCTGGACCTTGGTAGTGAAGCAACGGAGATATTGTTCCAAGGTTTGGTTAACACGCTCTGTAGCTCCGTTGGTTTGGGGATGATAACCTGAGGAGAGGGCACGTTGAATTCCTAGTTTCCGGCAAAGGTGTTTCCAGAACTGAGAAATGTATTGAGGCCCTCTGTCCGATATGATCTTGGAATGGAGTCCATGTAGTCGGAATATGTGTTCCAGGAAAATTCCAGCAAGTTCTGACGAGGATGGCAGTTTATGCAGGGGTGTAAAATGAGCCATATGAGTGAACAAGTCAATGGTGACCATGATGGTTGTGTATCCCCTGGAAGGTGGTAACTCCACAATGAAGTCTGTAGCTATGAATTCCCAAGGCCTTGTTGGTAGTGGAGGTTGATGTAGTAGACCCGCCGGTCTTTTGTTGTCGTGTTTGTTTTGATTACAGACAGAGCATGCCTGAACGTACAGTTGTACGTCAGCTTTCATTCCGGGCCACCAAAATTGCCTTTGTATTAGTCGAAGGGTATTGGTAATACCACGATGTCCGGAGTAAAGGGTATTGTGACAGAGGTTTATTATCCTTTGTTGTAGTTTTTGTGTTGGAATGACCAAGGCGTTATCTTTGAACAAGTATCCATGTTTAGTCTTCAAATTCCACTGGATCTTGCTCGAGATGTCTTTCCAGAGCTCAGAGGATTGAGTTTGCATGCGAACTTCATCTAGGAGACTGATTGCCTGAGCTACAAATATTGTATGGGGAAACATCTTAGGAAATGTTCGGTCTTCAGGGGGTTCATAGTCAGGACGCCGAGACAGGTGGTCAGCGATTATATTTTGTGTTCCAGGAACATGGTGAATCTGGAACTGGTATTGGGCAAAGAAGAAGGCCCAACGGGCCTGACGGTTGTTCCTACATTCCAGGGCCTGTAATACTTGGAGATTTCGATAGTCTGTGCGAACCCGGACAGGATGTTTAGCTCCTAGAAGTAAATGACGCCACTCGGTGAAGGCTTGGCGGATGGCTAGCAGTTCCTTTTCTAAAACCGAGTAATGAGTTTCACTGGGGGTCAATGTCCGTGAAAGATAGGCAATAGGATGTTCCAGTCCATCATCGAGTTCCTGTTTCAAAACTGCTATGATGGCATATTAGAGGCATCTGTTTCCACTAGGAAGGGTCGATTTATATCAGGTTGAGCCAGGATGGGGGCTTGTGTAAACTCTGTTTTCAAGCATTGGAAGGCCTTCTCCTGGACTGATGTCCAATGAAAGGGAGTATCTTTCTTCAACAAGGCAATAATCAGTTGAACAATCTCGGAGAAGGATGGTATGTACTTCCGATAGAAATTAGCTAGGCCCAGGAAAGACTGGATCTGTTTTACGGTGATCGGAGTTGGCCAGGATAGTATGGCCTTAACCTTGGATTGATCCATTCCTATGCCGTCTGGGCTAAGGACAAATCCTAGATAGTGAACAGTGGAAACATGAAAAAGGCACTTCGCGGGTTTTGCTAGGAGCTTGTGTTCACGAAGCCGTTGTAATACTGCCTTAACATGTCCTTCATGCGTGAGAGGATCCTTAGAGAATATCAAAATATCGTCCAAGTAGACGATGACGAAAAGAAACAGCATATCCGAAAACACCCGAGCCATAAAGCGTTGGAAGATCGCTGGAGCATTAGCGAGTCTAAAGGGCATGACCTAGTATTCATAATGACCAAAGGGAGTTCTGAAGGCTGTCTTCCATTTGTCTCCTTCCCTAATACGGATCAGATGGTAGGCACCCCTGAGATACAATTTGGTGAATATTATGGCTCCTCTTACGGCTTCCAGGATATCTGAGATCAAGGGTAATGGATAACGATCTTTAAGGGTGCACTGATTTAGACCTCGATAATCAAGACAAGGTCTGAGTTCCTTGGTGTCTTTCTTAGGAACAAAAAAAACGTGAAGCCCCGGCTGGAGACTTGGATGGGCGTATGGTGCCGTTTTCTAGGTTAGTATCTAGGTATTCACGAAGGGCCTTTTTCTCGGGTTCAGACAGAATAAACATCCTTCCAAAGGGAATCACAGATGAAGGTTTGGTTTCAATAGCACAGTCTTCCGGCCTATGGGGTGGTAAGGCTTGGACAATAGCAGAAGAGAACACATCAACGTATTACTGGTAGGCTTTAGGAACCTGGACGATGTTGGAGAAGGTAAGAGGACCTTGCTGGGTTGTTGAACATTCTTCCGATGGTGTCGGAGAAAGATCCAGGAGTAGACAATGAGACATGCAAAATTCAGAACCTAGGAACAGGGAACCTGCTGGCCAATTGATGTATGGATTGTGTTTTTGTAGCCAGGGCATTCCCAATAAAATTGGGTAATGGGCAGATTTTATTATGTCAAACTTTATCTTCTCTCGATGATGGTTTATTGCAAGCTCGATTTCCTTGGTCTGAAGGGTTATAGGTCCAGAAGAGAGGGGTCTCCCATCAATTGCTTCTATGGGTTGCAAGGTGTTCCGGGATTCGTAGGGAATATGATGTTTAAGGACCCATTCTTGATCTATGAATATTCCCATGGCCCCACAGTCCACTAATTCCAGAATGGGGTAGGTTTCCTTCTTGGATGGCGATAGAAAGGCCTTTAAAATTACCAGAGAGTTTTGTCCAGGAGAGTTAAAGGATGGTATAGATGTGGAGCCTGCATCTCTCTCCCGAAACTGTGCTCCATCTAGGATCGGGAGCTGGCGTTTCCCGAACGCCGCGGAGGGGCTATTGGACATTCTCTGACTAAATGCTTGTCCGAGGCACAGTACATGCATAAGCCAGTATGGATCCTTTGCAACCTTTCTTGGGGGGATATGGGTCCACGGAAGGCCCCTAGTTGCATGGGTTCAGGTTCGTTTGTAGGAACAGAAGTATCTTCGGATTTCGAGGAGGTCTCTAAGGGGTTCTTCTGGAGGGGTGACTTGGTCTTCCTTTTCTCTGTCTTCCTCTCCTGGATGCAAAAATCAATCTGTAGAGCAAGATCCATAAGTGCCTGGTAAGAACTTGGACGTGGAACCCTGGCTAATTCATCCTTGACATTTTCATTTAGCCCTATTCGAAAGAGAGTGAAGCAAGCTTCAGCAGGCCAACCTGCTTCTTTAGCCAGTTGCTTGAATCGAGTCACATAAGTGAGCATGTCCTGAGAGCCTTGCTGAAAATCAAGTAAACGTTCTTGAGCACTAAAGACCTGTTCTGGGCGGTCAAACATGGTTTTAAGTGCTTGAATGAATCTGTCATAATCATCCAAGAGGGCATCTCCGGAATTAACTAATGGTGTGGCCCAGGCTAATGCATTCCCAGAAAGGTGTGAAATAATAAAGCCCACTTTAGCCCTGGGGGTGGAGAAATAATTAGGTTTAAAGGTAAAGTGAACCAAACAAGAATCCAGGAATCCACGGAGCGTTTTTTCAGAGCCATCATATTTCTCAACAATGCCGCCCAATAGCCCACTGTCTTTTGTGGCAGAGTCGCGGGATAGCACCAATTGCTTTAACGCAGTGTTCTCAGCTTCCAGGTTCTGCACTTCGGTCGTTAGTTCCTGCATGCCGCGCATAAGATCCTGGATGGCCGCCTCCATGTCTGTATCGACTTCGGTCAGGTGGCGTCTCAATCTGTCACAGGTTTCCCCCTTTCTCACCTGTTTTCGTTGTCTGATGACTTCTTTAGGAGGAGTCTTCTTTCGTATGGTTCGTGTCTTATACAAGCCCGCTCGGCCATCCTCGGCTTCCAGTGTTCGTTCAGCTTCGATGTCCGGGATCAAGAGAAAACTCCAGGAAATTCAGAAAAAGGATATGGAGCACGCAGAGGCGGAGCAGGGTTTCCGGGAAGGGCTGGATAAGAAGGAGGGAAGGTAGATTGGAAGAAGGGGTTCCAGGAACCAGGAAACAACAGAATAATACAAGTGAGAGTACAGAGCACACGTCCGGTCACAGCTAACAGCAGCGATGAGACGCGCAGGGCCGCGGGGGTGTGGCCTCTTTATAGAGTACGCTACGTAGAGCGTGAAGACTGGTGAGCAGCCTTATGAGCTTGCAGCCATGTTGGTAGTATTATGGAGTGTAATCCCCGACGTGTCAGGGACCAGGAGGCCCAGAAAGGGCAAGTTCGATGGTTCATGACAGGTTCACATGTTGAAGTTGGGGGGATGTGAGGAATTCGATCAAACGCATGAGGAAAGTGCGCTTGTCTGGGCTTTTTTGATTTTTTAATAATGAAAATGAATGATAGGAGATCAGCCTCTGAGAAATGTGCCAGGCCATTCCCCACATATTGTATCTGCTTCGCGCACAAAACACATAGACACGTGTACTCTGGGAAGACAAAGCCTACAGGCCCCATCTTCCCCTATCATATTCAGCTGGAATGTGACAGCCCCGGGTACATCAAAGCATCTCAAGAAGGAAGAAAGGCACACCTTCCGCCTAATTTAGATATCAATGGCCCCATGTATCTGCATTCCTTTTGTCTAGTCTGGCTGGTGGCAGTGTATACTAACGAGATAATTGAAGCAAGTCTAGAGGAGAGGCTCGATTGCTGGACAACAGGAAGGCAGGACTAACAGCCCTTTAGTATGAAATCTGTCAACTTGAAGCTGGTTCCCCCCTCTCTGTTTGAAAGGCAGGGAATGGCCTGTCTGGGCCCAGCAGTTGCCGCAGGTGTCCCTACAGAGCAGACCCCTTTCAGAGGGATGAAGGATGTTATTTGGGAGTCTGCTCCCAGCACATACTGCAAGGGAGACCTGCGCTTTATTCAAGAGTCACAGAGGGCTCAGTTAACCAGAGCAACGCTTTGATCTACAGCAAACAGGAAGATGGGTGGGACTTAGGTATGTGTTGTCACCCCTTGTCTGTCCTGTTGCAGATCAATCTGGTGCTGACCTCATGCATAACAGAAGAGTGTTTGTGGGCACCAAGGATTGGTTCATTAAGGTAGGCTTAGCCTGCACCAGTCACTGGGGCCTATTTGGCTTCGATAAAGGGCAGAACCCCTCACTTAGCAGATCATCTGACAACTTTGAAAGGAGTAAGAAGAAGAACTAATTTGGACTTGAGCTGAAGGTACAGTCTACCTTACATCTTCCGCCAGTGAAGGAAGGCCAGGAGTTCCAAGAGGGAAGCAAAAATCCCTCCCCTAAACATCTCCCGGGGAACAGAGGGAGATACCAGACTCAGAGGACAAGTCCAGCAGCTCCAGAACCAGTACCCAGCCAGCACACAGCGTGCCCTACTAGGTTCTGCCAGCAAGCTTCCTAGGTGGGAAGTGCTGGAGAGTCTCTGGACAAAGGACAAGGGTGTTGCCTGCAATCACTCCCCTGAGCTTTGGGCTGTCCGCCTTCAAAGGACAAAAGCCCTGTGAAGAAGCTAGGAGGAGTGCCACACAAGCATCATCCAAAGTCCATCTTTTAAGGACATTTTTGAGACAGTTGAGTCCTCGACCCGCATCTGGCTGCACCGCTGATTGTTGTCACTCCGCAGTCACAAGAACCATCCGAGACACCTCGACCAGCATTCCAGATCTGACAACCAGCAGAGAGACAATGATTCTTGCCCCTGAGCCACCGTGCCGGACAGCCTTCAGACTTCCGTCCAGCCTCACTTGCCAAACTGCCTGCCGCCTGGTACCCAAAGCTGTCTCACGCCACTAAATCTGCCTCAAGGGCTGTAAAGTTCCCTGGAATCGCCTCAATGGTGTCGAGCACCAAGAACATCTTCAGCACAAGGAACATTGTGGTACTGCCCCTAGAGACAGTTGCGAACCTTCGCCCCCTTGGTGCTGGAACCGAATAACCTTCAACAGAAAGACTGATTACTTTATCAACTACCCTCCTGTCAGTATCCAGAAAGCATCCCTTTCCTTCGTTAAACTGTCTGCCTCTATGTTTATTCACAGGATGGGTTGTATTTGTAGTGTGCTAGAACTGTCTGTTGTAGTAATGATAAAGTACATTTTTTATACAACCTTGACTGGACAGTCCCTTTTACCATTGTTTAATAATAGTTTTTTTCGCTGTGTTGCAACTAACCAACGATCCACGACCTTGCAGAGATAAGGCAGCCGTTCTGTCCACATTACCAAAATTGGAGAAGGAGGTCTTATAATTCACTTGTATTCCAATCTGTTCGGATCCCTTCTGGTGTACTAGAGCTGTGGGGTTGATTGGTGGTTTAGAAACTGATATTCATCCCTGGACCACTGGTGCCCCGGAAGTTGATTTGTCACAATCTGAAAGAAAATAGCCTTTTCTATCTGTGGCATGTATTTTTCATGTTGAGCCTTATATTTATTTTAATAAATTGTATCTCGCCATCACTGTTCATTTTATCATCATGATATGTTCATTCTTATCAAAAATGTTACTCTGTGTGTTTATTATTACAGCTACATCACATGCAATGCCCCAGCAGAAAGTGTATTTTTTTTGTTTACAAACAACCTTTTTTTAATGTGGCAGGTGCAAGTTGAATGCTGCTGTTCATTTTGTATTTCACAATGTACATTTTCAACTCCTTTCTGCAATCTGGTTTTATTTCTCCCATACTCCTTGCTTAAACTGCAGAAAACACACTACCTGCATTCACTAGGCACCTTGGTTGTGTTAAAGTTTGAGGCTTGCTTTACATTCTGCCAGTGTGCCTTTCCAACAGAAGAATGTATTTTGCATCAGAGGCCTAAACTGGCCTTTCTGTTAATTTTCCTGTGTGGAAAATATCCCAAAGCCTCAACCGCCTAAATATTAGAAAAGTCAGGCACCTCATTCTTTCAGCACCGCCAAGCATCTCTTAACCAGTCTTGTCTTCTCTAAACTGGACTTCTGTGCCAGCATCCTCTTTGGTCGCCCCAACTATGCTTTCTGTCCTCTCAACAAAATCATTAACTTTGCTACCAGGACTCTTTTTGAACTATCTCACTTCACACTCACTGCCTCATACCATCAGCAGGCTGGATGGCTAACAATGCAAAACAGGGGCAGATTTAAATTTATTCTCCCGGATCACAAATCTATCCTCAGTAAGGCACCACTGTATCTATCCTCCTCTCGCCAACTCTACAAGTCTTCTCGTAATCTCTGCCCTTCATCCTTGACTACTCTTGGTGCCCCTCACGCTCCCTGTGCTTCCTCTCGCTTCCGCTCCTTCTCTCTTCTTCCTCCTCTTTCATGGAATTTTCCCCCCCCCGGACATCTGAGAAAAGGTCCACACGGATTTCTTCAAAACCACACCGAAAGCCTACTTTCTCGTCCCCGAGTCACCCTAACCTAACACTCATCTGCTTGCTAGCTAACATTTTTCCCTTGTCTCTAACTTGACCCTGTCCCGCACTCCCTCTGCCTCCACTCTAGCACTTCGCACATCCTGCTCACATCCTTAGCACAGCTGGCCGTACCGCCTAACTGCACTTAAACATGTCCAATGTTCATTGTCCTTAATCAATGAGTGCCTACTTATGTGGTGACTGCTTCATTTACTCCCCTCTTTAATCTGGTCAGAATGTCCCTCAAACTCACCCTGTTGTAAGAAGCTCACTGCTTCCCATCAAATCTGATTTGTTATCGATTGTACGCTCTTTTGTTTTCAAAAAAGCGCTGTTCCACTGCATATCAATAAATAAATAAATATCTGGATGTTGGTAAGTTCAGTTACTACTCAATGGCCGACATGTCCATCTTAGCACAAATCGCCAACATCAATTTGCAAAACAGAAAGCGCTGTCTGAAAGTGAGACTATTAAGCAAATCTGCCTTTCATGGCAGAATCCATTCACGGGAGCTCTTTGGTTAAATCTTAAATAAACTGGGAGATTACCCTAGCAGATGGAAATCGGCCATGGAAGGCTTTAGTACGGCGCCATTGCCTGGTTTGCCCAGACTTGTTCCAGCATGTGCTGTGCGGAGAGTGTCAAGAATATCATTAAAGACATTGGGCCTCATTACGACTGTTGCGGTAAGGCAACGTTACAAGTTTGCTCGCGGGTGCCGCTCTGGACGCCTGGTCACACCAGGCGTGCAGAGCGGCACCCGCGAGCAGACCAGGATGGTAGCAACGGTACCGCTGCTACCCTCCTCCGCATTCCCATTGAGGCCTGCGGGGGCTCAAATTGGAATGGGGACATACCGGCTACGGGTCCCGCGAAAGGGAAATTACTGGGCCCTCCAAGGTCGGAATGGCCCGGTAATTCCCCTTTCGCAGGACCTGGACCCAGACCCGAGTTTGGGGATAGCCATGCCCCTTATTCAGGGCATGGCTACGTCCAAACTCGTAATGAGGCCCATTGAATGGCAACCCGCCCTTTTGCCCATCCATAAATGGAAGGATAACGTGGTGCACTCTATGGTTCTTTACTAGTGAGACAATATGGCAGCAGGGAGGATGATGTACAAGCATAACACCAACTGGCCAGAGGTGCGGTAGCTGTCCATTGAATGGATCTGGTTTTGCTGATTTAATAGCATTGATTGGCACTGGGATCCACAATGGCTGGCAACGCTGATGATGCCATGGAGAGGGCAGGATGGGCTCTTGCTGCATTTGAAACCTTAGGGGTTTATGTGGTTTCGTCGGCTCCAGTTTTTGTGCTGTAAGTTTGGGCGATATGCTTGGTAGTTCTCATGTTTTTTTTTAAATAAATTGGGGGTTGTAAAGACGAACTACCATATATAGGAAGACCAAACTTAAAACCTGGAGCCTGCGAAAGCACTTAAGGAATTCTATATGTGCTCACCCATGAGCGCGGTCACCCCGGCACTTACCTCCTCTACCCCTTTCCCTGCAGCACTTGCACGTTCTCAATACTCACAAGACATAGTAGGTTCGCTCTCCATTTTTCCTCCTGCTTTAGATATTGTATTTGCAATGAGTCCCACTCCCTTGATCCCTCCCTTCGCCCCGTGGGCGCTTTGAAACGGTGTGTTCTTGCTGTACAAGCGCCTAACAAGCAAACAATAAATAAATAAACAAACTAGACACTATTGCCAATTTGAAAATGTATGCCTCGCCCACATGTGAATGGGAGTCAGGCTGGGCAGATGTTCGCTGAGGCTTCACGGCATCAATGCTGTAGTAATTAAAACAAAAACAATACTAAATAAGACAAATGCACGTTTTTATATAGCGCTTCATATCGCATTCCCCCCACTTCTGAGCGCTGCAACTATTGCTCTTCTCAAAACCTAATTCAGTGGCCCCCAACTCCCTCCAGTAAAACTATCGATCACACACAGGCACGCAGCCCCCGCACGCACAGGCCCCGCAGCTGGCGTGGGAACTGCTGCGTGACTCAAAGCAGCCGATTCCAGCTGCAAACAAGGAAAGGTGCAGACTGCGTGACCCTGATGTATAGCACATTGGGGAGACTCGATATCCCTTTCCTAGACCTCATTTTCAGATAATGCTGGAAGTGAAAGATTTGTGACTATTGATTTACTGGCAAGGCTCCCAGATTAAACTAAACGGCCATGCCCTGTGATCGGAGTGGGTGGCACGGGTCAGTCGGCTTGCCCTGAGGTTCTCCTAGAGGCTGTGCCCGGCAGGCTCGGGTGTGAGGGGCCTCGGGGGGCTGGTGGAAGGAAGACCCGAGGCAAGGGAGCGCCTGAAGCCTCCGGCACACAGCGCACAGAAGCTGCTCTTGTGAGCCTGCGTTGGTTCCGTCGCTTGAGCGCGGGCGCAGGACGTGGCTGGCCGTCGTTACGCATCTTCAGCCGGTGACAGCTGCAGAATTGACTTTCCGGGAGGAATGTGGTGAAAGTGGCTGGCGTGCACGGCCAGGGCGCCGCTGCTCTGCTCTCTGCACGCCCACCCCCGAGTCTGCAGAATAGGGGGTCGCCGGAGCGAGGAGGGATCGCGGTGGCGTCTCGCGCTGTCTCTCCAGGGATCCGCCCGTGACCAGGGCATCCTTCGGCACCCGGGGCTTGCCTACTCAGCATTTCAGGACCCAGGGGGTGTCGGAGGGACCCCTTGCAGCGGCGAGCCTGCATTTAGGGGGGCTAGTCAGCGGTGATGGACCGGCTTTGGGATTTTTAAGCGCATGACAGGGCGCGCCTCCCTCTCTCTAAGCATCAACGATATTATTATTACTGCATGGAGCGAGTCCCCCATATTTGCTAATCCGCTCAATTTCCGCAAATTCAAAGCTAATCTGTTTACTTGCATCCCGGGGAAGCAGGGCAGGTTAGCAGTCCGTCCTGCAGCAGACTCAGCCGCTGGCACTCTCGCTCGCCAGCGAGGGTGGGGGCCCTCGCCCGAAGACTACTTAAACATCGAACTACTTTAACGTCGATGAGGATAACGTCGACAGGCTTCGGAGGCTGAACTGTTACAGTTTCATTCATTCGTGGAACTTAGGCGATCAAAGGTCTTCATCGGGGAAGGATGCAGGTCTCCATCGCCTGCACGGAGCACAACTTGAAGGGCCGCAATGGGGACGACAGGCACAGCAAGCAGAACTCCAGCGGGCCGAACGTGGTGAATGCCGCCCGGGCCCGGTTCCGCACCGTGGCCATCATAGCGCGCAGCCTGGGCACCTTCACGCCCCAGCACCACATCTCCCTCAAGGAATCCACCGCCAAGCAGACGGGCATGAAGTACAGGTATGGGCCATCACGTTGCGGCATGTGCGTGTAGCGGTTTGCCAGGTGCGAGCTGGACCTCGCAGCGCTATGGCAGTGTGATCCGTGGCTAAGAGACATAGGTGGGCTGGACGGAAGAAGTTTGGAGAGGTTCTCTCTCTAAACAGACCTGACAATTAACGATGCAATGAATGATTGCATTTAGCAATGCATGCTTTAGTTAATGGAACGCTTGTATCAATGAATGAATTAATGCATAGCTAATCTATGGACCAACTCTGATAAACCCTTGGACCGAGACTAAGCACCCTGCGGTAACTAACACAAGTCAAACATCACCTTTTATCCTTTTCTGAATTACCCTGCTCCGGCCTCAAATCAGAAAGTAGCGCCTTGAGGCGATTTAGAATCCACTCATGCACGCTTTCATTTGTGAAAAGGCGAGGACTTCCAGGCTGTAGAACCCGCCTCGGTGCCACCACTGCTCTGTGTCGGTGCCATCTGGTGAACGGGACAGTGCAGGTACTTCTCACCAACACAGTACCGTGCCATTGGGACGGTGCCAGGGATGCGTGGCATCACGTCAGTGTGTTTAATGGACCAGACCTCGGCGCTTAGCAGCCCTGCTGCATTCTGTTTAATCGGGCAGTACTTCCAATGGGACAGTGCCAGTGGCCATTAGCCCCGTTGCCACTCAGAGAGTGGCACAGCACGTATACCTACCAGCACTCTCCTGTGCACGCGGTGGGACAGCGCGCACGCTTCAAAGCACTGCATCACTCTCATTACGGACGCTGCACAAGTAGGTGCTTACAGTGGGGCAGTGCCAATAACCACGAGCCCCGCTGCTATATGCCACAGCGCCCCCCCATACCCATCAGCCCTGTGCAATACATGTATTGTACCAGTAAGCATATTTACCAGCCCTGCTGCCATGTAAGTATGTGCTTATAATGACACAGCAGCAGTGATTATAAGCACCGCGTTAAGGGTAGAGTGCTTATACTTATCGAGCCTCTGCATTAGGAGCATGTTGCCTACCCCTCGCCCTCACCCTAGCTTTCAAGTCGACTCTGCCCCCTCTCTATCACCGCTGAGTGTTCTATCCTAAACTCCTTTGCCGCTCTGACAGGCAAAGCGCTTCAGCGCCCTAACCCATGGCAGGAGGCACTAGAGAAATGCAAGATAGTGGGGTAGTGCATATATGCAACAGACCTACTGCAACATGCAGAATGCAACAGCCCAGCCATGCACTTTTGATGTGGCAGTGCCGTGGGTTGTTAGCCCTGCTGCAATGCTTCCTACAGTACATTGACAACACCTGGTTTTAATTGGGCGTTACCCATGCATTTCAGCCTGGATGCCTTTCCTTTAGCGGTGCAGCAGTCATACTTAGCAGCCTTCTGCAATACATTAATAGGGGCAGTGCAAGCACGTGCAGCCCTGCTACCAGGCCTTTAATGGGACAGTAGCAGTGCCCATTGGCCCGTCGTTTGATAGGGCAGTGCCGGGGCTAACTGATCAGCCCCCCTGCAATACACTTAGCGAGGCAGCAATCGATCGCGTCAGCTAAACTGCAATACTAGAAATGGGATTACAACATCAACCCAGATGCAGTATTTTCCAATGAACAGTAAGCATTCGTATCCGACCTCTGCAATATATGTAACAGGGCCTCGTCAGTACCTTTCAGCTTAGCAGAAAGACATTGAATTGGGCCGCACTGTTAACTCTGCTGCACAGTATTCAATGGAAAGACAATGCCACTTTTTAGTTCTCTCTAATACATTCCGGGGTACAGCCCTGTGCGTGTCTGGCAGCTGCAGCACTTTGCATGGGACATTGGCATCAGCCCTAGGGCATTGCCTTACATGGTAAAGTAATTACCCTTATCAGCCCCATGCAATGCACTATTATATGGGGCAGTATCAGCTCAGCAGCAATTTATATAATGGGGCAGCGATATCAGCACTGTTGCAAGATATGAGATGGAGAATAATCTCATTTGTCAGCACTCTTCATTATATACAGTGGGACAGTATCCGCTTTTGCCGGCCAGAAGCAACACTTTATGTGGCACAGTATTATCAGACCTGCAGTTACACCTCCACGGTTCAATAACATACTTATCAGCCCTCTGCAATACTCCTAGTGGACCTGCACAAGGTCTGCTCGGTTCACCCGCAATACTTTTGGTGTGGAAGTATAATCAGCCCCGCAACATTACTTCAGTGGGGCAGCATACTTACCAGAATTCTGCAATACATTGAAGGTGGCAGTATCAATATGTGTCAGCTCAACGGCAATATATTTAATGGGACAGCATTATTATCCCTGTTGCAAGAGGTTCGATCGAGCAGCTATGAGGCATGGGACAGCACCAGTGCTGGCAATACCTTTGCCCGGCACAATATTACCAGCCCTACAGCAATACATTCAATGGGGCTGTAATCATACGTATCAGCCCTGATATGTGCACGTAGCGGGAGACTATCAGTACTTTTTAGCTGTACAGCAATGCATTAAATGGGACAGCATTATCAACCCTGCTGCAACATTCTCGATGGGACAGCAATCATACGTTTCAGCACTCTCCAGTACACTCGGCAGGACAGTACCGATGCCGTCAGCCAGATACAATACTTTGCCCGGCACAGTATTATCAGACCTAGAGCAATACATTCAATGGTACAATGATCAAACTTAACAGCCCCTTTCAGTAGATGTATCAGGAGACTATCAGTACTTTTTAGCTGTGCAGCAATGCATTTAATGGGACAGCATTATAAAACCTGCTCGATGGGCTAGCAATCATATTTTTCATTCTTTGCCTGGCACAGTATTGTCAGACCTAGAGGAATGCATTCAATGCTACAATAATCAAACTTAACAGCCCCTTCCAGTGCATGTATCAGGAGACTAGCAGTACTTTTTAGCTGTGCAGCAATGCATTTAATGGGACAGCATTATAAAACCTGCTCGATGGGATAGCAATCATATTTTGAATTCTTTGCCTGGCACAGTATGGTCAGACCTACAGCAATACATTTAATTCTACAATAATCATATGTAGCCTTCCGCAGTGCATGTAGTGGGACACCATCACTACTTTTTAGCGAGCTCTGCAGCACTGCATTTACGGGCTGATTCATGGAATTATTTGCGCCAAAAAACAGGGATTTGTGCGCCATTCTGCCGCAAATCCCCCCTTAATGAGATAGCCTTGTCAACCCGGCTGCAAGTGCAATCCTACTTTTCAGCACGCTCCAGTACGTGCAGGGGCTCTATCAGATTGAAGCCCATTGCCTGCATGGGACCGCAAGCATTGTCACTGACATACTGTTGGTTCCCCTGCAGGCAATTATCATTTGTAACCAAACCTAGTGAAAAATGAACCAGTAAAACAAGACACAATTCCTTTACACTTTCACTTTACTCTCCATTTTGCGGAGCATGTAAAGGCCAACAGCCAGTAAGACTTTGGGGGCAGCATGTACAGTGGGTTCCTATGGAAGGCGCTTGCTTTTGGCAGGTGCTAAATGCAGGCAGAATTGAAAGCAGCTGAACCCCAGCAGGAAAATGCATTTTTGCATTAAGCCAGGTGCTGCTTGAAGTTGGCATCGTCATGCACAGTGGGAACGTTATTTCCATGCCCCCGATCTAAGATCATCTGCAGTGGGCCAGTCCAAGTGCTTAGAAGCTAGGGCTGGTTTTAGGCCCGGGCGGGCAGGGCGACCGCTAGGGGTGTCACATTAGCCCGCAGCCACGCCAGCTTGGGGAGTCTTTCAAGGGAAGGCGCCCTATTGCAGTGGTAACCTCCCTTCTCAACCACGGGAGCGGGGAGTTAAACAAAAATGTGGCACCGGGAAAGGGGGGCGCCGCATTTTTGTTTCATCGCCCGGGGCGCTGCCGCCACTCAGGCTGGCCCTGTTAGCAGCCCTCCCGCAATACATACACTGCGCCTGCACAGCCAATGCAGCCAATGGCGCAAGTCACATTCTCAAAGTGGCAATGAGTATGTGGACCTGCTTTCTTTTTCTGCGGTTAGAGACTGCTTTTAGGTGTATTTCGTGTATTTGTGATTTTTTTGTTTCACATTTTACTTTTTATGTTAATATTGGTCTGTTAAAGTGTTGTATGTACACATCACATTGGAATTGGTGTTAGCTGGGGATCTGTTCACACTTAATACATGTTTTTATCTACCTTATTAGATGTCCTCTATGTAGTGACTCAATACCTTCTCTTGTTACTGGTTTTGCATTCACTTTAATAGAATGTAACATGCACTTCTCAACTGTAGTGCACGATGTCTAATGTGGCAATGCTGGGATTTAGCAGCTTTTCTGAGATGAATGCAATGCAACAGCACCAACCATTCCGGCAGCAGTGCATTTTCTTTCAACACAGTCCACACCTCATAACTTCCCGCATTTGTTGCAACAGCACTAGACACTTTCAGCGCCGGCGCAGTACATTTTTCAACACGCCTGCAGCACTTTTTTTCAGGGCGGGCTGGTGCTTTTCAGCATGACTGTGAAATGTTTCATGGTAAAGTAGTTTCGTGCTCGCCAGCAATGCACGCTTAACGAGGCACTAGAGGCACTTTCCAGTGATGCAAAGAAACCCTTTATTGGACAGAGCCAAGGCATATGAGAATGACTTCTCTCCATTACATGAGTCAGTGCCACCACTTCTCTGCATAGGTTCAAAACTGGCAACTGGACAGCACTGGTTTCGGGAGGATAGCTCAGGGGCAGTGCGCTCAGGGACTTCATTTAGGGGTCGCCAGAGGTTGCAAAAAATAAGAACAGGAGTGCCACAAGTCTAACCCTTTCAGCACTGACCCTAAATAAGAAAGAATAGGGATACCAAATAATGTGTCCTTCTGGAATTCTATACAACAATTGCTAAACTCATTAAATGATTATTTCAGGCACACTTCAGGGAGTGAGTCACTGATTTAGTCTGTTCTTTAACGCCTCAACTCAGCCTTTCATCCTTCTGAGGTCGATAAATGAGTACCAATACAGGTTGGGGGATATTGGGTGTATATTTTTTCTGTATAAAGCGCTTAAGCGTAAGTGCTACATAGTAACACATCATTATCATTTGGTCATGGACGTCTGCTTGCATTCACAGTAATTTGGTAATATGGGCCTATACACACTGATATTAAGGATACATATGGCGATCTATTCTTCTATGAAATGTACATCGCATTATAGTGATATCGTAAACATATTTTTCGTAGTGTACAATGGTATGTGATGCGACTTCCTGTTTTGTCCACGGGTGAAAGGTTGTGTTCCATCGCTTCCTGCGATATCACTTCGGGGTGGATTCAAATGACATCACTTCCTGTTATGTCATCAGGGGCCAAGGGTCGTGTGATTTCACTTCCGCTACCCCTGGCATTTTGGTGAAAGGACGTCTCTGAGTGTGCTCACCTTGAAAGCAAAACGATGCAGAGCAGCACCGGTTTGATCCCCGAGTCCTGCACTTAGAAACCTCTGGGTATTAAGCGTGTTATAAATAACTAATTACAATGTCTTCAATATGTTGCACTGGACGGCATCAGCACTTCTACACATAACTCTGCTCCAATGACAACGTCTACCATCTGCACGTTTTCACTGTTTCTCCACAGGTATTGAACATATTGAAGAAAGAACATTCAAGGAACACTGGACTCTGTGGGCCTGATTCACGGACGTGTTTTAACATGGGAATGTCCCACTGAAAACAGTTTTGTAAATCAGGCCCGACATGTCTGATTCTGGAAGAACCACAGCGCCTTTCTTGTGATTATGTGGAATAATGACGTGGTCGCAGTTGGTTTATACATGATAGCACCAGGATTCCTATGTTAAGCAAATGTTCCACTTACAGATGCCAGATATCAAAACAAAACAGAACACTGATTCTAATGCTGTTTGCTAAACCAAGCCAACAGTGTGAAATGATTACACACATACACCTGAGAGTTCTATATATATATGGGATAAAGTACCCCCTACCATACGTTCAAAGGATATTGCAAGTCACAGAGGAGTTGCGTAAACAAGCAGAGGACCAAAGCCCAAGACAGAGTTCCTTTATAAGGTCAGGGAACTGCAGGGTGACTTGTGCTATCCTGTCTACATATTGTAGGAGCATTTTAGTCCTTATAAAACACGCCCACACTCTGGAATCACTTTTAATACCTGGCCTCTTGCCCAATCTAATGCCAGAGTTGTTGCAGTAGCTGATGCAATATTCCATGCAGAACCTGTTCGGGTTAAAAGCGCCCACTGTGCTGCAGAAAAAGAGTTGAAGCAGTTTAATGCATTGCACAAATACGTTGTGTGCTTTGCGCTATAATAGCGTGCAGATATATTCTTGCTCTCGTGTTAAACTTCAGCAGTGCACACAATAAACATGCTACCATTAAAAGTTCCCTATCAATTAATATCCGCGAATTGTCACAGAAAACTATTGTACAAGATGGGAATTTGAAAACCTTGTCATGGCTTTACTTAAGGGCCACAGTGACAGCTGGAATTCCGCTCTGTGTTGGCTCAAGCCGCAGGCATTGTGACACTGCAACCAAACTGTAATAACTGACCACGGTGGATACATGATGTCATTTTCTTATTACAGGTCATACATAACTAGCCTGTAATGATACCATTATTTATAAGCATGTATGGCGTTATGGCAGGGTGCTGTGCATTATATTATGCAATATGCTTGTATGTTTAGTTGAAATCCACAATCGAGCTCTAGTGGCCATTGCTCTGGCAGTTGGTCCTCTCCAAACATGGCTGGGAGGTGAAGTATTCGCTGCCGGCTCAAGGTGCACTCAGGGGGTGCGGCTGCACAAGAGCACCCCTGCCCTTCCCCCCGGCACAGCAAATAAAGGGCGCCTTGCCTCCAGTTTACATGACACTGAGCGTGAGGCTCCAGCTCAGTGTCATGTAAACTTAAGTATCGGTCTGGCCCAGAGCCAATTAAAGAACCATGCTGCACCCTTAAACACACTTAGCAAGAACAGCAGGGGGCTCAGTTCTGTTACAAGTATCAGCCGAATAACAGCACTGAGCCCCCAGCTGCTTCATATCTAAAGGGGGCAGGGGCATTGAGAAATCTTGCACAGGGCGCTGACAGATCTGGGGCCGGCACTGGAACTATTCCCATGTGAAAGGGACTAGTGACAACCATGATACTCAGCAGAGGCATTGCTAGGGGGGGGCTGAGGGGAGTATAACCCTGGATCTTTTGGTTGTTGCCCCGGATAGAAGCCCAGGAGCTACAACCAAAAGGCTAGCTAGTCCCGAGTCCCGACAGTCTCTACATTAGCGCAGCCCCGGCCCTACTCCAGACCTAGCACCACCCCTGATACTCAGCACTGCTGGGTTCCTTACATTGGGAATACGAACTACAGACAGAATTCTGCAGCAGGTGCATTAGCCCTCTGTTCTCTCTTGCCTGCAACGGCAATGCGCATTCCGTTGCTTCTACGGCTCGATTGTTGTCTCTTTTTTTTTTAAGTTTACGGAACCCACCTCTGAAGATGAAGACACTGAGCATGTTCTGGGACCCTGTTTTGCAACCGTTTCCATCGTCGTCAAATGGCGCTTAAGTAAAGCTTAATTAAATCGCAATTAGGTCACGGTGCGCGCGCCCCCAGCGTCAAAAGGCGGATTATTTGCAAATGTTCATTACTTTGTTCAACGACAGCTTTCGTCCACACATTTACCTCCCCCTAGTTACACGAGGTTGTGTACATGGGAGTGAGTCTACTAACATCTCATTACGCACAGACACACACAGACGGTACTATCAATACTCCTGCCCTACTTGCTTGCAGAGGCCTGGCAATGCGTTCTTTCATTGTGTGTTCATTACATTAATCACGGGGGTTGAACACCCCACTTCAGCTGCAGCTGCTCTTGCATAACTGTACTTGAAAGTAAATAGGAGAGAAGACGTATTTGTTCCTTCCAGCTGCAGAGATGACTTGGGGGAGCTGTCTTCTGTGTGTCTGCTGTGATTAAGCATAGCATTTTATTGGCAATTAGCACCCTGATGGGGCGCTAGCCAATCAGGATGCACGGGAACGCTGGCTGTACTGTATGGTACAAGCCTGTGTTCCAAGCAGCCTGGGAAGCCAGTGCCCCCTCCTTTCCCTTCCCCCTACACTTTAGCAACTGTGTAGTTTCCTGCATCGGTGCTAATGGTGCATTTTTTTTGTAAGTAAAAAAAAGAAACTTACCTTGGTGGCGCGGCCCGGTGCGGCGCAGTGCTGCTTTCACTGAAGTCCGTTTTCATGTGGAAGACGCCACAGTCATCAACAGTGAAAACAGACTTGGTGGTTGCCAGCAATGCCCGGCACCAGGTGGCACAGGCAAAGGAAAGTGTCTTTTTGTATAAAAGACACCATTAGTACCCACATAGAGACGTACACGGGTGCTAATGGCAAAATGACCCTTGATGGCAGGCTGACCCTCTCGGTAACGGCACTGCCGCTATCGTTGAGGGATCCTTGCTTCGCTCTGGCCCTTAACTTGGAGGCCGGGCCGTTACTGAAAGGTTCAGACCACTACCTCGGGACATGTCACCTCATTACAACATGCTTGCATGAAGCTTGGCCCCCGGACACAGTACGAATCATGGGGACGGTTCTACAAATACCCCAATCCCTCAGGATTACCAGACATGTTTACAAGTTTTTCTGAGAGTCTTGATATAACCATTTGGTTGATCAGAAAATTCAGGTGTCCAATCAAAATGAGGCCATACTTGCACTGGCTGAAAAGTAAGAAAAGTGCTTGGAAGTGGCCTCAAACTGACACGCAGCACATAGTTTGTCATCAGCTATACTAACCACTAAGGAAATTCGCACACTTGCTAATCAACCCACACAGCCACCCATCAATTGTCCAACCAGCAACCGTCCTGCAGAAACAAAAACAAGATATTCTTTGAAACCCGTACAAATCACCATTAATCAGAACAACCAATCATCAACACATACAACCACCCATGAACCGTAACACTATCACTTGAAACTTACAACCAACCATTAATCAGAACAACCAATCATCAACACACACAACCACCGATGAACCGTAACACTATCACTTGAAACCCATACAACCCACCATTAATCAGAACAACCAATCATCAACACACACAATCACCTATGAACCGTAACACTATCACTTGAAACACGTACAATCCACCATTAATCATAACAACCAGTCATCAACACACACAACCACCGATGAATCGTAACACTATCACTTGAAACCCGTACAACCCACCATTAATCAGAAGAACCAAATATCAACACACACAGCCACCCATGAACCGTAACACTATCACTTGAAACCCGTACAACCCACCATTAATCAGAAGAACCAAATATCAATACACACAACCACCCATGAACCGTAACACTATCACTTGAAACCCATACAACCCACCATTAATCAGAACAACCAATCATCAACACACACAGCCACCCATGAACCGTAACACTATCACTTGAAACCCGTACAACCCACCATTAATCAGAGCAACCAATCATCAACACACACAACCACCCAAGAACTGTAACACTATCATTTGAAACCCGTACAACCCACCATTAATCAAAACAACCAATCATCAACACACACAATCACCCATGAACCGTAACACTATCACTTGAAACCCGTACAACCCACCATTAATCATAACAATCAATCATTAACACACATAGCCACCCATGAACCGTAACACTACAGTTATTCAATCTTCACTACTACACGTGCTTATAAACCCAACACACACATGACTTGAAGAACCAAAAACACTCAAGCAAAGAATTGCTACAACACTTCCTTGCTCCTGCTCCTCAGAACAACATCTGATTTCTGGGACATGAAACCACACTGCTGCAGCCCAATGTTTCAGCACAAGCTCACTACAACTGACACACAAGCATGCATCACAGAAGCCTTGAAATCTGGAGCACACCTGAGCCAGAGGCAGTCACATCATACAGTGTGGGGGGTGTAGCACCAGGGTTCACCCCCTGGGGCAATGCTCCCTGAGAGCATTTCATCCCAGGCAAAACATGCAATTCTGTGCTTTAATCATACAACATAACACAACATACCACAATAGGGCTGCAGAGTTATCCTTCTCTTCAATAACAGGTATCTTAAGCTATAAATACATATTTAGAAAAAATGAAACAAAGCGAGTTTAATGGCACAGCCGGGCCATGCTACCAGAATTTGGTACTTATTTGAAGCAGCCATGAAGAAATACAAGGTCTTGACTGGTGACTAAGTGTCTCTGATTTCATCATTTTGTAGCTGTGTCTGGCACATCTAAAAATAAAAGAAAAATAAAGTGATAAACTGAATCCTTACAAGGAAAAGCTGAATGCCGGGTTGGAGGGTCAAAGTTTAAAGAGGGAAAGGGAACAGAAGCCCACCCAAAAGGAATGTACTGTTGTGTTTGCGTTGTCAATATAAAATGGTGGCGGAGTGTGTATATTGGGCTTTGCGTCACCTCTAGTATGCATAGACCGACACCGTGTCATCAGTAAACTGCCAGGGGAGTGGGCTGTATGACATGCCACCTGTCCCTGCAGATCCAGAGTCCCCTCCAGACCTCCATGTGAAACAGGGGACCATCCAACATTGGGACCCACAGTATCCTCTGAACAGACTGGTACGAAGTGGCACTGGGTAGCCCCTTCTCATAGGAGGCCTTGACTGCATCAGATTTGGAGCTCGACCAGGCAGAGATGTCTCATTCTCCTGAGAGCCCCTGGGAGGCCAGCATTCGGTTTCTGGGCCAGAGTATCAGGAAATGTGGAGGAGTGGAGCCAAGGGGCTGGGTAAAAAAGAGTAATACAACAAACCGTCTATTGGCATGTGCAGTCATGAGAATGTAAGTCAAGGGTACCTAGTACGAGTGTGCATTGGGGCGCTGTCAACCACTAACAATTTTGATACCATTTGAATGCCACTGCCCTAAAATCTGGGGTGCAGCACCCTCGGGAAATTCATAAGTTGGCTCCCCTGGTGTTTGTGCATGTTTGCATGGCTATGTGTGCATTTAGGGCTGTCTAGCCAATGTGGCAGTTTGGGGGTACTCAGAGTGATATGAGATAGACTGTTTTCAGCGCAGGCCTATATTGGTGAGACAAATTGCATGTTTTGCTTTTGGGCGCTTACTGCATGATGGGGACAGCATGGCCCTATATTATGGGTGGATACAAAGGGTCATGATGTGCTTTGTGCATTAGTGCCATGAAGGGGGGGAGTTTTTTTTTTATATATTGTTGAGGCAGCCCCCATGATTTGCTTTGGGGATACAGAACATGAAACGTGGCAATGGTGCCATATACGTTTGAGACAAGCCGCATGGCTATCACTGGGTGCAACAAGCATGAAAGGAGGGCAGAGTTAGCATACATACGGCCTCAATACGACTTTGGAGGCAGCCATGCTTAATAAGGGCATGGCTGCCTCCAAAACCGTGTCCTGGTCCGGGTTCCCTGAATGGGGAATTACCGGGCCATTCCGAGTTTGGCGGGCCCGGTAATTCCTCCCTCAGGGAACCCGGGCCCGGACCTTCCCCATTCCCATTTGAGCCCCCATAGGGCTCAATGGGAATGGGCACGGGAGCTAACAACGGGCCGATTGCAACGAGGGAACCTCGTAATATTGCGGAATGGGTTTAACGGTTCCGCCACCATTAGCGCCACCCGTTGACCCATTCCGCAATACATATAATGAGGCCCATAGTTTATAAGCCTCCATAGTCTTTTTTGGGTATATGCAACATAAAAGGGGGCAGTGCTGGCATATTCTTACGGCAGAACTCCCGATCTGATTTGTGCACTAGAAGCATGCAAATTCCTTTTACAGTGGCAAAACCTGCACATATGGTTAAGACAATCCTGGTGACTTTCTTTGGACCCATTAAGCAAGAAATGGGGGCAACACTGGCATATTCTGTGGACAAACCTTATGATATGGTTAGCTACAATCGGCAGGAAAAAGTGGCCGCACTGGTACGCTCTGTTCACAAACCTCATACTCTGTTTTGGGCATAACCTGCTTGAAAATGAGTCAATGTTGGCATAGGTTTTTATTTTGATACATGTCTGATTAGTTTTCTTTCGGCACAGAAAGCATGAACATGTGTTGCAAATGCTCCTGTGTACATTTGGTAAGCTGTCATTGATTGGGATCATGTATACTTTGTGCTACTGAACTAATTGTCACTGTCACCCCTTTTGTTTAATCCTTACACAAGACCTCTTATGGATATTTTCAGGGCATTTGACTTACATTTTCATTCATACGCCAACGATACACAGACTTTCTTGAAAGTCTGTAATTCTGAGGAATGCGCCAGAGCTTAGATGGAATCAGTATCTGGATGTTTCAAATCCTCCTGCAACTTAACGCCAACAAAACCAAGATCCAGTGGCGTATTTAGGCATTCTGCTGCCTAGACCCAAATAAGTGCATGCACTCCCCCACTTTACTCCACCTCTTCCATACTCTTCACTTTCACCTGATTACGTCCCTTCAACAAAGTCTGTCCGAAATGACCAAACTACGCCCCTTTACCCCATTTTGTCCCCCATTTTGGCTCCATAACATTATAAGGACGTTTTTAAGGTTTCTCGGATTAGGAAGTTATTACTACCTCTCTATTAATTCAAGCCTGTCATCTTCTATGTTATGTTAGTTGAAAGAGTGTTTTCTGATCCCTGCTGCCTAAGATTTGGGGAAGGCAGTGTGTCCTACAGTTGAGCGCACTAGAGGTAATTCTTACAGCTAATTGTCTACTTTTGGTTAGGTCCAAAATCAATCTTTTAGAGGAGGCGATAAGAACATAATCTGTCTGCCAACTGGACACAAGTGAGAGAAGGTTGGATCGTGGAATTTTGGTTTCAATGCTAATATGTGGTTTCTCTCACTAATGGCCTGCTGTCACTGTATGAGAAGCAGCTAGTCTGGTCCTTATATTTTAATGCAACATAACTCAATTTATACATCGGGTCTTGTCAAATGGTAAAGTTTACATATGAATTATATGCAAGGGGTACAGGTACATCTTATACAAATTCTGAATACAATGTACTCAACCCCCTTTTCATGGTTACAGCTCTGGAGTTAGTAGGGGGCAAAATGGAAATAAGGCAAGTTACCTGCTGCAGCCAATGTACCCCCAGCCCCTTGGGCTGGAACACCATTAAAGTATGGCAAAATCACAAGTGAAGTTTGTAAACACTGCCTGGGCATAAACATCTCAGTATAGTAAAACCAGTTGGAGAAGGTTCTTGGAATCTTTGGCTGTGCATTCTCACAGTGCAGTAATGGATCAGTACGACCCTCAACATTCATGTGTAGGAAGTAAAAGCATTCCTCGTAGCTGCACAATGCAGGCACCTTTTATAACAAATGAAGTGGTACATACTGTTTACATCATTGCTGTTTGTGCAATTGTTCATAATACGCAATGCTCCAAGAGTAAAATTGAGCAATGGATCTGGCGTTCCAGCACAATATTACCTTTGTGAGTGTGCTTTGGGCTGTGGGTCTTGCCAGTTTGCGTTTAAGGTAATTTAAAAGGTTTGCTAACTCCGTAGATTTGGTTGGATTGTACAATATTTAGGAACATTTTGAGATGTGTGAGTATAGATATGGATGTCCTGCTGTCATTTAAATTACTGTGAGAATTCTGTGCTTGACTTAAGCATAGGCATACGTTTTATATTGTAAAATGATGCATCTTTTTTAACCTTTAATTTTACCGAAGGGAAAAGCTTATTTTTTGCCACTGTTTAAAAAATGCATCTTGTGTATATATATATATATATATATATATATATATATATATATATATCTCAAAGTGTGTTTGTATGTTCAGGGTTGGCTCCAACCCCATAACAGATGGTGGGCTGAAATGTTGGTCGAAGGTCAGCATACCACTATTAGGTGTACTGGTGATATAGTGAAATCCGACCAACTCACCCATTCACCCTGCACAGGGCGGGGTCTGGCCCTGTGCTATCTGTATAGGCGATTCTGGGAGATTGCCGATTTTGCGATTGTTGTCTCCAGCTCCACAACATTTGGTGGGCTGAAATTTTGGCCTGTGGTAGGCATACCAGTCTGGGGTGTACTGGTGATTGTGAAATCTGACCAACCCATCCACTCGTCCTGCACACTGTACTATCAGTATAGGTGATTTCAGGAGATTGCCAATTGTGCTGTCTGGGGTTTACTGGCGATGGTGAAATGTTACCAACACCACTCATATGCCCTGCACAGGGGTGGAGCAGGGTCCGGCCCTGTGCTATCAGTATATGCGATTTTGGGAGATTGACAATTTTGGGATTTTTCAAAAATAGGAAGTTATGACACAATGAAACATACACAAGACTATAGCAGACCCCCACATGCATGTCAGCTACAGCCCGGGCAACGCCGGGTGGTACTGCTAGTTTGAATATAAAGGTGATTACTGAACACATTGTATGTCTGTATTGATTAGAAAGAACTCCAAAGATAATGGCACCAATTAAACCAATGAGGTTTTGGCAGTTTTGCATATTAAAGAGCATTTTGTGAGGATAAGATTGACCAAAGAGCTTTATATCTTTCATATATATATGTGAGAATTGTATGACTGAATCCCTAAATACCCAAAGCACGCTTCATTTGCTACGAGTTTCATGTTTTTTTAAAAAACAAAAATCACCCTAACACTAAAGCCTTTGTAAACATCAAGCATGTATACAAGTTTGACCATCAGCGACTCTAGCTGTCAGAGTGTAATGACTGCTAACAGTTCAAAATGACTCACATTGTGGTGGATCGACCAGACTTGGGAAAACAAAATCAGCTTTATATTTAAAAAATAACAACCAGTAAATTGAAAATGAACTTCAATAAAATGTCGCTCGCTGGCCTAGGCGGCCTTGTTGTAAATATGTCTATGCCGAGGTGGCATTGTTTGGACCCAAACATCTGATAACTGATGTCTCTAAAAGTGCCCCCCTCTCTTTTTTCGGTTGAAGCTTTACCTTTGCCCCCAAACTCAAAAACCTGTGATGCATTTGGCAGGCAACTATCGATAATGGAAACAAGGTGGGAGCCAAGGTTCAATCAGCGTTTTACTCTTTGTGGCTGCTATGCTGATCATTCTTTGGTAGTGGGGGCCTTAGTTAACTCTTGTCTCTTGAAACAGTTGTTGAGACTCCACAGAGCACAAAAGGCCACATTGAGGTTAATTTCTAAAGTCACAAAATTGACTACTAAATCGTCACTCCACAGATCTTTACATTGGCTCCCAGTGAAGGAGAGGATTGATTTTAAAATGCTCTGTCTAGTTTTAAGATGTTTGCCTGGTTTGGTAACATCATGCCTGGCAGAGAAATGTAAATGGTACCAACCAAGCCGCTCATTGAGATCCTCTGATAAGTTACTACTCGTTCCATTGTCTCAATCTGTGTTTAGAGGAGATCGGCGTTTCAGGCTCTATGGTCCCAGACTCTGGATCTCCCTGCAATGGATATTATAAAACCTGACTGATTTAACTCGATTTTCGTAAACCGCTCAAAACTTTCCTGTTCAATTAAGTTTATGGTCAAATGGTCTTAGTTCTCTTTTTCCTTTCTCTGTCTAAACCTTCCTTCTGATGATACAGAATGTAGTCAAACTACGTATGTTGTCACCTGCACCCAGATGCAGTTTGTTCTGCCAGGTTCAGTGCTACATAAATATTTCAAAATTCAAAAATGAAATTGTACACTTCATAGATATTTACCTAATTTCCTTAACATTTGATGCAAAATAGGCAATTTCATGCATTTAAAGGAGTTCTTAGGGGGAACCTCTCAAAAAAGTTTCGAGTTCATTCAGACTTGCTCCCTAAATTCCCTTACTTGGGCCAACTGTGGGAAAACATTAATGTTCTCTTGCACGTTAACCCTCTAATTTTGCGCAATGTTACGGCATAACAATACCTTCATCAGGTGCATTAGTGGTCAAAAATAAAATAACAAACACAAAATTACACACTTTGTAACATACTGGCCAATTGTCCTGCAGCAAAACGAGATTTGAAACATTGCAACATTCATCTTCCAAAGTGGATAGTTTCATTCAACTCACACTCATTCAGGGTTTGCTTGAGAATGCCTTTCATTGCGCAAACTCTATGCAGTGTGAGCTCTTTGCCAAAGTGCTATCTTTTCACTATTTCAGTTGACAGCTTCCTTTGTTACATAAAATTGTGTTCGTAGATCTTTCATAACACAACACAGATACATAGTTACACAAGCACAATGCACAACTGGACACTTATTGAAAAGCTTATGAGGAAAACAATGCATACAATGTGCTCAGATACCTAAGTCCCAAACTGTTAAAAGAGGTTAGCCTATCAAAATGTGACATGTCTCAAGGGAACTGTAACTCTTAATATAGTACGTTGGTCCCCACAGGCTCAAACATATAGCTGATGTGTTACAGAGCGCTTCACTTGCTCAGAAAAGAAAGGACAAAACAGAGTTCTTCAACCCCTTTATTCTAATATAAGTATATTCAAAAGCCTTCTAATTGCATCAAGATAACAACTTCGACCCTTTGTGATAAGGTTGATTGGAGGTACAGCTCAATTCAGTACAGCTTTCATGAAAAAGTACTCTGACTCAAAATATCAATTCTTCTTGTGTTTTCCAAACTTTGGTACAGTATTTGTTTAAAATCTATTCAAACATGTTAATTGGTACATTTTCCATAAGAAGACCTGTCATAATTTCAGAAACTGTGTTAAAAAAACATCCACATGTGTGCTATGGCTACTGTATTCAATGAAACCAGGTCTAATTAATGCATTCATCCATTCCTTGTTGTGGCAATGTATACATCCATTGGATGCCTTGCCTTTGTGGAACACTTTGGTCCCTACTCTGGGATGGTTTGGTACAATATTGACAATCATGTATCTTATTTGAACTATTGTATGATTGGCGTCTGTAAAATGCTGAGCTATTCAAGATGTTATTTTCTTGCATCGAATATCTGATTTATGATCCATAATCCTGTCTTAAGATCATCTTGGTTCCCCTGCCTATCTTTTCCACTGCGACTTTCAGAACATAGATTACAAAATCAGTAACGAAGTTGGCATAGGAGGTCATTTAAAAATCTTTAAACGCAAATGGAGGACTGATTTTATCATACGTAATAACATTATTGCAAGTGCTGCATTTTAGGAAAGGAAAGGGTTTTCCTTTTAGAGAGCGAAATATTTGTTGTAGATTTATGGTCGATACCAAATCTACTCTGGTGAGTTTATTACACATTTATTTGATCTTTTATTGACATAATAGTGGGAAATGGACCAACATTTAAGAATATTGTGTTTAGCTGTCATCATCATGGGACCCAAGAGTGATGACAAAAGTCACCGTCACCAGACGTTTTTTGAACTTGACTTAGACGACAAGTGGATTTGTTCTGAGTTTGAGATTTCTTTTACAGATGATTCTAAAATGCCCTGAGGGTACCCCCTTTGAGCAAGTTATTAACCATGTTAGAAGCTTCACTTTGAAAAGCAGCATCATCAGATGTAATGGAATCGATCTGTAAGAACTCACAATAAGGTAGCTTGTGTTTCAAAGTTGCTGGATGATGTCATTGACAATTAGTGTGGTGTCAGTACTTTTATGGAATTGTTTCACAGGGAGCATCCCGCCACACAGTGGTGTCAAGAAAAGCAATGGAGATTCCTCCAACAGCAAGATAACAATTACAAAAGTGTGTATTTGGTTGAGCCAGTTATCAAAATCTTCCAACTCTATTGAAACCTTTCATCGAATCGTAAAAAAATAACAATGTATATTGATCAATAAACTATTTCTTCCGGCCACAGTGATTCAGTAAAATGTAATGTAATGATGATGAAAATTCGCTGCAAATTGTGCCTCAACTGAGCATCCTCTTAGCTGCTTAATAGAGCATTTTACCACAGCAAGAAATATTCAATACATAAGACAACAATCACAGTAGATAACCCTGATATACTTCTGACAGAGCTTCGCAAATTCAACATTTTGTCAGAGTTTCGAGTCTTTCTGTCTGGTAAATAGTAGTCTAAAGGCTCTTAATGTCTAATGACACTAATATGATCTGATCCCATTTATATTGAAGTTTCTCAATCCTTGACAAGATAACAGTGGTGTCTTTTAAGAAACTATCATCATTCTCAATGGCTTGGTATTTTTTTTAAAGTACTGTCCTGACCAGCACGTCACAACACACTTATTCTCTATACAATTATAGGTCTGCCTTTTTGGTTTAACGTAGATTTGTGGATTTTTGGTAAGCTGTAGAATAATGACTTAGTAGGTTTGTCAGGACACACAAAAACATTTGTCACATCAGAAATCCATTCTGTTTGTTTTGCAACATTCAATTTTTCTGAAGACAAGTTGATGTTGTGGAAGGTGTATTTTTATGCAATGATTTCTATTTGCTGGCATCAGTCAATTGCAACATAGTTTCTTGATTATACTTGTCAATATCCCTTGTCTGCTTGTTTCGTAATGACAGAATACGCCACATACTTGAGTTGTTGAAAAGGGACAATTCATCTTTGGAACTAATGGTATGTTACAATTTGTGTGTTAAATTAAGGCAGCTACTTCATTGGTGACTACCTTGGTAAATGCGTTAAACGTTTTATTTGTAGTGCCTGGAAAAATATGATTTTAGTTGTAAAAACTCTTTATAGATTGGTTTGTAGTGTTTCAGATGTTTCCATGGCTCAAAACACTGCAAGTCAAATTTCCTAAAGAATTCAGATAATTTCACCATGGTTTGCAATTACTTTCCCACATATGGTAGTTAATCAGGGCTTGAGTCCTAACAAAAAGAGTAGGGGGCCTCTGACGATTGTGGTGGGAAGTGACATCAGAGGAATTGAACATGCATCATGTGCATTGTTCACTTTACAGTGTCTTTCCCAACCCAAGAAACTTTACAGGAAAAATAAGCATTTACTATTTAACAAACAAGATTTTCCCAAATCATTGCTTGCTAAATAGAAAAGGTCTGCAACTTTTATGTCTCATGGAATGTAATGAAACATGTCCCGTGCAGTAGATGTCAACATGAGATATTTCACATTGCTTGTTGGTAGATTATTGTGGCCTTGTAGCTTCGTTGTGTGCCTCGCCGTCGCGCTACCCCATTTCACATCCTGGCTACAGGTCAATTAATGTGGGGACAGAAAATAATTATTATTTGTTTTGTGTAATTTATTGATAACACGCAGGGGGACAGCGTATGCCCTCTGAAGAAAATTGGGCTGTCAGCGTCCACCCATGTGTTCCCTTGGTATCTATGACGAGCAGTGGCTTTTATGCTCTAAGTCCTTCTGTGTGCCGTGGTGGGGCCTTCAATTAGTTTCCAACTGGATTTTGCAATAGGAGTTAGTAGATCATGGGTGAGCATACACATGGTAGGGGGCATGGCAGGTGTGAAGTGGTGAACAGAATTTGGAAGCATATTATAACGATTTAAATGGATTGGAATTTAGAATGGTGCCAAAAGAATACTTCATACCTACAGGTAGGATTATATCAATATTCGAACATTCTTTCATTTAAAATCATTGATCTCCCTATGATGCAAAACCTTGAATAGTGATGGGTGAACTTCTTGATAAAGGCATGTGCGTCAAATTGAACTTTCAAAAAGAGGTGTTGGTCTCTAAAATCCCTGCTTGAACCTCATGATTGGGCTTTCAGCCCCATGAGAGTTTGAGGCTCCAGAAAGAAGCATCAGACTACCCAATGCATTGCTGGGGAGACAAAGGAAGCCTTTGAACCTTTGAGGAGGTTTGTGGCTCAACAGAAGGCTCATTGTATTGCGTTATGGCCTTGCTAGGTTGTCAGAGGAAGAAACAGGGCAGAGTCATACATTTGGTGCTAGAAGGAGTAGGGAAATGCTTACAGTAGCACATCTGCCTTGTGTTTGCTGTGAATTACAGTGCTGTTTTATTCCATCTTTGTGGAATTATTCTGTTTGTGTTTTTTTGATACATCCTTTACTTTCATTATTCCTTGCTCTTAGCTTAACCCATTCTGTAATCCTTTTATTTCTTCATTTTCTTAAGCGTCCTCCTTAGTTCCCACTTTCAGTGACTCTGACAGCTGACAAGAAGAGGAAGTTGACCCGTGGGAGTATGTGGGCCCAGTGTGGGCTCCCTCCCGTGTAGAATGTGGCGTTGCTATTGCTCAGAACATCCTGCCATGCAATAATGGGTGAAGGATCCAGTCCTGATGGATAGAGTGGAGGCATCTTTGTTATAGGGGGAGCTGACTTTCCCAATTGAAAGACAGTTGTGGGAAGAAGCAGAGGAGGAGGAAGATATGATTATGATGGGTTTTGGGATAAAAGCCATGATAGTGAGGAAATGGGAAAATTATAAGGAAATGGCATATGTGGGGATGCAGGTGGTCGGAGTGGTGCAGGGAGAAATATAGGAGGTGGCGGCTCAAGAGGCTTTTTGAGGATATAGTCATTGTTGGCATCCAAAAGATGGCCTTTGTGAAGGAGGAAGCAGAGGCGAAAATGTGGGTGGCAAAGTGGAAGTAGCAGGAGGATAATGTGAGTGAGGGATGTGCAAAAGGAGGAGTTGAAAGCAGGAAGGTACAAGGAAAAAAACAGGTGCCAGGATGCAGGAGGAGATTAAAGGTGAGGCAATGGCCCTGCCAATGCCTCTCACATAGTCCTGGGAGTAGGATCATTGCTCCATAAGCAACATACATTGGGCCTCATTGCGAGTTTGGAGGTAGCCATGCCCTTAATAAGGGCATGGCAAATCCCAAACCCGGGTCTGGGTCCTGCAAAAGGGGACTTACCGGGCCATTCTGACCTTGGAGGGCCCGGTAAATCCCTTCCGCGGGACCCGGACCCTGTACATCCCCATTCCCATTTGAGCCCCCATAGGGCTCAATGGGAATGGGGAGGATACTAACAACGGGCCCGTTAATGACGGGCCTGTTGTTAGCATCCTGGTCTGCTAGCGGGTCCCGCTAAGGACGTCTGGCCAGACCAGACGTCCTTAGCGGGACCCACTGCAGACCTCGTAATGTGGCGGCCCGAAATGAACGGTGCCAGTCCCTTACCGGCACCGTTCATTCCGTGGCCGCCACACTTGTAATGAGGCCCATTGGGCCTCATTACGACCCTGGCGGAGAGGGTATTACGCCAGCGTAATGCATGGCGTACCTCTCCGCCAGATTACGAGATTCCTTACCGCCATGGAGATTTTTCCGCCTGCTTTTTGCAGGCGGAAAAATCCATGGCGGTAAGGGACCTTGTCGTTAATTACGCCACCGTATTCTACGGTGGCGTAATTAACTCCTTCCCCACTCCCATTATACCCTATGGGGCAAGAATGGGAATGGGGAAGGGCAGAATGGGGATTGGGGATTTACCGCTCCGCCAAGGTCGGAATGGGGCGGTAAATCCGCCAACCCCCATGGCGCTATCGGCGGCTTTCCGCCGTGCTTCGCGGTGCATTTAGCACCGCGAAATCCGCCAGGGTCGTAATGAGGCCCATTGTCTTTGTCAGCACCACTTTTCAGCACTTCATCAAATTCTACCTGATTTATTTCCATGCCAGGCCTACTACCTCAATCCCACCTGGTTTACTCCCATGCCAGGCCTACTACTTCAAAAGTTTGCCATTCGGGTACACTCCCCTGCCATATAGCGATCCGCAAACAGCAAGTGCTTCTGTTGATAAGATCAACTTGTAAGCGCTTTACAACAGTTCACAATGTTTATTATTTTACATCAAACATTCAGCAACTCTTCACGGAACTCAAGATTCATGCTGGTGCTCTTTAATACTCCTCTGCAAGTTATGCTCTCCTCCTTCTGAATAACCTTTTCCAGAAGGGCAGTCTCCTTGCCACTCTCGTCTCCCTACTGCATAAGTAACCAAATAATGACAAGGATAAGATCTTATGCTGCTTCTTCCTTGACTTTGGCAATGTGGGTTTATACCAGCTTTTGTTATATGCTTCTCAAAATATGGGCAACAAGCTTCACAACTGTTGGACCTTTCATTAGTTTCCTTCTGCCTTTGGCAATCTTTTTGGGATTTTATTTGTCTTGCTTGCTGTTTTGGCATGTACCTGAGGGGGCCTTTTAAGCCTCCCAGTCTCCCTCAGGTGTTGGCCATTTCTATTAACAATCTAACCACTCCTGCAGCATTGTTCCTCTTTAGCCCTCTTCTTCGTCCCAGTACTTGGGGAATTATGGGACTTGAAGTCCCTAATGGAAAAGCTAGTTTTTCTTTATTGATTTTCATTCTTAAACTCATTTCCGTTTCCCATAATATTCTTCAAAGAAATATCATTAGGATCAGTCACCAGACTTGATTGTGAATAAGAATTAAGTTCTTTAGAATTTAAATCGGTATTATTTGCAGATTGTCTTTCACTGTTCGTTTGGGAGTTAGGGGAGTTTTTAGATTTATAAGTATCCAGGGTTTTGGAAGGGTTTTTATTTCTTCCAGTGCTTAGGGATTTGTGTTTGTTTTTACCCACATTTAGATGTTTAATTTGTGGAACAAAAAGATTGTTATAAGAGCAAGCCATTACAGTCTTTGGTATGGAAGAGATGTCTTCCTTAAAGAAAGATAAATACTGCGTCCCACGTCATGGAGTCCTCTCATTCCCCTGGGCCCTTTCTCCTCCCAGGTGATCCTCCCGCAGAACACCACCCCCAAGCTCAGGATCAGAAAGCATCTGCCTTTCCCTGGCCACCTGGGAGGAGACTTTAGGCAGAGGTTTAGTGAGGAGTCTAGGATTCATCACAGTAAGCTATAAAAATATCTGATGGATTTGCTCTCATAGATGGGAGGGAGAGTCATAAAATGTTGAAGGGCAGCTTTAAATATCTTTCAGGAGAATGTGTCTCCCTATGGCACGGAGATCCAAAAGCAAACTTGAGGCTGACACTCTCTCGTGTTGAAAGGGGAGCTGAAAAAAGGTTTGATGTAGCAATTCCCAAGGGCGAAAGGCAGAGCTGTAAATAATATTGCAGAGTGGGATAAGAGAATAAAGATTGAAGGAACACCCTGCCACACTTAAGAACATCTGAAATATGAGCACAACCTCTGCGTGACACTTATTATTTAATCTACTGGCTGGCAATGGCCAAAGGAACATTTGACCATAAGACGGACTTGTGAGAAGCAATGGATAAATATTCTTAGACCAAGCCAAAGGGAAGCAATGACATTGAATTAACTTCTGGGAATGTAGCCAATGTGTCTCTACCTCCTCCACCTTCTCATAGACCTTAGGTCCCACCTGACCTCGCGTTCAAAACTTTCATGCACAAAGTAATCTGCTGGTGAAGAGCATGTTCCTGCAGCAATCAGTGATGGGTTGTTAAAACATCTCAGCATGGACTGTATGCTTGACCACTGCCACCATGACACCTCTACCATGCATTCTTCAAGCACCTCTGGCCAGGTTTCACTAATGTGTGATTTTGCATACTTTACGGATGGCAACACGACGGTCTGTCCTTTGGATCCCTCTTCCTGCCTACTTACCTCTGCCTCCCAGAGAGTGGCGTTGCTAGCCTAAACATTTTCCTGTCATCAATGAGGAGAGGCCTCCACCACCCACTTCCATTGCCTTGTCACTGTCCCGCCTCACAATAATTGTGAGTGGCATCCGTCTGTGGTGTTGGAGGCTGGAGACATCCTGGGATTCTGTTTTTCTTCACTTATGTGGGCTGTGGCCAGTCCCTTATGTCCCCTTCACAGCCTGAAAACATATCACAGTGGATTCCCACCGGTGTGAGAGGATCCGATCAACATGTAAGTATTGCCAGGCAGGATTTGACAGTAGTGATATGCCGTTGACCACAGTTGAGTATGAAATATCCTACTGCTACTCTGCTCCCTCATTTGAACATTCATGGTGGCCTTCTCCTCTCTCAGATAATTAAGCCACCTCCTACCACTTTATGTGGACCAGGAATACTCCTGTATTAAGGTTTGCCCTTATATCAGTTTCAAGATATGCAGGGTGCACTGAATGTGTCAGGGCAGGCGATGTTAGGATTTAGAAATGACACATCGGCCTCCCTTCTGCTTAAGTTTTTACCCTGAATCCATAAGGTACAAAATCACATGAAGTTTGAGTTTGTACACTATTGGATGTAGCTATCCTCACATGCAGTTTGAGGTTGTACACTATTGGATGTAGCTATCCTCACATGAAGTTTGAGGTTGTACACTATTGGATGTAGCTATCCTCACATGAAGTTTGAGGTTGTACACTATTGGATGTAGCTATCCTCACATGAAGTTTGAGGTTGTACACTATTGGATGTAGCTATCCTCACATGAGGTTTGAGGTTGTACACTATTGGATGTAGCTATCCTCACATGAAGTTTGAAGTTGTACACTATTGGGTATAGCTTGGCCGGCTACTGGAAGGCCTACCTTACCAGGAATCATGCCATGAGTAGTGAGTGGTGTGGAACATTAACTCCTGTCACTGTTGTACCACTATGGGATAGTGGACCCACCACACCCATCTCCACTGGCTCAGTCTACACAACCAGCAGAAGCTGTGCAATACTGTCACATTACAGGGCATGTCTAGAATGTTCTTAAATGTGAAGGTATGGGAAACAGTAGATGCTTGACCCCCACGGCTCCAGTTTGATGGTGGTGGGTTAACACATTCGCTGACACAGTCAACGGTACAGGCGCCCTGTGTAACTCCACCAGCAGTATGGCACTTGCACCAGGCAGAAGCCGACTGTTTTCTAGATTTACCAGCCCATACTGCCCCACTAGTATAACAGACAGATTATGATGGCAGCATGGCATCCCATAATGCTGCCAATGGATCATGTTTACTACTCAAGTATCTGACAATGTCTTCCACAAGGATGAACCTGGGGCTTAATTCACAGAAGCATTTGATAATGGTGCAATCCCATAGGAAAACGCTCCCTGAACCAGGCCCTTATTAGTGTTTTAGGTCCATATAAGAAATGTGGCCCCTATAAGATGAGAGCCTCCTCATGGTGTCCGTCTCAATATATATAGGCAGGCGAGAAAGAGAGGCAGTCGACAGAGCAGGTCTTTAGGTTGAGTAGTCACTCGCTCATTTCTACTCTTCTCACTCTTTTGATATTGGGAGTCCATGATACGTTGCAGATTCTTTCATTCACGTCTTCCTGCATAGTCCTACCCTCGTCTTTAGTACCTTAAGATAGTTAAGTATGTACTGTGTTTTTGGATTAAATACCAACTTTTTTTGATGCTTAAACACATTTCTGTGACGTCTGTGATGTTAAAAGAATGTTAAAGTCTGTGAAAAATGAATTTTATTTTCTGAAATTAAATGCCACGTTATAAGTAAAAACGTTCAGGCATTTCAAATGTGTCTCAAAATGGATGCGAGCGCAGACACTTGGATTCGTGACACTCCCATTCCAGGCACGAAGAGAATGTGGAGGGAGAACCTCAGGGAAACATTAACACACTGTCCAACAGCTTGGTGAGCCATATGCCTAGTGCTCTGCAACCGGAAGCCATTTTTTAAACACAGTACAATCGGCCAAAGCTGCCGTCATCCCATTTCAGAGTATCTTGTATAGACCCTATGTCATTTATTTTACAACCACAGCCAGTTTGCATTGTGCCATTTCTTTTTTGGGTTCCCTAGGGAGCTGTGGACTGTGTGACAGGGTGTTCACTTCCCCGACACCCTCATCTTGAGGATGACACCACAAGGGTTTCATTGGGAAACAAGCCTGGGCTGCTGTGACTGGTTCCTTACCTCAAGGAGTAGTGTGGCCTCCAGGGTTTATGTAACAGGAGAGGACCTATTCCCATGAGACTGTAGTGACAGGTGTCCTGAACCAACATTCTGACAGGTAGAATACTACACACCCCTTTATATATTGAACACCATATATATATATATGGTGAAGTAAGATTACTCAGCGGGTTGGGTGCTCGCTGCAGCGATCTGAGCGTGATTTGCGGGTCACAGGTTCGAATCCCGGCAAGGCCAACTCAGCCATTCATCCTTCCATGGTCAATAAATGAGTACCAATTTCGGTTGGGTGATATTGTATGTAAATATATGCTCTGTAAAGAGCTTTGAAATTAAAGGATAGTTCCGGGACTTTTTTTTTATTGTCCCTACGGGTCGGCCATGTGTTTGTAAGCATAAATCGGTAGATCGTAGGAAACTTTCCTATGGACCTTACCCGACTTTTCGCCCATTATCGCACTCGAAATCAGCCTCCATTTTGTGATAATCCTATCATTCCGCCGCATCGACCTGGCTCACCTGCCTTTGCGGCACTAAATCAAATCCCCCGCCCCTGAGCCTGACATCAGCAGACGCGTACTGCCCATTTCAAGCACGTCTCGTGTCAACAATCGCTGCGCCTCAGCTATTGACGTGTTGCCATGGAAATGGCAGGACGCCTCTTTCCCCAATAAGTATAAACACACCGTTTCACAACACACAGCAGCATATTTTCGATTCCATTATTCTCTCTGTGTTACTTTGAGTATTCTGTGACTCGTTTCAGTGCTCTGGTCAGCTACCTTCGCCGCTTGTAGCCCGTGTGAACACCTGTACCATCTCTGTAAATTATTTTACTATCTTTACCGCACAATGGCCACAATAATGCTGTATATGTACGAGCCCGAGTACACCGAGGAGGAACTACTGGAAAGGCAAGCACGCGAAAACGATGGGGATTCGGACGGCAGTTGGGAGGACCAGTCAACGGATGAAGAGCCTGGACCATGTCGCATGGACGGCGTCTCCACCTGGTGCACGTGCAATCGGTGCGAGCTAATGCCAACTGAGGAGGAGAACTGCTGCTGCCGTGAAAATTCCGGGTGCTTGGCCTACATTTCGGAAAGCGAGCAAAGTCTGCAGGAAGGCGAGCAAAGTCCGCAATGCATCACCGAGCTGCCAGAGTTCAGGGAAGCCTGCCTCTCACGGACAGTGTTGAGGATGATGATGGTGCTTATGCACGAACTTCGTGGCACTGTTCGTCCGCGTAATCCGAGTAACGAGTAAGTAAATAACACATCATTATCATTATATTTATGTTCACAGATGATGAGGTCTTCACAGCCTACTAAGCTGTCACACCTTTTTATAAAATCCCTTTACCGAGATTTGAAGTGTCTTGTAACTTGTACCCCAGGTTTTTCTATGGGGTCGAGCTACAGCATCGAAACTCGAAACAACTCGAAATGCTTCAAATTAATAGCACCATTAATTAATTCAGTGTGTTTCGAATCGCCTGAAGCATTTCCACTGTGGGTAGCCTACTTTGTCTAGTGACGTGGCTTGCTCGGATTTGCGACTCTTTGGGCCCTTTTTCACCTATTAGTTTGAAGAGCTTTGAACCAGCTCAACCTTTTAAAGTCATTCCAAGTTCAAATCGCTCCTGTACCCCTAGTCTACTTACACCATTATGCTTCTTTTTTTTAATAAATATTAATAAAATAAGGAAAGAAAAACGTCAAAACATGTAAAAGGTTAAAAAAAATTGGAGCGATCAGAACATATAGCAAACAGCACCTTTTGTACAAGGGGTGACCTTTAATTTTGAAAGCAGCAGCAGCTTTCATTCCTACAAAGGATGTCTCTTAAAAATGATTCAAGGACCACACTTTGTGCAAGGGATGAGTCTTAATTTTTCACTGAGCAGCTTTCGTTCGAAGGAAGGACACTTAATTTTTAAGGAGCCGTTTCTTTCATACAAGGGATGACCCTTAACAGTTATTCAAGGAGCAGGTTTCCTAAAAGGGATGACCCATTATTTTTCTCTGAGCAGCTTTTAGTCATACAAGGAATGTCACTTCTAAATTATTCAAGGGACAGTTTCTGTACAAGGAATAACCCTTGTTTTACTAGGATGAGCTCTAATACAAGATATGATACTTAATTTTTCAAGGATTGCCTTTGGTTTTACAAGACAAGAGCTTTTACATTTTCAAGGAGCACATTTTGTACAAGGGAAACCCCTTAATATTTCAGGGTGAAGTTTTCGTTTATACACGGGCTATCCCTTAAAAATGATTCATGGGATGACTCTTCATTTTTCAAGGGGTAGATTTCCAACAAGGAAAACATAATATTTCTTTGTTGGTTTAAAAAAATATTTTGAAGGTTTTTCCTTTTGTATTTAATGTATTTTTTACGACAGAAAAAGCTGGGACAAGAAAACTAGGAATGGGGAAAACTACAGGAACGCAAGTACCTTCCTCAATCTGCATTCTTTAGTTGAGCCTTCCACCTGGCAGCATGGAACCTCTGCAGATGTGCCATCCTGGCCTCTCCTGTCTGTCTCTGTTTGGCACCACTGGCCCCAAAGACCGCAGCACTGCAGATGCTGCAAGCCTGGGAAATAAAAATCCCAGGACACATGGTGTGATCCACTGTTGCTCCCTGCTGTCCTAGAGTGCTCCTCTAAAGGCTGCTGTCTCCTCTTGCTGGTAACAGGGCTAGCAGGTGTCCCTCCTGCAGAGTCACCTGAAGAGAGAACATTGGCATGTTTCCATTCCAGATGCCGCAGCAAAGCCATGGTCATGAAATGGGGACCTCTGCTCGGCCCACAATGTCCCCACAAATAGTGCACCAGACACTGGATGCCTTTTTTGTGTGTGTGCAGCAGGCCCCCTGGCAAAACAGCAAAATGTTACCAGGCCTTCAATTTCTTTTTTTGGCAGATGCCATAGGACCCTCCTGCTCTGCCATGGGAGGGGCACTGGCGGGGGTGCAACCAGAGGGATCAAAAGGGTTTACCCTCCTAATCTTACATGTTCTGACCCCCTCCCCTGCTCCCTCATGAAGTCCCTTCCCTCACCTTTCCATTGCTCTCACTGTCTCACACTCCAGCTATCCCTGTCTCTCAGTGTGCCTTTCCCTGTCTCCAGCAGCCAGCACAAGCTCCTTCTTCTTCTCTCTCACTGTAAAGGGATGAAGTACTTTATTATCTCCACCCGATTCCCGGTCTCCAAGCTAATTGGTCCATATTGGCCCAAAGAGTTTTGAATCGGCTTGAGCAATTGTGGTCCCCGGATGACATAGTGTGTCTTCATTTTCCGATGAGCAAGCCATTTCCAGCCATGTTTGAGTCGAATCAGGCCTTTGCGATTAGCCTTACGAGTTAGGTCGAAGGTGGCTTGACCGAGTCAAGCTGATCGAAGCCATTTATTTAAAGTGGTAGAGCTGTTACTGAGTTGAGCACTTTAAGGCTCATCCATCCCTACCTTACACCATCACCACCTCTCCCAAACCTTTCTCCTACTCAGCTACTAACTGTATTATCACTGACAAAATGCCCAGAGCCCGTCTCCACAAAAAGCTCCCGCCACTCTGAAAGCTGCCCACGACTGCATCAAGTTGAACCACATGGCCCCTTATATACCCAGCGTGTTCAAACCTTTTCGGTTAAAACTTTTTATAATTTGATCTTGGTTTGAACTCATGGAACCACCTGAAATGTGGGTGGTTTTAATTTCAAACAAATAAATTCACCCATCAGCACTACTAGGTAGTCTACTATAAACTTAAGTTCTCTGAGAGCCGGTGGGTCATAGCCTCCTAATCACTCGCTCCATACTTATTGTCTTGCAGGGTAAGATTTTCAAAACCCATAATGCCCTTCGTTTATGTTATCCCCACATAATGGTTGAGGGCCCATCAGACCTCCTATCTTTAAAGTTCTGAAAAAGGCCGCCCAACAAGTGCCGAATGTTTTCCGACATTTCCATCCCTTCTGGCACTCCACAGTTGCTGGTTAATGTTTTAAGCAGAACTGCTCATTGGTCACCTTGTTGCCTGGAAATGTCAAGCGTGTCCATGTAGGGAAAAAGTAACACCACAAGGGCCGCATTGTGGCTTCCGCAAAGCACCTCAAAGCTCCCGCACGTGAGGAGTATTTAATACGTCCAGGGCTCAAGTCGAGGGTACACGCGGGTAGACGGATTCCACCCACTTTTTTCCAGATTTTCAGAGGGTGGACTCAGTCCCCCCCAGCTAAAATGAGAAACATTGAATGTCCTCTTTGAATTTAGGCCGTACTCTTAACCACTGCATTATATAACATGATATAAAAAAAACAAAAAAACAAACAGCTTAAGGTGAAATGTCCCATTTTGGTACTGCAAGTTCAAGGGTTGGTACTGCAAGTTCAAGGGAAAACATTTGTATTGGTTCTTGGAGTTTAAAACATGCACACCTTTTAACGTTTTCAAAAACACTATTAGAAGAAAATGTCCCTCTTGGTTTTGTATCTGTGTTGATTTTATGAAAGGCAAATGCCATTTGTCCTGTGCAATTTGGGTGGTTATGCAAAGCCTATTTAATGAAATGTGCATATTTCACCTTGATATGCTAATTCCTGGTACATCACATCCCATTGCGTTTGTTGATGAGTCCCCCCACTTAAATTTGTATGACTTGACCCCTGAATACGTCAGAAATGTTGGCAGAACTTTTAGAATTCTCAGTGAGTCAACTCAGTCAGGCTTCAGGGTGCCATTGCACCTCAGCTTTTTCCTTTTATTTATTACACCCTTTTCTGTAACAGGCCGCTGAAGTCAGACGGGCAGGAGCAAAGAGCTCCATTTGACATGAAGTTCAAACATCGAATTAGCTAATGCAACCATCAGTCTCCAGGGATCCATATGTATTTAGTTACACACACTCATGATGAATTAATTAGCCGGCACATTAAATGAAATAAAGTGTACTCAAACTGTAGCAAAGAGTATGTCCTGTTTGTTGATGTGGATGTCCCTCATTTGTGTTAAAGTAATAAGGTTACTATTGCTAAGGAAATAGACCACATGCTCTTCTACTGGCCACTATCCAGCGCTCCTACCAACCCCGCCTTTGGTAGGTGGAAGCACTTTAAATGGTAACAAGCAGAAAGGTCCACAGTTTGCAAGCGTTAGTGTGTTAGGTTACTGTTGTTGTGCCCCTCTTCTTTTTCCCGTACAGGTGTACCTCATTCTCCCTTCTTCACTGAGGAAGCATTAATACAAAAAAAGGGGTTACACCAATAAACTTTTATGCGGATCTAAAGAAAAGGTCTGTACCACGCACCAGCAATCTTTTTTTTCCCCCAAGTTATCAGGCAATTCCCAGACGACGGGAAGGATGCTTTGTTCACTCTAATGTAGCAATCAAGGCACCTTGTGATGGCTGCACATGCACTCACAACTGCTAAGTGAACACACTGTCATTTCCTTCTCCGTGATTGCTCCAGTTATCGCGCGATAAAAAACCCCATGCAAAATGTTCCCGAGCAGGAGGTGACTGTCTTTATGAAGAGTGAGTATTTTCCAAGCAAACCCTTCTGCCGTCCCCCCTTCATGAGTTAGTTTTCCCAGCCATATTCATGTAAATAATTTTCACAGCCATATTCATGTAAATAATTTTCACAGCCATATTCATGTAAATCATTGTCAGTCATATTTGTGTATTTCAGAGAGCCTTAGGGGTCTTTTCTTTTGGTGGATGTGGATCCAGGGATGAGCGGCTAAAGATTTTCTTACTGGTAAATCAAGGCTGTCGCGGCGTCCCCTGTGTTCAGGTGGGAGTTGCACACAACATGGCAATTACGAAGACTGACGCACAGGTGCATTACTGTTAACTTGTCACACGAATGGAGACTGACATTTAAAGGATGGCGGTGATGGAACTGCATGAATACTCCATGCTGCGAATTTAATTCCATACTGTTGCTGTCATTCAGGTCCACTAAGTTACACCTACCTTCCCACCAAACTCATTTTCAAGCACGATTTCGCTGAAGAGATTTACCAAATGGACATCCCACCTAGTTATTTTGTATTACTGCATAGCGGGGTTAAACCCTACTGGGGAGCCCCCCAACACACGGAATACATCACATCACAACTTGTTACCTGAAATAACTATGACAAACACCAATCTTTGATTGGAAAAAACACATGATCACTTTATTGGAGTCATCCTAAAGGGTGGTCTTAGCCCTGCTAAGGCTACAAGTCTGCCTGGCCAACAAATACTTTTCCGGGTGGGCTTGCCATTTCCATGTTTATTTAGTTCATTTTAAAACGGGTGAGCGCTCCTCACTTCAGTTTCCGCTCTTGCGAGAAGGGCCCGCCCTGGAATCCGACTGCCCATTCAGTCACTCCTCTATTCTTTCAATGGAGCAAACTGGACCACTGCATTCAGTTGTTGAGGAGTTCCAGCGGTCCCTAGTAATGTCAGTGCCCACCTCACCCCATCCTGGCTCATGCAGCCAGCGGGTATAGCTTGCGGCAGGACCGCAGTGTACCTCCTTCTCTAGGACCGGCCATGTAACTCAGCCTGTGACAAAAAAACAAATTCGAAATATAGTCAGACATAACCTAACTCAAGAAGAACCATTATTAATACATGTAAACACACTTTTTTCCACCTCAAATTACTACGCTATAGCTGGGAGGGTGGGTGGTTGCTGGTGCCCGGGCTGCAAAGAGGCTGAACTCTTGCAACCCAAGCCATTTTATGTGCCTTCCCAGAGCCAACTGGTTTCAGCCGGACCCTGGGGGCATGCCCCTTCTGTCCCACCCCAGAAGAGGGGAGGTGAGGTGGATGTGGGGGGCGAGAAGAGAGGTGGCCACCTATGCCAGCTGCACCTCTAGCACCCCTGGTGCACCTGCTTAGCTTGTTCAGCAGACAAGTTAGCAGAAAAATGAGGGTTTTTGGTAGATTTGGGTAACTTCCTCTACACCTGAGCTGAAGGTAACCTAAAGAGCTTTGGTACCAGAGGAATTCCCAAATGTGACATACTCTTTAGTTTCCTACCGGACCAGTTCACAATTTGTCCAAACCATGCAATATGACGTGCACGAATACAGACGGATGAGAATGTTGGCACTGTATTTGTTCCACAATTGGCAAGTTGCAATGACATTACTTTCAAAATGGAGGATGTTGCGCTATTCCAGACCACGTTACATTTTAGCTCAACTTGTCCCTGGCATGCTCTGGATTGTGAAGTATACAATCTGCGTATGTTGCCGTCCCCTATGACTTAATCTCAAGGATGAACCCCTCCCTCCCAGACACGTTTTCTTTTCCTGGGCCTATGGTGTCCCCAGGAATCAGCAGCAAAGGGGGTGGGAAAGGATTTCTTCGGAAAACCACCCATAACTACCCAATCGCGCCTGACCTTAAATTCACACTTTCTCACCAAAACATAAACTGTAATGTCTGGTTTCCTGCTAGCTCCTACCACTAAAAACACAAACACTATACCTGGTGTTCGGCCAATTTGTCAACACCCAGGCAGGTGGATGGAAAGATGAGTGTTGCACACGTTCTGCGTAACAGTAACAACTCTCTTGTGGATACAACAACAAATAAAATTACACAAAATGACCATACCAATATTTTGTAGAGCTGCACTGTCTTAGAGTTCAGTAAGTAGATGGTTTATCCCATGTGCCAAACATGAGCGCTTAGGGCGCGTCCAGCCTTGCAGGAGTAAGAGGTGGGGCAAGGTGTGGGTGGGGGAGGCAACTATGGAAATAGTCCTACATTTTCTTTATGGATGAAATCGTGTTCTCTCAATGTGCAGTCAAAGACCTAACCAGCCCTCTTAATAGGCTTCCATGTCCCATTCCAACATAACAACTACATTCTAGAGTAGTTGCAGCCGGTGAATTTGTAAAGTGGAGAAGTGTCAATGTTTCCATAAACTGACCTGAGCCAATGCACCTGAAATAATACAGTAAGGTTTCGGCCGATGCTTCCCCTTGGGCATTCTTTTAAATAATGGTATGAAATCATGCATTTCGCAGCACACATTTCAGGAACATCCTCTAACATTTGTGATGCTGGCTCTCCCCACAGATTGGTCTGTGGTATTTGGTGACAGGGTTCCTAGATTTCTTTTAGGCATTGAAGGATTAATAACTTTTTCAGATCTAGTCTAAAATGGAGGAATGGGGGCAGGTTTTAAGTGCAGAGGGTGTTTGTTCCCCCACTCCTTTGCACAGATAGCAGAAGAAAGCTTGTTTCCATGCAACAATGCAGGGCAAGGACTCCTCAAATGCTGTACCTTAAGCCTTCAATATGTCTTCCCTGTCTCCATGTCTTTACCTACAGAGCAGTAGGACTTGGATGGTCGACTCGCTAGATAGCCTTCTTCATATGAGCAATGGAATGACCAAAAATAGGCAAATCACCAGCAATGAATTTCATCATCTCTAAAATGTTCTCATACATCTTTTCAGTGTACACCATTTGTGGTTAGGCTGAACACACTTTACTGGACTATGTGATAAATGCAATAAAGCATGGAATCAATATGCCCGAGTACCTTCAGGTTCAATCACCATTTAGTCGTGGGAATGCAGTTAGGCTAAAGATGATGCCAGCCTTATGAGTATGGTTGCTACGGATGCCAGTGGCTGAAGCTGCCATTGCCCTTATGAGTATGGTTGCTACGGATGCCAGTGGCTGAAGCTGCCATTGCCCTTATGAGTAGGGTTGCTACGGATGCCAGTGGCTGAAGCTGCCATTGCCCTTATGAGTAGGGTTGCTACGCATGCCAGTAGCGAAAGCTGCCAATGTCCTTATGAGTCTGGTTGCTATGGTAAAATCATTTGATATATCAGTTACTGATTCTAAAACTACAACCACATATTGATTTTGTAAATATGGTAGAGTTCTGGTTCTTAGACCAAATAGTACTTGCTGTGTGCACCTTTGGGTACATATCCTGAGCAATGCAACTCATCATCAGTGACATTTTTACCACCATTCTCATAATGAGGCCACCGTCTGCAGTTAATTGCACAACAGGTGGTATTTGTCATTCTGCCTGTTTTACCACGTACAAGTTTACGAACCACCTGTGCCATTATCGGCTGTGTTATTTCAGCAATACTGCATGCACTAGCTCACAATAATGGGGCCAGATTCCTCCTCGATATTCCCTGACAATCTTTAGCTACACTCGAAAGGTGGAGGTGCAAATATCCCCCATCTTCTGCAAGTTCAAAAGTGAAGAGTTCCAGTCGCTGATCCTTTCCACTTATAGAAAAAATATGTAAGTGACACACAAATGGAAATAAAATGTCAACATTTCAGATGACAAATGAGCACTGCCATTTTGTGACCCCTGTGTGCATGTGCCTTCATGGGACATCCGTGGTTGGAAACCCCTGCAGCACCTTCCGCATTTCTATCCCTTAAGCAGGGACAGAAATGCTGTTTCACTGTTCGTAATCAACATCACACGCCATGTTTGAGGAATACTGCATGCTGTGTTTCTGAAAATGCTGCAGGTCGGTCCTTACTGCGGAAACAGTGGTAAAGTTCTAAGGCATGCAAAGCCCTGGGAAAACTACGGGCAGAAAGCGTAATTAGTCATGCACTATTTCTTTGGTGAATACTGTGAAACTCCTAATGACCCCCCTAGAAGTGTTAGAGGAAAGAGGTCCGTGTTACCATGTCTGCAAAGAACACATGCCATCATTACACGTTTTTGGTGTACAGAAAAGTGCTAAAAATATGACTGCATACTTTCATTTAAAGGTGAGAAATATCATGCAGTAACAATTGCTGGTAATTCAATCAGTGCACTTGTGAGTGCATATCCAAAATCTAGGAATTTTGGGTCTAGCACGAGAAGATTTCCAATCAGGAGCCACACAAAACATTAGGCAGAATCTTCAGTTCTACAAAGTATCTTCATGCAAATAAAGAAACACATAGGGCCTGATTTACGGAATGTGTTGTGTGCTTAAAAGCTACTTTGCACACTTTTCAATGCGCAAAACTCCTTTAGTCGATTCAGGGATCTGACTTTGCGTGCTCTTCCGGGACCTTGCAGGGACTTTGCGCAGGTCTGTCGTATCTTTGTGTGCAGTCGAGCGCTTTGCTCGCAACTCCACACAAAGTGTGGGATGGGCCTACACAAGGGAATAAATAGGGGGCAGAACATGCATATTCCCCATCGCCCACACAGAATAAGAAAGAACAACGACTGATGTGGGCGTGTCGAGTGACAGTCTACGCAAATTGCAAATTAAGACAATGCCCAGCAATGCACAAATCCAAGCATATTCATGGATCTGAAAGCGCAACGTCACATCAGGGAAAGATTCACGCAAAGCTTGCATTCTCACTGCCACAAGAGAGGAGGTGCAAAGGCCCAATCGGATAGGAACCAACACACAAAGGTATAGTCCAGTCAGGGATTTAGGGGTGTCAGCATGCAGTTGAGGTGCCGACTGAAGTTAGGGGTGCTCGTATGCAGATTAGCGGTGTGCAGCTATCATTTATGTGGGTGCACACACAGATTTACCGGGGGCCGACTTGAGTTACGAGACATGTAGCTCATTTTATCAGGGTGCAGTTAGGAGTTACGGTGGACCGTACGCAGTTTCACCGGGATGTTGCATTGATTGCGGGGGGACGGCCCACACTATTGAAGTGGTGCATGATGGCAGGGATGGGGACTGCGTAACGGTTGGTATATGTGGCAAGATCCGCTTTGCGTGGGGGCATGCCATGGACGTTCCAGGGGCAACTCAACTTTCTTTGCGCATCAGATTACTTTGCCCCTCAAATTCCATGAATACGCAGAGCACGCAAAGAAAATGTTATGCGCTGCACGCATAATGTCATTTTCAGAGCAAGAGACTTTGCAGGATTTTTCTGAATATTCTATGAATCGGCCCAAAGATTGCACTTTTTCTCTTGGCGATTCTAAGAACAGCACAGGTAAATCTATACATACAGCTGACCTGTGTTTTTTTCCGGGGCTGTGTGCCAATGCAAATGGAGTGCTGGCCAGGCTCTTTCTATACGTTAGTGCTTGCTCACAAAACGATTGGATTATAGACTGCCAGCACCTTCGAGGATCCTGGTAGCAGCAATAACCGTGTTGGGTCCTTCCAGCATATATAGGAGCAGAGGGGGGTTCCCATCACTTGGAAGAGCGTTAAGAATTATCTCAATATGAAGACTTGTATATCAAATTCAATTTTTTAGGGAAACAAAATTCCTTCAATTCAAGAGGAAAATCAAGTATTTATTCAAACATTTAACTTATTAGTACACACATATATTTCATTATTATAGAAACAATATATAACAAGATAAGTCAGACAAAAAGAGATTATATTCGTCAACAGAGGGACACCAATCTTTACAAATATACACATTCTCACCCATGGTTAAGAAAAGGGGAAGTCATTCTGCGTGTTGAAAACACCATTGTGCCGAATCCTCCAAGCACCTGTCACTGTGAAATCATAAAAAAAGGAAAACATAATTTCTATCAATTTTTGAGGGGCATAAATTCAAGAGGGGCAGCAGTGACTCATGCCACTGCTGTTTCACTTTCAACAATACATAAAGGGGTCAGAAATCATGCTCTCACACAGGCCCGGTTCCAGCAGGTGGGCAGCGGGGACAGTGCCCGCGCAAGGTCTCTCCTGGCCCCCATAGAAAGGATACCTTGTCAGTGGTGGGGAGGGCAGGTACAGGGGATTTCTCTCTACACGTATGGCAGCAAATTTAGAGTGATTGGCATTCTGAGTGGCTGCAATGCAGAAGGCCCAGCAAGTGTTTGTGTGCTTGCCCTGGACAATGATTTATGGCAAACAGCCATGCACGCCCAAATGATCAGGTAGGGGGTTCACACTTATATCTTGCAAGATCCTGCGTTGCTTTTTGTTAACTGCACTGTTCACCTTATTTACATTTCCAATCGCAAAGTTACAAGGAAGCTATTCTCACAAACCAAAAATCACAAGTTGGCTTCGGTAATTAAATGTAGGCTTATTTTCGTGGGAATATAACTGTTGTTCACATCATGTTTAAAATGATGATTAACTGTATAAAAAAAAAATGGCAGGTGATGTTGTTTGCATTCTGACTTCGACAGCAGGTGCATCAACCAGGGCCTTTAAAAATTACATTCAAAGTATACATTCTGCTGCATTAACTACTTGGAATGAATGACAAAATAAGGTTGGTAGTAAGAACATATCTGGTGAGAAGAGTGCAGTAAAATCAAAGTGACGAATACACACCTTTGAATTAAACATAACCACTATCATTGTTCTAAGCAGCCTTTCATGCCATCGTTCTTTAGGATGTTTGTTTTATTACAGACAGGAACAAGCCATTAAAGTCTTAGTTCTGTCACCAAATGGTGCAGTTCAATCTCAATTTCTAGACCATGTTCCATGTGCATTGGAACACAAGCCACAGCAGGCATTTGTAGGCCTTGTGGTCCAGCAGTTTGGTCAGGGCTTCTTGGATTAGTGGTAGGGCCAAGGCTGATTTGCGAACAATGGTATGAAAGGCTGATCAAAGCAATGCCAGTGGTTATGATTGATTCAGAGACGTGCATCCTTCCTTTTTTAGTGTTGGCTATTCAGAGTAAACCAGAAATGTTGCATTGAAAACAAACAGGATGGGTACGGGATGTGTGGAGGGATGCACATCTCATCCCCTATGAGGTAGTGTGGTAATGTACCCACCTATTGCCTTGTTAATCCGTATGGCATTCCCACCAACTGCCTGTCCCTCACCACCAAAATATGACCTCTTGAGAACTCTTGGAGCAAGCTCTATTACCAAGTAACACCAAAATGTGTGCTCCATAGGGCCTGGCATTGATATATCTAAGCATTCTTTTGAGTGTGTTAATGAATTCATTGTCTCTGTAAATGAGCTCCTGTTGTCATAGAAATCTCTTAATAATGTGTGTCTTCAACCAGTTGATTGATAAGCAATATTTGTCCTCACACTGGAGTCCTGTCCAGAACAAGCAATCGCAAAGCCAACAGGTTTGACTTGTGTATAGGTATTAGACAGGCCTTTGCTGCACAATAGCCATATGCACAGGTACATGCACACTTTTCCAGCTGTTCTCATTTTATGGACAGATGGTATGTGTATGGCAGGGCCTGGCATATGCTTATCCTATGCCAACTCAAAAGCCCAATCTGTTGGCTTTGCCAATGCATGTTGGCTTCAGTTTGTCTCCTTAAGAGCCAGAGTATATGCCCAGATTTAGGTGTCTTGCTTACTACACCTAGGGAATCAAGCAGAATCTCACTGAGTTGGTCCAATGGCACCGTAGTAGTAGTAGTAGTAGTAGTAGTAGTAGTAGTAGTAGTAGTTTGTCATTTTTAAAGCACCTTTGTCCCATTAGTATGGTTTCAAACCGCTTGTGGGTGAACGCCCTCGAGGACCGAAGTCCAAGGTATGGGAAAATTGTCAGAAAGGTTAGAATGCATGTGTGCATTTGTCCAAAAGGACGTTGGGTGGCATGGATGGGCTCCAGTTAGCTACCCATGTTCACCAGGCATATGGTTAGGTGCTGTGAGGTGGGCAGGAGAGTACGCAAGTGCAGGAGATTCGTTATGTGCCCAGCTAGCCTGCCATTTTGCTGTGGGACTTAGCTGCATTCTGATGGCAGATATGTTGGGGATTGTGTTTTAGACTGGTGTATGGAGGCAAATGCATGTGGGTGGACGGCCGTGCCTGTGGTTAGAGTCCAACAAAGTGGTGTGTAATACGTACCCTTGCGCCAGAATTGGTTCATTGCTTTCAATGTGGTCATGGAACCTGTTCATAAATTCTGCACTGAATTATACTTTACCTTGCTCTGGAGATATCCTGGGGAGGCAAATAGTGTCACGGCCTAGGTGTTATGAAGGTAAGCGTGAAGCAAGGACGAGTTTGCCAGGTTGCAGAAGGCAAGAGCCAGGTTTAGAGGGCCTTCTTGAAGGAGGGGTGTTCCTTTACATGGGAATGCCAAGTGGAAGGGAGTTCCAGAGTGTGGGAGCCTGGAGGGAGAAAGAAGATCCTCTTATTCTAGTGGAATTGAAAGGGGAGATCACACGGAGGAGTGCAGAACCAGATTTAAGTTGTGTGTTGGGTTGATAGTGTGTACATTTGTGTTGGAGGGATTCAGGGCCTGGCTTGTGGAGGGCACAGTGGGTAATGCACATGGCCTTGAAGGTGGCCGTCAGCCGATAGGAAGCAAGCAGAGCACCCTGGGTGCATGAGTAATGTGTTCTTTGGGGGAGAGGGCACGGGGTAGCCTAGCTGCAGAGTTTTGGATCCGTTGGAGCTTTCTGGGCTGATATGCAGGGGCTCCCAGATAGAGGGAATTGGTGTAGCCTAGGTGGGAGAGCATGATAGCCAAGATTGCTGTGACTCTGTGAGGGTAGGAGACATAGGGGAAGATTCATCTGAGGATGCAGAGGTGAAAGTCACATGATCTAGATACATTGTTGATGTGGTGAGAGAGTGTTGGATCCGGATCAAAGATGAATACCAGGTTTTTTACTGAGCTGGATGCTGCGGGTGGAGGTCCTAGGGTGGACAGCTGGGGGGTGGGTTGGGGAAAGAGTGCTGTCTTACTGCATATCAGGCTTTTGGTTTTACTAGGATTAAGGAGGAGGTGGTTAGCCGTCATACAAAGGTCGATCTCTGTGAGACAGGAGGTGAGGTCAGAATGGGTTTTGGGAATCTTGAAAATTATCTGGGTGTCATCGGCGTAGTTGTAGCAGGTTGGGCCATGTGAGCGGATGATCTTGGGGAGGGGGCTTAGGTAGAGGTTGCAGAGGAGGGGGGGAAAGGGAGGCCCCCTTTGGGTCTCTGTTCAAGACAGGGCGGGGGAGAGGAAAAGGGTGGGAGGAGGGTGATTTGTGAATGCTTGGTGAGGAAAGAGGAGATCCATCTTAAAGCAGAGTCCCTGATGCCTAGACAGTGGACTCTGTCCATGAGGTTGATAGTGTCAACGGCTGCTGTTAGGTCAAGAAGGATAAGTACAGTACAGCCTTCTGAGTGTGCCATTCTTTTCATATTATCCCAGATGGAGACAAGGGAAGTTTCAAATCCTTGAAGGGGTCTGAATCCAGACTGGGCAGGGTCTAGTAGGCAACTAGATTCTGTGAAGAGGCAGAGCTGGGAGTATGTTCTCCGGTCTAAGACTTTGAGAATGAAGCAGTTGTGAGGTAGTTGGGTGGAACGAGGGTGTCAAGGGAGGGTTTTTTGAGAAAGGGTTTGACGTGCAAGGTTTTGAATGCGGCCGGGAAAATGACTGATGTCAATGACTGGTTAATTATCGATCTTGAGATTCTGCCTGCCTAGGTTGAAGAGAGTATGTTTTTTAGGAGTGAGGGCGGGGCAAGGGTCTCCAGGATATCCAGAAGGGTGGCTATGCGATAGTAGCTTCAGGAATTCTGGATGGGAATGGCAGAGAAGGAGGAGAGGAAGGGGCGTGCAGGGGGAGGGAGAGAAGGGTCAGGAGAAGGAGGAGACGAGAACATGTGATGGCTAGGATGGGGACTTTTGGTTCCTCTTCTCACGCATACTTGCCAGCGGGGTTCCGACCTAAATTGAATGTATCTGTGTATGAAAGCCTAGCCTGCCCAACCAGAACATTTTATAATTCTAACTAATAAGTACACACTTGATAACCTCGTACTGTTTGAGTAACTATTAACATATCTTGAATGTAAACAGACTACATTATGTGTATTGTGGGACTTGTTTGGAAAGCATGATGTAACTCATGGATGTTTAGGCAGTGCTGGAAATGGAACATAATTACTGTGGTATTCCACCAGTGAAGGGGGGGAGGAGAGCAGAACGGTAGAATTCCCACCCCCCCAATAAACATTTATCTCTCAAAAGATTAATCATGAACACCTGGAAAATAGCATCAACAAGTGTTTCCTATAATGTTGCTGGTAAAGTGTAAATGGTGCACATCTTTTAAAAGTAAAAAAGCTGAAGTTAAATACTTTCTACAGAGGACAATCACAGTTGGATTTATGTCACATGGGACAAGCTATTTAAATGTGATATTTGGGTGAGTAGATATTATGGGCAAACAGAACAAGCTGTATGAAACAATGATGTTGTCATGAATTTTATTCTGTGTCTGTATGAAAGTTCTCATTAATATGCAGAAAAACGTGGTTGGCTCTAGAATTGGAGTTGACCTTTGCTTAGCTCTATTGTTCCTTGTGCATTCGGATAGAAGTCGTATGTCGCAAGATCACAGAAGCTGTAGGGGTTTAGCCAAAACCCCAATTGTTGAGTAGAAAAGGAGGGTGTTCTCCTGGCTATCTTGCTTATGTGGTTCCAAGAAAATGTTCTTACACACTGGTTGTTGCGAACAATCTCGCTTTTATTTGTGCAAGTGATGGGTTGTTCTACAATTTGTTGGTATGCGTATAGTACATCTGGGACTCTTACATACCCTGGTTGTCAGCCGACACATGTTTTGACCTGTAGGTCTTTATCAAGGATATTGCGTGCAGTCTGGTGCCCCCTGTGGGGTCCAGGGACATAGTTATGGGTTGCTGTCCTGTAGAGACAGTGCCTCCTGTTGGGCCCTGATTGCTGGTCCGCGGTTTGCTCCTAGTCATGTGTAAATGGTGCACATCTTTTAAAACTAAAAAGCTGAAGTTAAATACTTTCTACAGAAGACAATCACAGGTGGATTTAAGTCACATGGGACAAGCTATTTAAATGTGATATTTGGGTGAGTAGAAATTATGGGCAAACAGAACAAGCTGTATGAAACAATGATGTTGTCATGAATTTTATTTTGTGTCTGTATGAAAGTTCTCATTAATATGCAGGCTGGAGCTTGTAGGATTCCATTCAGGATGGGGAAAATAGAGTACCAATCATGGGCGAATTTTCCAGGTCAATCAGAAAAAAAGTGCATTACTGTGGCAATAAGCCATGAGGCAGCGGGCCAAAACCGCCCCAGGTAATGCCCCTGGGGCCACTGGTTACGAGGCCCCAGGGGCATTACCGCAGGCGTTATTAGCCTGCCGCCTCATGGCTTATTGCCATTAGTGTTCCGGGGCTGCAGGTTTGGAAAAGTGTTTTTCCCTAGTTTGCAGCCCCGGAACACTAATTGGTTGTAAAACGTTTTCACGCAGCAAGAGTTTGCTACGTGAAAAGATTTCCGTTGCAGTATGCGCTGGATCTAGAAAGACTAGACCGCGCATACTGCTTTATTAAGAGGGAACAGCAGGGCGCCATTTTTGTTCCTGTTGCTCCGGGCTAATGAGTTTAACTAGAAGACGGAAAATGGAATTCCAGCTTTCATGTGAACGATTGACAAAATGAACCCCCTTAATTGAAAACAAAGATTCGCCCGTTTGCCTGACATCAGTTATCTTATTACATTCGGGCAGATGGATTGCTCTGTAGATAGTTTCAATCTGTAGACGAGGTAATTGAAAGGGAAGGAATTTAAATAAGTTAATATATGTGCAGCAGAAAACATAATAAAAGGAGTGAAAGAGAAAATATGAAGTGCATATGTTGAGTTTTTGTTTTGGGATATTTATGCAAAGTGAATTTTCAAAAGAAAGAACACATTTTAAAGAACAGTAGGTAAAAAAAAATGTGCTAGGGAAGATGTACATGTAAAGAATTAAATATGTCAACATTAATAAATGTGAAAACGACTCTATTTGAAGGCCACTAGAACATAGGAGTACAGTTGAACAGGTGCAACAAAGCAAACATGAATTCATACAAACCATTTGTAAAGAACAATAACATTTAAATATTATGTGCAGTGCATATGTATCATTCACTATTGAAGTTCACATTCCCATGAAAAGTGAAGGTGCAATTGGAGAATTGGGGGTTGGTTTTGTGTTTGGAGATATTGGACATGACAGTGTTGAATGAAGTGGAGGATGGCGAGGGTGATTCCGGCATTTTCTACTGGAAGGATTAGAGGGGAAGTATTTAGTTTTTCAGCTGTGCATTATTGTTAATGGAGCAGAGATGACCAGTCTTTGCGTTGTTTGTCCTGTGGTTTCCAGTAGGATGCAAGTGATGAGACATGCTTGTTTCCAGTTACTGACATAATTTCTTTGAAGTCTAATCCTGCGTTGGATAATAGTTGAATTGCGGTTGCACGAATGCAGTGGTTGGTGTAAATCATACTTAGATGTGCACGTTGGATGAAAGATCTGAGTGTATTTTTTCCAAGAGGGCGATTTGTATACCAAACCTCTTCTTGTTGGCTTTGATTGGGTGCAAAGCATTGTGGCAGTAGAAAAAAACATGAAGCTTGGAAGGAAGTGAGACATGTAGAGTAGCAGGGATTTCACAGGGCAATTGGGATCGCTGCTTATGGCATGCATTCTTCCGCGAAGTTCGGCACACTGTGGATCAAATAATTTGTGATGGTTTTTGGTAATTTCATTGTATGTTAGTGTGGCATACTGTTTGCCATTCTCATCAGTAACGATGTGGAATGCATTCCGTGGAAGTAAACGCAGTCCTTTACGCCCTCGGCACGCAAAATGGATTTGTAGATCAAACCATACCTTAAATTGTAAAGTTTGAGGATGGTGAATATTGAAAATACCACAAGAGCGCAATTCTGCCAGATCCATGAAGCTGATTGGGGTTTTGTGCTGTGAAAAATCCTTTCAATTTCTGCAGATTGTTTAATTTTGGCAATAAAAACATTATTGGCTGCAGTCAATTTGGGAGAATGCAAGATATTGATTTTTTGGCTATATGGTGGATTGTTAAGGTGCCGATTAATACCAGATCTCAGTGATATTAAACTTTGTGGCTGGGATTCTTTGCCTTGTATTGTGCGCACTTCTGTATAAAAGGCTTGGAGATATGATGCAATGGTTTCTATTGGTTCCATTTCAAAGGAAATTGAATATCCCTTTTGAGATAACCATCTTTGAAAAGTGTCTATTGCCCACTTTGTAGCACTTTGAGTATTGTGCTCACATCTGTTTAATTATAATAAGTCTAGTTCATGAGCAAGAATTGATTGATGGTGTTTGTTAGGCGAATTGGAAGCATTGGCATCCATCTGTTTCAGTGCAGTTGTTGATAACAGTGGTCCTTCTTCAATTTCCATGTCCTCCTCCTTTAGCCAGTCCTCGACGGATTTAGTTCCTGTCAAGGCGGATGTTATCTTGGTTTCGGGCGTGCTCATATTTCAAATGCGTAGTCTATGGAATGCTGTATTTGTCGCGTTTGCTTGTTTTGGGGTTGCGGGCAGTGAAGGAAAAGAATGCTGGATCATCGCAGCGTATTGAGAGCACAGAGGCGAGCAGAGAAGATTCGCAAATGGCGGCTTATGAAGGTGAGTGTCACAGAGTATCCGGCACGCGAGGGACGCTCGTACGTCCACGGGAATACACTGTGGTATGGCTCAGAAAAGAGCCAATCCAGGTATAGTGTTTCTCGTGGACAGCGCGTACCGGGTACTAATGCCACTTTTTATTCGCTGCAGGAAGGTGAAGTTGGAGAGTAGAGCAGACTTAGCACACTTGCCTGCTCTTACAGGGACCCATGCCAAATCTTATTGGTTTTCCACCAGCATGTATTTTTGCTGGCAGAAAACCAATGGATTCCTATCGAATCCACCTCACTTTTATACCTGGTAAAAGCAGGCAGATTCCAAAGAAATGTATGGTAAATGGCTCCCACATCAACATATTTCGACAATGTTGTATACATTGTCAGTTTGGTTTAACAAGTGGCTTGTGAATTTTCCAAGTAATCTGTGTAAAATTGAGTATTATCTTAGGTACTATACTTCAACACATATTTGTGCCAACTTGAGCTGGGAAAATGTGTGATCAAGTACCTAAATTTCAGGCCAGGCTCAAATTCGGTTTTTAACACATAACCAAAGTGTGTACTCTTGGGCAAATCAAAGTAAACACATCAAACAAGAAGTCATCATGGACAATTGCATATTATAAATAGTATGTAAAATGTATGTACCAGACAATGACGTATGGGGACCTGGCAGGGGAGCAGGGGCCCCTCCACTCCACTGGGAGCAATATCATAAGGATGGAAACCCCTCAAGCTACATTGTCTGCCAACTGATCCCGATCTCCCTGCCTGGCCCTCTCTCCTGCATGCTAGCACTCCCTCACAACCTCAACTCAATTACAATGTGCTGCAAAAAAGCACACAAAAAATACAGTTTTGTTCCACAAAGTGTCAGATTCCTTGCTTCAGTATTCTGTATGCAGGGTCTGTCTTTCACAACAAGATGGCATAACCACAAGCACCTCCTTTGTAGCCTGCTGGGAGTAGCCATAGTGTTCAGGGAGGCATTATTGAACGCACACCATCTGAGATGTCAAAAGGACTGGGGTCATCATTGCTCAGCTATCGAAGAGGACGAAGAGCAGGGGAAGGAGTAGAAGAAGGAGGAGAAAGGGGAGGAGGACGAAGACAGGGTTAGAAGGTGGCATTGTCCTCTATTCTTGCCAGCCAGTCCAAGAAGACATGGTGGGAGTGGTGGTAACCGGCAATGGAGGTAAAGGGGAGCTGATGGAAGGTGACGGGGGGTGCAAGATGAAGGAGGTGTGGATAAAATAGAAAGGGATTGCAGATGGGAAGGTTAGATAGGTAGATTGATCGCGCTTCTCTTTTGATCTAGCAAGGGTGGCTTTGTTCTGGGGGAAAGGGCTGGCTCGCAATCGGATTTCCAGGTTTTGGGAGGATAGCTCAGGGGCAACATGATCGCCTTGGAAGCAAGATGACAAAGGGCAACACAGGTTCGATCCCCGGGTCCGCGCTTAGAAACTCTGGGTATTAAGCACGTTATAAATAACCAATCATATCATATCATATCAGATGGTGATTGAGGATTTTGAGGTAAAGTGTGAACCACCTGGGAGATGGGCCTGTAGGGTGGGAGGCAGATAGGTGGGAGTGAGGGGGAGAGGGCATTGGAAACAATTGGGCAAATTGCTCAGGGGAGGGGTGTTAGGAAAGATTTCTTAATTGTGGGTAATTCTCCTTCCATGTGGCAACCCCTAAACTTTTTGCTGTTGTTTTCACCATGATCTAGACTTTGCCAGAGAAGTGCAGCCGTCTGCCGCACTCCTCTGGGCTTTCGCTCCATTCTTACAGGGAAACTGACAAGCCCTTAAGACAGTCAGTACCGGGAAACGTTACTTTCCGTAGTTCTTTTATCATGTTGCAGCTTTCGCGCAACATGGCACAAGAGGGCACTGTAAGCTAAGTTACTGCTCTCTTGGGTCTCTAGTCTTCTACAGGCCCGAGACACTCTCTTTGAATTGTTAATGAATGGTGCAAGTGAATCACGGACAGGACTGGTGTCAATGATCGTTTCTTTGTGTTTTGAGCTCCTTTTGGCTGTTTAAGCGCGTTTCTCGCGCTTAGCCCAAAATGGTGGCCTGGCTTCCAAAATGGCCAGACCACGAGCCTCTTTGTCCTGCCCGCTGACTGTCTTGCCCCCTTCACCTTCCCCAGGTCGAGCCGACCCAGGGCCTTCCTTATTTGGGCATGTACTTTCCCGCGAAACACAGATGCTGTCGCAGGCTTCTACAGGCCTTGTGTGTGCCTCCAGGATGTGGGCTGGGATGTCTGGTCCCAATACATATCCTGGGTGCCAGAGAGTCTAGTGTGTCGTGAATGCCTGGCACCACCGTGGTGATAGGTCCACGTATGGTGATAGGTCCACATATGGTGTGAGTGTTTTGTGAGCAGATCTCCCATTGGGTCCCCTACGTTTTGGCACGAAGGGAACCATGGATAAGAGGAGGCTGGAAACACCACTACCATGTCGATCTCCTGAGTTCTCACGAACAAAGGAATACAGGAGCCAAGTATCCTGCAACTACGAGGCTGAACTGAGGAATCGCTGGTGACCCGCTGAAGGACTGCTCCTCTGCACTGCTGTCGCCTTGTGAAACCCTTTCTACCTCTGATCGAACGAGAAGGCCTGTACTGGTACTTCGACCCTTTGGAATAGTGGGAACAACTATTCTCGGCATCTTCACCATCTCCTGCACCTAAGCCTCCGGAAGTGTCTCTGGGCCATCCAGTGGACTGACCAGCCTACCCAGGAGTCTTGCTCTGTAACCGCCGTCAGGTTGTTGCTGTATTACGAGTCCTTGCCACTCTCACACGATTCGTACACTTGGCATTCCCAGGTCTGAAGTGAGAAGTGTACATTAGGCTGAAATACACACGGCCGCTCCGTTGCCCTGCTGTGGTAACAATCTGTGTGGGTTCACTGCGTTTGGGACATCCTCAACTCTAACTTCTGTTGCTGCGGAATCTACACGACGCCGAGACGTCCCCTGCTCGTATCTGACCCTGCCAGCACAGAAACTGATGCTGAGAAGCCTGGGTCTGCCTGCATCGGGGACCGGTGAGTAGCATCGCTAGGAACTGGTCGCCCTCCTGCAGTAGCCCATAGCTTTTCCCCGCTGTGTCAAACAGCACGCCTTTCCATATTCGCGCTCTGCTTCTGCCCACAGAGGAGGCTGCGCTTGAGTCACGGAGCTCTGTTCATCTTCATTTGTTCACCAAACGGAACTACCTGATTCCCTCGAGGAGACTCCCCTTTGCCCGTTGGCACCCGCGTATGCAGGTACTTTTGAGCACAAGGCTCCACTCTTTGTAGGGCTCGGACTTCCTTCTAGTTAGGTGCCTCTGAAGGCGGACTGGGTCTAACTATTATTCGCACTGCCTGTTTTCCTCCCCATCTAGGTGGTCTGCACATTTCGTGCGTCTTAACTCGTTAGACTCGTTGGTAATTGTATATATATTGTATTTGATTGTGATGTGTTGCTTTACCTGAGTTTTATTGTGATTTCTCGCTACGGTCAATGTTACAAAGGCCTTGTAATAAATGTGTCTATATTTTTAATATGACACCTGCTTGGAGTAATTTGTAAGTGTCCTTGCGTTGTGTGCTCATTGCAGGCTTTCAGTCACCCTCACCCCTCTTGAGACCTAGTCTTGACCGCCGCGATCGCTACCTTGATTGGTCTGGCTTGTCCAGAGGTTACCCTGTTCCAAGAAACTAGGCTGGCCTTCTGAACCTCTGCCCCTCCTGGACAGAGTTCAGAAATCCATGTTAACAAATTGGTGTACAGCGGTGGGATACGACTGAAGGTATCCAGTGTTGCGCACGAGTGAAGGCATTTCAAGTTATTCCTACCAGGGCACGTAGTGAATTATCGTAGTATAACTTTAAAAAGGCCGTAGTCCAATCTAACAGTATGGAAACAAATACCTTGTTAACTTTAAATGCTTCTAAATCCGAAGCATTGAAAAAGATGTGTGCGGAGAGAGGTGTCTCCTCTCAAGGCACCAAATTGGATATGATCCAAAGAATCGTGGAGTGGCAAGAAGCGCAGCTTGACGCTATAACTTCTGAGGACAGTGCGGAAGGAGGTGGGGCTGCTCTCACTGGTAGAACCGACGGTTCTGCCGCTGCACTGGTCGACCGCGACCACGAGGACAGGGAGGATGAGATGTCTAATGTTTCCTCTGCCAGTGTTGATGGGGAGGCCATGCTTGAATTCAAGAAGCAACAACTGCTGTTTAGGCAGAAGGAGCTTGATTTCAACATGACCAAACTAAAAATCGAACAGGCCGAAAAACAGAAAGACAGGGATCACCAGTTGGAACTGGCCAAGCTTCAGGTTGCAAATGGATCCAAGGATCCTGGACATGGGTCTGGGGCCTCCTCTCATCCACGGTTTCCAAAAGATCTGCTCAGTAGGTATGAGGAAAAGAATGACATTATGGACTGGCTGAATACGTTTGAATATGCATGTGAAGTTCAACAAGTTGACAATGCTGATAAGATTGCCTGGTTACTCAGCAGACTGACCCATTCTGGCTGTAGTGCCATTATGGAAATGTCGAAGGCTGAGCGAGCGAAATTGCAATGTTAAAGCAAACTCTCATTTTAAAGTTTGGAAAGACTCCTGCCCAATATTTAAAACGATTCCGAGAGTATAAGAAAAAAGAAGGTGGTACTTGGGTATCTTATGTAACCGAATCCTTAAAAAACTTGACTGGCTGGGTCGAAGGTTATAAGGTCTCTACCTTTGAAGGCATGATAAGTCTTGTCATGCTGGAACATAATTTTGCATCTTCTTCCCCGGAGCTTAAGCAGCATTTGGCCGATTCGAAGGAGATAGATCCTAAGAAGCTTGCCATTGCCGCAGATTTATGGGTGTCACATCGAGTGTCCCTTAAGGACAAAACTCATCCTGGTAAGCAGGAGGAAGGGAAAAAATTCCAAAGATAAGTAGGGTGGGGAATCTGATAAATCTTCTTCTCAAAAGGGCCACAAAAAGAAAAATAAGGGTAAGACACAAGAGAACTCACAGGGTAGTGGAGATCAGCCTCCGAAACAGAACTCTGGTTACAATAAGCCTCCCTATGTAAACAGACCCAATGGATCTTGTTTTGCTTGTGGAGCAACTGACCACGTGAAGGGGGATCCCCGGTGTAAGGTTAAACCTTTGGGGGTCCACTCCGCTAATCTGGCCTTCTCCTCCAACGAGGAAGAAGAGATTACAGGAGCATCCTTCTCCTCAGACTCCTTCCCCAGTGGGATAGAAGCTGAGGTAGTATTAGTTTCCCTGGGTTCCTGGGAGCGTAAAGTCGCAGAGACTTATGCTAGGATTGCAGATAATACCAAGCACTACTTTAAAGACAGTGTGCTGATCAATGGAGTAGATACTCCATCTCTTTGGGATAGTGGGTGCAGTCGAACTGTAGTGGATTCTACCTTGGTAGACTCAGAGGAAGTTGCCAGAGCTACTCTGATGCCCACTCAGTAGGCTGACGGCCCACCTCGCATGTTTCCAGTAATACCTGTAAATCTTACTTTAAATGGTACAGCAGTCAGGATTCCAGTGAGCATTCAGAGAAACGTCCCAGGAAAGGTCTTGTTAGGCAACGATCTCAGGGCTTTAGGGCTCGTAGGAGACACGGCCGACAGACCCTGCACACGGTCTCAAACACGGGCAGCATTGGCCAAGACCAATACGCCGCCCCAGCCGAAGGGAAAACCCAACGCGAAAGGAGTAAGAAAGTCAAGACGAGGGAAAGAGAACATTCCCCCGAACTCGCCTACCACTGCGGTGGTGGAAGTTGGTCAATCGCCGGGCCTGACGAGGAGGTGGCAATGCCTGAAGTATTTGACCCCAACGACCATCCGGAACTAAAAGACTTCTTAGTAGAAGGTGGTCCTGACAGGGAAGAATTCAGTAAAGGCCAACGTGAGTGCCCATCTCTGGAAGGCCTAAGGAGACAGGCCTGCTCCCAGCTTGAGGGTGAAGCTCCTGGGACGCATTGGATTTATTGGGAAGGTGGACTCTTGTATAGTGAGCCCACAGAGTCTACAGAAGGAGACCATAGGAGGTTGGTGGTTCCCCTTGCTGTAAGACCCTTCCTCCTGCAGCTGGCACATGAAGTGCCCCTTGCTGGTCACCTTGGTATTAAGAGGACCAAGCAAAGGTTATTCATGCACTTCTACTGGCCCAAGATGGGGGTGCAAGTAGAAAGTCACTGCAGGAGTTGTGCCTCCTGCCAGTTATCTGGTAAGAGTGGCTCAACAATCCAAGCTCCATTGGTACCACTCCCAGTTGTGGGAATACCATTCGAAAGGGTAGGGATCGACATTGTTGGTCCCCTTGACCCGCAGACATCCTCAGGCAATAGGTTTATCTTGGTGCTAGTCGACTATGCTACCAGATATCCTGAGGCTATCCCATTGAAAACTGCAACTGCCAAGTCAGTTGCAAAAGCGTTACTTGGCATCTTCACTAGGGTTGGCTTCCTTAAAGAAGTTGTGTCTGACAAAGGCAGCAACTTTATGTCAAAGTATATGCCGGCTATGTGGAAAGAATGTGGGGTCACCTACAAGTGCTCTTCTGGATACCACCTACAGACCAATGGTCTGGTGGAACGTTTCAACAGAACGTTAAAGAGCATGATTGGGGCTCTGGAAGAACCTCAGAGAAGAAAATGAGTTCTTCTTTTACCATGCTTACTGTTTGCCTACCGAGAGGTACCACAGGAGGGTGTTGGCTTCAGCCCCTTCGAACTTCTGTTTGGTCATCCTGTGCGGGGACCCTTAGCCATAGTCAAAGAGGGATGGGAGATGCCCACTCCCCCTGTTACTACCAACGTAGTAGATTATGTCCTGGGGCTCAGAAAACGGATGGTACTTCTGATGGGCTTGGCTAGTGATAAATTGAAGACAGGACAAGCGCTGGTGAAACATTGGTACGACCAGAAAGCTTCCCTCATCAACTTTACACCTGGTCAGCAAGTCCTGATCATGAATCCCATAAGGCCTCGAAGTTTACAGGACAAATTGTCAGGCCCTTACACAGTGGTGGAGCCCCTGGGTGAGGTTAACTATTTAGTGGACCTTGGAAGGCCTGGACAGGCTCCAAAAGTGTTCCACGTAAATAGGCTGAAGGCTTTCGTCCCAAGAGTCGAAATCGCAGAACTGCTACTGGCTTCAGATGTTGAGGAAGAGGAGTCTGAACCTCTCCCCGACCTGTTCCAAAGCGGTCCTTCAGATAGCTCCTTTAAGGGTGTCCGAGTGGCCCCTCACCTGACTTCTGATCAGCAGGCTGAGGTGAAAAGTTTGCTTAGGCAGTTTTCCCCCCTGTTTTCACAGTCGCCTGGTTTGACACCTTGGTGCAAACATAACATAGACACAGGAGACAGTGTACCTACCAAAAGTAGGGGATACAGGAAGTCAAACAAAGTACGGTCTTGCATTAAGACCGAGGTCAACAAGATGTTAGACCTTGGGGTGATTGAACCCTCTAGTAGTCCTTGGTCCAGCCCTGTGGTTTTGGTTCCAAAGGTAGGCACTTCTGAATTGAGGTTCTGCATGGATTAGAGGGCTCTGAATGCTGTCACCAAGACAAATGCACACCCCTTGCCTCGAACAGATGAGCTGGTGGATACCTTGGGTGCCTCCAAGTACCTCAGCACGTTTGATCTCACTGCTGGCTATTGGCAAATAGCTTTAGCAGAACATGCCAAGAGAAGACAGTGTTTTCTACTCCAGATGGCCTTTACCAATTCAGGGTAATTCCGTTCGGGTTGAAGAATGCACCTGCCACTTTCCAGAGGCTTGTGAATCATGTGTTGAATAGGTTGGACGAATTCTGTCTTGCATATCTGGATGATATAGCAGTTTTCAGTGCCACCTGGGAAGACCATGTGAAACACCTCGGGATTGTGCTCCAGGCTCTTCAGAAAGCACACTTGACCATAAAGGCTAGTAAATGCCAGATTGGACAAGGCTCAGTGGTTTACCTTGGACATGAAGTAGGTGGAGGGAGGATACAGCCTCTTCCCAGTAAAGTACAAACAGTACAAGACTGGCCTACCCCCACTACACAGACCCAAGCGAGAGCCTTCTTAGGACTCACGGGGTATTACCGCAACTTCATGGCAGACTATGGCACCATAGCTGCCCCTCTGACTGCCCTCACCACTCCGAAGAAACCCAAGAAGGTAACTTGGACCGACGAGTGTGAGAAGGCCTTCAATGGCTTAAAAGACTCCTTGTGCCAGGCCCCTGTCCTCAGGGCCCTTGATTATCAAAGACCTTTTATTGTGCAGACGGATGCCTCTGACACTGGGATAGGAGCTGTACTATCGCAAGTAGATGAGAAGGGTAAGGAACACCCTATTGGTTTTATTAGTCGCCAGCTTAAGGACAGAGAGCTCAGATGGTCCACCGTGGAGAAAGAATGTTTCTCTGTTGTGTGGGCCCTATGGAAGCTGAGGCCCTACCTCTATGGGACCCACTTCACTGTGCAAACTGACCATAAGCCCTTAAAGTGGCTAATGAACATGAAGGGAGAGAATCCAAAGTTGCTTAGGTGGTCCATAAGTCTACAAGGCTTTGACTTCACTATAGAGCCTAGGCCAGGTGTCCAACATATCAATGCTGATGGGTTGTCCAGAATGTTTAAGCGACCTGAACAAGAGACTCATCCAGGGGTGGATTAGTTCCCCCTGTCCATAGTCTGGGAGTGGCGAGTGTTAGGAAAGATTTCTTAATTGTGGGTAATTTTCCTTCCATGTGGCAACCTCTAAACTTTTTGCTGTTGTTTTCACCATGATCTAGACTTTGCCAGAGAAGTGCAGCCTTCTGCCGCACTCCTCTGGGCTTTCGCTCCATTCTTATGGGGAAACTGACATGCCCTTAAGACAGTCAGTACCGGGAAACGTTGTTTTCCGTAGTTCTTTTATCATGTTGCAGCTTTCGCGCAACATGGCACAAGAGGGCACTGTAAGCCAAGTTACTGCTCTCTTGGGTCTCTAGTCTTCTACAGGCTCTAGACACTCTCTTTGGATTGTTAACGAACGGTGCAAGTGAATCACGGACAGGACTGGTGGCAGCGATCGTTTCTTTGTGTTTTGAGCTCCTTTTGGCTGTTTAAGCGCGTTTTTCGCGCTTAGCCCAAAATGGTGGCCTGGCATCCAAAATGGCCAGACCATGAGGTTCTTTGTCCTGCCCGCTGACCGTCTTGCCCCCTTGATCTTCCCCAGGTCGAGCCGACCCGGGGCCTTCCTTATTTGGGCATGTACTTTCCCGTGAAACACAGATGCTTTCGTGGGCTTCTACAGGCCTTGTGTGTGCCTCCAGGATGTGGGCTGGGATGTCTGGTCCCAATACACATCCTGGGTGCCAGAGAGTCTAGTGTGTCGTGAATGCCTGGGACCACCGTGGTCCGTGATAGGTCCACGTATGGTGTGAGTGTTTTGTGAGCAGATCTCCCATTGGGTCCCCTCCGTTTTGGCGCGAAAGGAACCGTGGATAAAAGGAGGCTGGAAACACCACTACCATGTCGATCTCCTGAGTTCTCACGAACAAAGGAATACAGGAGCCAAGTATCCTGCAACTACGAGGCTTAACCGAGGAATCGCTGGTGACCCGCTGAAGGATTGCTCCTCTGCACTGCTGTCGCCTTGTGAAACCCTTTCTACCTCTGATCGAACGTGAAGGCCTGTACTGGTACTTCGACCCTTTGGAATAGTGGGAACAACTATTCTCGGCATCTTCACCATCTCCTGCACGTAAGCCTTCGGAAGTGTCTCTGGGCCATCCAGTGGACTGACCAGCCTACCCAGGAGTCTTGCTCTGTAACCGCCGTCAGGTTGCTGCTGTATTACGAGTCCTTGCCACTGTCACACGATTCGTACACTTGGCATTCCCAGGTCTGAAGTGAGAAGTGTACATTGGGCTGAAATACACACAGCCGCTCCGTTGCCCTACTGTGGTAACAATCTGTGTGGGTTCACTGCGTTTGGGACATCCTCAACTCTAACTTCCGCTGCTGCGGAATCTACACGATGCCAAGACGTCCCCTGCTCGTATCTGACCCTGCCAGCACTGAAACTGACGCAGAGAAGCCTGGGTCTGCCTGCATCGGGGACCAGTGAGTAGCATCGCTAGGAACTGGTCGCCCTCCTGCAGTAGCCCATAGCTTTTCCCCACTGTGTCAAACAGCACGCCTTTCCGTACTCGCGCTCTGCTTCTGCCCACAGTGGAGGCTGCGCTTGAGTCGCGGAGCTCTGTTCATCTTCATTTGTTCACCGAACTGAACTGCCTGATTCCCTCGAGGAGACTCCCCTTTGCCCGTTGGCACCCGCGTGTGCAGGTACTTTTGAGCACAAGGCTCCACTCTTCGTAGGGCTCGGACTTCCTTCTAGTTAGGTGCCTCTGAAGGCAGACTGGGTATTATTCGCACTGCCTGTTTTCCTCCCCATCTAGGTGGTCTGCACATTTCGTGCGTCTAACTCCTTAGACTCGTTGGTAATTGTATATATATTGTATTTGATTGTGATGTGTTGGTTTACCTGAGTTTTATTGTGATTTCTTGCTACGGTCAATGTTACAAAGGCCTTGTAATAAATGTGTTTATATTTTTAATATAACACCTGCTTGGAGTAATTTGTAAGTGTCCTTTCTTTGTGTGCTCATTGCGGGCTTTCAGTCACCCTCACCCCTCTTGAGAGCTAGTCTTGACCGCCGCGATCGCTGCCTTGATTGGTCTGGCTTGTCCAGAGGTTACCCTGTTCCAAGAAACTAGGCTGGCCTTCTGAACCTCTGCCCCTTCTGGACAGAGTTCAGAAATCCATGTTAACAAATTGGTGTACAGCGGTGGGATACGACTGAAGGTATCCAGTGTTGCGCACGAGTGAAGGCATTTCAAGTTATTCCTACCAGGGCACGTAGTGAATTATTGTAGTATAACTTTAAAAAGGCCATAGTCCTATCTAACAGTATGGAAACAAATACCTTGTTAACTTTAAATGCTTCTAAATCCGAAGCATTGAAAAAGATGTGTGCGGAGAGAGGTGTCTCCTCTCAAGGCACCAAATTGGATATGATCCAAAGAATCGTGGAGTGGCAAGAAGCGCAGCTTGACGCTATAACTTCTGAGGACAGTGCGGAAGGAGGTGGGGCTGCTCTCACTGGTAGAACCGACGGTTCTGCCGCTGCACTGGTCGACCGCGACCACGAGGACAGGGAGGATGAGATGTCTAATGTTTCCTCTGCCAGTGTTGATGGGGAGGCCATGCTTGAATTCAAGAAGCAACAACTGCTGTTTAGGCAGAAGGAGCTTGATTTCAACATGACCAAACTAAAAATCGAACAGGCCGAAAAACAGAAAGACAGGGATCACCAGTTGGAACTGGCCAAGCTTCAGGTTGCAAATGGATCCAAGGATCCTGGACATGGGTCTGGGGCCTCCTCTCATCCACGGTTTCCAAAAGATCTGCTCAGTAGGTATGAGGAAAAGAATGACATTATGGACTGGCTGAATACGTTTGAATATGCATGTGAAGTTCAACAAGTTGACAATGCTGATAAGATTGCCTGGTTACTCAGCAGACTGACCCATTCTGGCTGTAGTGCCATTATGGAAATGTCGAAGGCTGAGCGAGCGAAATTGCAATGTTAAAGCAAACTCTCATTTTAAAGTTTGGAAAGACTCCTGCCCAATATTTAAAACGATTCCAAGAGTATAAGAAAAAAGAAGGTGGTACTTGGGTATCTTATGTAACCGAATCCTTAAAAAACTTGACTGGCTGGGTCGAAGGTTATAAGGTCTCTACCTTTGAAGGCATGATAAGTCTTGTCATGCTGGAACATAAATTTGCATCTTCTTCCCCGGAGCTTAAGCAGCATTTGGCCGATTCGAAGGAGATAGATCCTAAGAAGCTTGCCATTGCCGCAGATTTATGGGTGTCACATCGAGTGTCCCATAAGGACAAAACTCATCCTGGTAAGCAGGAGGAAGGGAAAAAATTCCAAAGATAAGGAGGGTGGGGAATCTGATAAATCTTCTTCTCAAAAGGGCCACAAAAAGAAAAATAAGGGTAAGACACAAGAGAACTCACAGGGTAGTGGAGGTCAGCCTCCGAAACAGAACTCTGGTTACAATAAGCCTCCCTATGTAAACAGACCCAATGGATCTTGTTTTGCTTGTGGAGCAACTGACCACGTGAAGGGGGATCCCCGGTGTAAGGTTAAACCTTTGGGGGTCCACTCCGCTAATCTGGCCTTCTCCTCCAACGAGGAAGAAGAGATTACAGGAGCATCCTTCTCCTCAGACTCCTTCCCCAGTGGGATAGAAGCTGAGGTAGTATTAGTTTCCCTGGGTTCCTGGGAGCGTAAAGTCGCAGAGACTTATGCTAGGATTGCAGATAATACCAAGCACTACTTTAAAGACAGTGTGCTGATCAATGGAGTAGATACTCCATCTCTTTGGGATAGTGGGTGCAGTCGAACTGTAGTGGATTCTACCTTGGTAGACTCAGAGGAAGTTGCCAGAGCTACTCTGATGCCCACTCAGTAGGCTGACGGCCCACCTCGCATGTTTCCAGTAATACCTGTAAATCTTACTTTAAATGGTACAGCAGTCAGGATTCCAGTGAGCATTCAGAGAAACGTCCCAGGAAAGGTCTTGTTAGGCAACGATCTCAGGGCTTTAGGGCTCGTAGGAGACACGGCCGACAGACCCTGCACACGGTCTCAAACACGGGCAGCATTGGCCAAGACCAATACGCCGCCCCAGCCGAAGGGAAAACCCAACGCGAAAGGAGTAAGAAAGTCAAGACGAGGGAAAGAGAACATTCCCCCGAACTCGCCTACCACTGCGGTGGTGGAAGTTGGTCAATCGCCGGGCCTGACGAGGAGGTGGCAATGCCTGAAGTATTTGACCCCAACGACCATCCGGAACTAAAAGACTTCTTAGTAGAAGGTGGTCCTGACAGGGAAGAATTCAGTAAAGGCCAACGTGAGTGCCCATCTCTGGAAGGCCTAAGGAGACAGGCCTGCTCCCAGCTTGAGGGTGAAGCTCCTGGGACGCATTGGATTTATTGGGAAGGTGGACTCTTGTATAGTGAGCCCACAGAGTCTACAGAAGGAGACCATAGGAGGTTGGTGGTTCCCCTTGCTGTAAGACCCTTCCTCCTGCAGCTGGCACATGAAGTGCCCCTTGCTGGTCACCTTGGTATTAAGAGGACCAAGCAAAGGTTATTCATGCACTTCTACTGGCCCAAGATGGGGGTGCAAGTAGAAAGTCACTGCAGGAGTTGTGCCTCCTGCCAGTTATCTGGTAAGAGTGGCTCAACAATCCAAGCTCCATTGGTACCACTCCCAGTTGTGGGAATACCATTCGAAAGGGTAGGGATCGACATTGTTGGTCCCCTTGACCCGCAGACATCCTCAGGCAATAGGTTTATCTTGGTACTAGTCGACTATGCTACCAGATATCCTGAGGCTATCCCATTGAAAACTGCAACTGCCAAGTCAGTTGCAAAAGCGTTACTTGGCATCTTCACTAGGGTTGGCTTCCTTAAAGAAGTTGTGTCTGACAAAGGCAGCAACTTTATGTCAAAGTATATGCCGGCTATGTGGAAAGAATGTGGGGTCACCTACAAGTGCTCTTCTGGATACCACCTACAGACCAATGGTCTGGTGGAACGTTTCAACAGAACGTTAAAGAGCATGATTGGGGCTCTGGAAGAACCTCAGAGAAGAAAATGAGTTCTTCTTTTACCATGCTTACTGTTTGCCTACCGAGAGGTACCACAGGAGGGTGTTGGCTTCAGCCCCTTCGAACTTCTGTTTGGTCATCCTGTGCGGGGACCCTTAGCCATAGTCAAAGAGGGATGGGAGATGCCCACTCCCCCTGTTACTACCAACGTAGTAGATTATGTCCTGGGGCTCAGAAAATGGATGGTACTTCTGATGGGCTTGGCTAGTGATAAATTGAAGACAGGACAAGCGCTGGTGAAACATTGGTACGACCAGAAAGCTTCCCTCATCAACTTTACACCTGGTCAGCAAGTCCTGATCATGAATCCCATAAGGCCTCGAAGTTTACAGGACAAATTGTCAGGCCCTTACACAGTGGTGGAGCCCCTGGGTGAGGTTAACTATTTAGTGGACCTTGGAAGGCCTGGACAGGCTCCAAAAGTGTTCCACGTAAATAGGCTGAAGGCTTTCGTCCCAAGAGTCGAAATCGCAGAACTGCTACTGGCTTCAGATGTTGAGGAAGAGGAGTCTGAACCTCTCCCCGACCTGTTCCAAAGCGGTCCTTCAGATAGCTCCTTTAAGGGTGTCCGAGTGGCCCCTCACCTGACTTCTGATCAGCAGGCTGAGGTGAAAAGTTTGCTTAGGCAGTTTTCCCCCCTGTTTTCACAGTCGCCTGGTTTGACACCTTGGTGCAAACATAACATAGACACAGGAGACAGTGTACCTACCAAAAGTAGGGGATACAGGAAGTCAAACAAAGTACGGTCTTGCATTAAGACCGAGGTCAACAAGATGTTAGACCTTGGGGTGATTGAACCCTCTAGTAGTCCTTGGTCCAGCCCTGTGGTTTTGGTTCCAAAGGTAGGCACTTCTGAATTGAGGTTCTGCATGGATTAGAGGGCTCTGAATGCTGTCACCAAGACAAATGCACACCCCTTGCCTCGAACAGATGAGCTGGTGGATACCTTGGGTGCCTCCAAGTACCTCAGCACGTTTGATCTCACTGCTGGCTATTGGCAAATAGCTTTAGCAGAACATGCCAAGAGAAGACAGTGTTTTCTACTCCAGATGGCCTTTACCAATTCAGGGTAATGCCGTTCGGGTTGAAGAATGCACCTGCCACTTTCCAGAGGCTTGTGAATCATGTGTTGAATAGGTTGGACGAATTCTGTCTTGCATATCTGGATGATATAGCAGTTTTCAGTGCCACCTGGGAAGACCATGTGAAACACCTCGGGATTGTGCTCCAGGCTCTTCAGAAAGCACACTTGACCATAAAGGCTAGTAAATGCCAGATTGGACAAGGCTCAGTGGTTTACCTTGGACATGAAGTAGGTGGAGGGAGGATACAGCCTCTTCCCAGTAAAGTACAAACAGTACAAGACTGGCCTACCCCCACTACACAGACCCAAGCGAGAGCCTTCTTAGGACTCACGGGGTATTACCGCAACTTCATGGCAGACTATGGCACCATAGCTGCCCCTCTGACTGCCCTCACCACTCCGAAGAAACCCAAGAAGGTAACTTGGACCGACGAGTGTGAGAAGGCCTTCAATGGCTTAAAAGACTCCTTGTGCCAGGCCCCTGTCCTCAGGGCCCTTGATTATCAAAGACCTTTTATTGTGCAGACGGACGCCTCTGACACTGGGATAGGAGCTGTACTATCGCAAGTAGATGAGAAGGGTAAGGAACACCCTATTGGTTTTATTAGTCGCCAGCTTAAGGACAGAGAGCTCAGATGGTCCACCGTGGAGAAAGAATGTTTCTCTGTTGTGTGGGCCCTATGGAAGCTGAGGCCCTACCTCTATGGGACCCACTTCACTGTGCAAACTGACCATAAGCCCTTAAAGTGGCTAATGAACATGAAGGGAGAGAATCCAAAGTTGCTTAGGTGGTCCATAAGTCTACAAGGCTTTGACTTCACTATAGAGCCTAGGCCAGGTGTCCAACATATCAATGCTGATGGGTTGTCCAGAATGTTTAAGCGACCTGAACAAGAGACTCATCCAGGGGTGGATTAGTTCCCCCTGTCCATAGTCTGGGAGTGGCGAGTGTTAGGAAAGATTTCTTAATTGTGGGTAATTTTCCTTCCATGTGGCAACCCCTAAACTTTTTGCTGTTGTTTTCACCATGATCTAGACTTTGCCAGAGAAGTGCAGCCTTCTGCCGCACTCCTCTGGGCTTTCGCTCCATTCTTATGGGGAAACTGACATGCCCTTAAGACAGTCAGTACCGGGAAACGTTGTTTTCCGTAGTTCTTTTATCATGTTGCAGCTTTCGCGCAACATGGCACAAGAGGGCACTGTAAGCTAAGTTACTGCTCTCTTGGGTCTCTAGTCTTCTACAGGCTCTAGACACTCTCTTTGGATTGTTAACGAACGGTGCAAGTGAATCACGGACAGGACTGGTGGCAGCGATCGTTTCTTTGTGTTTTGAGCTCCTTTTGGCTGTTTAAGCGCGTTTTTCGCGCTTAGCCCAAAATGGTGGCCTGGCATCCAAAATGGCCAGACCATGAGGTTCTTTGTCCTGCCCGCTGACCGTCTTGCCCCCTTGATCTTCCCCAGGTCGAGCCGACCCGGGGCCTTCCTTATTTGGGCATGTACTTTCCCGTGAAACACAGATGCTTTCGTGGGCTTCTACAGGCCTTGTGTGTGCCTCCAGGATGTGGGCTGGGATGTCTGGTCCCAATACACATCCTGGGTGCCAGAGAGTCTAGTGTGTCGTGAATGCCTGGGACCACCGTGGTCCGTGATAGGTCCACGTATGGTGTGAGTGTTTTGTGAGCAGATCTCCCATTGGGTCCCCTCCGTTTTGGCGCGAAAGGAACCGTGGATAAGAGGAGGCTGGAAACACCACTACCATGTCGATCTCCTGAGTTCTCACGAACAAAGGAATACAGGAGCCAAGTATCCTGCAACTACGAGGCTTAACCGAGGAATCGCTGGTGACCCGCTGAAGGATTGCTCCTCTGCACTGCTGTCGCCTTGTGAAACCCTTTCTACCTCTGATCGAACGTGAAGGCCTGTACTGGTACTTCGACCCTTTGGAATAGTGGGAACAACTATTCTCGGCATCTTCACCATCTCCTGCACGTAAGCCTTCGGAAGTGTCTCTGGGCCATCCAGTGGACTGACCAGCCTACCCAGGAGTCTTGCTCTGTAACCGCCGTCAGGTTGCTGCTGTATTACGAGTCCTTGCCACTGTCACACGATTCGTACACTTGGCATTCCCAGGTCTGAAGTGAGAAGTGTACATTGGGCTGAAATACACACAGCCGCTCCGTTGCCCTACTGTGGTAACAATCTGTGTGGGTTCACTGCGTTTGGAACATCCTCAACTCTAACTTCCGCTGCTGCGGAATCTACACGATGCCAAGACGTCCCCTGCTCGTATCTGACCCTGCCAGCACTGAAACTGACGCAGAGAAGCCTGGGTCTGCCTGCATCGGGGACCAGTGAGTAGCATCGCTAGGAACTGGTCGCCCTCCTGCAGTAGCCCATAGCTTTTCCCCACTGTGTCAAACAGCACGCCTTTCCGTACTCGCGCTCTGCTTCTGCCCACAGTGGAGGCTGCGCTTGAGTCGCGGAGCTCTGTTCATCTTCATTTGTTCACCGAACTGAACTGCCTGATTCCCTCGAGGAGACTCCCCTTTGCCCGTTGGCACCCGCGTGTGCAGGTACTTTTGAGCACAAGGCTCCACTCTTCGTAGGGCTCGGACTTCCTTCTAGTTAGGTGCCTCTGAAGGCAGACTGGGTATTATTCGCACTGCCTGTTTTCCTCCCCATCTAGGTGGTCTGCACATTTCGTGCGTCTAACTCCTTAGACTCGTTGGTAATTGTATATATATTGTATTTGATTGTGATGTGTTGGTTTACCTGAGTTTTATTGTGATTTCTTGCTACGGTCAATGTTACAAAGGCCTTGTAATAAATGTGTTTATATTTTTAATATAACACCTGCTTGGAGTAATTTGTAAGTGTCCTTTCTTTGTGTGCTCATTGCGGGCTTTCAGTCACCCTCACCCCTCTTGAGACCTAGTCTTGACCGCCGCGATCGCTGCCTTGATTGGTCTGGCTTGTCCAGAGGTTACCCTGTTCCAAGAAACTAGGCTGGCCTTCTGAACCTCTGCCCCTTCTGGACAGAGTTCAGAAATCCATCTTAACAAGGGGGAGTGAGGGAAGAGAGGAGTGTTGGTAGTTGGGCCCGTTCAAGGAGATAACTACCTTGACCCAAAAGCGAATTTGGGAGCAGGAGGCACGATGGCGGGGTGGGGAGAGGTTGGTGGGGCAGGGGAGGGCGCTAGGAGTTCATGGAAATAGTTGAATAATAATAACGTGCTTTTTTATTTTCAATTTTCAATTCAATTCTTTATTGTATTTGGTTTAAACAAAACAGACTTTAAACCTGTACAAAATAAAAGAACACACGTATACATTTAGCATCAAATTCATGTAAACCAATACATTTACACTATTCATTTCATCTGATTATCGCCCAAAGAGCTAAAAAGGAAAGAAAAAGAAACAAAGTATATTAATATCAATACTCATACATGTAAAAATATCAGCCCCTCAATTTTTTTAAATAATACACATAATTTAAAAAATCTCACGATAAAAAAAATCATAGAAACAGTCTTACCACTGAACATCTGTAACCATACATGTTCCACATCTACCCATGCAGGTGAATTAATGCAATTACCAAAATGAGCTAGCCGCAATGATAGCAATCCTGGGAAGAATAACAGCACATACTTAGGTTTTCCACAACTCCTGGAGCTGTACAAAATCTACACCCAAATTATTTGCCTGGCAACTGGTTCCCAATAGTCCCGATTTCATTCGTAGCAAAACATTATAACCAACTCTCATAAAAATAATTTGAGTCTGGTGATCTTACACAAGATTCTTTACAGACCGCACTTGCTTTTTTTTTATATAATGTTTGCTATCACAGTTGTGCCATCTCACGTGATCAACAGTGATCAGCAGTGTTAATATTCCACAACTAAGCGGCTTTCAGTTTATCAACACTAAAAAGGTCAAAGATTGATTTGAACTTTCTAGAATGGCAACCTGTGTTCCTCAGTGTTGCACTCGGATCTCAGCAGCAGAACGTTAACTCACTGAGCTAACCAAACATCGCAATACTCAAAGGTGTAGCTGGGCTTGCATAACAGCATTTACCCAAAGCAATGGCATTTCTCCAATAGCTCTTTCAAACTGTATGACGAAATACCTACTGCCAGGCTATTATGCAAGTGTATGCAAAAAGCGCGAGTATACTCGTCCTGGGCACTTAAGATGTTTATCACCGGATAAAATAAATGTGCACTGCATTGTTCACAACGATGTAAGAATCTACTAAGATGCCAATGGGAGATATCTTGCAATAGTTGCAAAACCTACATTCTATAAGTGCTGACGTTTCCGTCAAAGATTTTCACATTATATACATGTGCATAGAAAAGTTCACCAAAGCACAAATGGTTTCATTTCTGTGTGCTGGAGACAAGTGCGATACAATGATCCTCATGTTCGGAGGTTATTCTTGCAAGGTAGACACCGACTGGTCTGTGTCCTTAGTAATGACATTTTGGAAAGGGCACACCTGCGAGCATTTCGTTTCTAATGAGGGATGTGCATTGTACCATTAACCGTCTTTTTCCACTGCATGAAGGTGGCCCCGGAAATAATGCCAAGAACGGATCCATACGGAATGATCTGGGTGGTCCCAGTGAAAGGCACGTGCTCCCAGGCCGCCTGCTTCACTGCACGCTTGGTGATCGGCCAAACGATAGCAATTACTGTCCCCTCTTCCCAGCTCGAACACCCATAACGTTAGCAGCGAGGTTACGGAGTCCATGGCATTCTCCGGAAATCAATCTTTAAAATACCTCTGAGACAACTCAGCCGGTTAATCCCGCTGTTGCAGACATTTCAATGGAAACAGCCAGGTCACAAGGCAATTCCTAGTGGAGCGATACAGGGTTCTCGCCTTTGCTTTGAAAATATAACAAGTGCGATTGGTTCAGTTGTGAAACTATGGAAAGCGCCTAGACAGTTTGGGCAGAGTGCTGTGGCTTCTAGCAGCGGTAGGGGTTGGGAGAGCAAGTCAAAGCTAGGTAAACCTAATTTTGCACTGTGTAGATTAGCGGAAAGATATTGTTAATTTAATGCACTCTCTCTCTGCCATCATATTGGAAAAGCGCGCACTTCAGCGCTTGCACACAAACCAGTGCATGCAACAGCATTGAGGCCCCCACACAACCCCCTTCTTCTTGCACAAAGAGAGGTTGGAGCGCTGCCACTTCCCGAAGCTTTGTCTCTTCCTTGATGGCAGCATTCATTTAAAACAGGAGTCATTTATAAATCCATCGATCGAGGCTGGGAAAAAATGCACCCGCACAAAGCGCACCTTTGCCAATAATATATGTGATTTTTCGAACTCACCCTCTGAATTATGAGATGGATGCCGGCAATCAGTATTGCAACAGTGTCCCTCTGATCAGCGATCCAGACCTTTCTGACACGCGATTGCGCTGCACATTTAAATAACCCCATCTGTATGTCATTCTGTTGGGAAGTATGACAGCCCTTATCGGGCATATGGAAGTCGGCCCTGAGAAGATCCTTTTCATGCTAGGAACATTGCAAAGGCTCCCCCTGCGTCTGCCGCCTGAACGTGGCTTTGCGTTCCCCTGGATATGGCCTTCTAGATTAATACAGCAGCATCTGCGTTTCCTAGGCAGCAGGGTAATCAACAAAAACACTCCTCCTCTTTCCCCGCAGAATGTCTGAATCCTTCTGTGAAATGATCACGGTGAGTGACAGGGCACATGAACCGGAACTGAAGCTCGAGCAACGAGGAGTGTGTCTGCGAGGACGGGAAGCATTCGCCCGATGCCCGAGGCGTTCGCAGTAGAATGGAGTTACCTGAAACCCAAACAATATTAAGACCTTAACAATAGTAGAAAGCAAACGGAAAACGAGAAGGCCCATGCCCTCCCCAGCAAGTTCTGCACGCCCTTCAGCACTATGTTAATTGAGCGTTGCAGGGGGAGGGGGAGGATGGGAGGGCTGAGGGGGCTATAGCCCCGGGTCTTTTGGTTCTAGCCCCAGATAGAATCTCAGGGATTACAACTAAAAGGCTATAGCTAGCCCCGAATCCTGCCAGTCCCGACATAATCATAGCCCTGACCTTTTCCAGACCTAGCAACACTCCTGGTTGATTAATCTCGTTTTTAGTTTTGGCTTTGGCAACAATGGGTGGTATTGGAAATAGATTAATTGGGACAGTGATTCTCTGCTCTTTCACTTTCTTCTAGTTCTGTGCCCCCTCCCCCACCTGCAACCTGCCCAACTCGGTGGAGAGGGACTAGGGCCTAATTCATAGAACGTTTTCCAGTGGGGTTTTGCCATTATGCCACGCTTCTGTCATTAAGGCCCCAAGAGTCATTGGTGGAAGCGACGAAAAGAGGAGTGTGTGGGATGTCTCTTGTGTGGTAATCCCCTACCCCGGCCATACCCTCTAACCCACAATTGTTCCTACTCTTCCTTGAGAGGGGACGTGAGGTGGCGTACTGTTCTGAATACATTTAGGCGGTTTAGCAAAACTGAATCAGTGAGTCTTAAACATTTGGGGTAAAGGGCCTGTCTTTTCTTGGGCAGTTGAATTGAGCGTGGAAAATGCACAAGTGTGTATCTGTTGCTCTGTCAAAGACGGTTTGAAACATATGAATGAAAAGGAATTTCTATCCAGCTCTCATTGAGTCTGTTAATAAAGCATAGCATTGTCTTCTTGATGGCATCAATGTTTCAGAAGCTGATTGGATGGATACCTATTGAAGAATAGGTGACAGCATCGGCACATTGGATGGATACCTATTGAAGAATAGGTGACAGCATCGGCACATTGGATGGATACCTATTGAAGAATAGGTGACAGCATTGGCACATAGGTGCACGTGATGTCATGCTCTTTTCTTTCCTTACCCACCATCTCCAACTCTAGTGTTCCCCAAAGCTCCATCATCTCCCCTTGGCTCTCCTCTGTGACCTTTTCTCCCACTCTTCCGTCTCATGCTGATGATCCTATAATTGCTTTCGGAATTGAGGCAAACTGCAGTTCCTGGCCAGATGGTGTCCCGCCTCTTGCATGTCCATGGCTGGATGCTCAATGACGCTCTGTGTCTGAATGTGACCAAGGCAGAAATCAGCTGCTTTGGCTCCCCTAGTCGCCATCTTTCCCTTTTCCTTGGACCTCGTCCTTGGGCTCCACACTGTTGTATGTCAGCCCCCCTGGGAGCATGGTAGCTCCCATGATTTGTGTTATGGTCACATGGTACTAACATACTAGCTGGTACTAGCATGGATGCTGTAGGGTGCACACTAAGGCCCGCCCAGCCTGCATGATTGCAGAGCGGGTGTGAGCCTGGTGACCTACAACCGTCCCCTGTGCTAGAATTATTAGTGTTCTCTGTGACAACTCTCTCTCCTTTGAGCACCAAATCCTTTTGCATGTGTAAGTGTTTCTATGTCATTTCATCGTCAGGCATTGCAAAGCCTGAAATTTAAACGTGTTTGACAATTCATCACATTTTGTTGCACCTATTTTTACCTATAGCCCACCCCCCCAACCACTTATCTGCCCTTTACCACCCCCCCAACATTTTTTTCGATGAATTGTGAAACACATTTAAACTGCAGGCTTTGAAATGCCTGACGATGAAAGAACGTCGTACCGTCTAAGCAATCTCACGTTTTACTTCATCCCCTCAAGCGTGTTCTGCCTTCCCTTAATTCCCTTGCTATGGTGGAGGTGGGCAGATCCTTGGTCTTCTAAAGGCTGAACCACTGTATTTGCCACTATTTAGACTTTTCCTATCTTCTTCAGGCCATCCAAGTTAAGGGGGACAGGCTTGTTCTGCGTGTTAGACTTCATGGCTACATCACTCCTGCTTCGAAATGCTTGTACTGGCTCTCAGTTGACACCCAGATCTCCTTTAGAGCCCTGTGCATCATCCACCAGGACTACTCAGGGCGTGCAACTAGGTATCTACAGCAAATGGTCTGCCAACACGACCTTAGCAGGTCTCTAAGATCTTGCACTGCCAGGTCTCTTGGGCGCCTGCACTCTAGCGCTCCAGGAAAAGAAAGCAAGGTGGCAGGTGCTCACCATCTGCCAGGGCTCAGCCCGGGAACCAGCTCCCAGCCCCATCAGAGAAGACGCAAACCAGTCTCACTTCAGGAAGGGGTTAAAAGCAAACTCAAGGAACTCTTTGACACCGAGGATCACCCCTCTCCTGCCTCCACCTGCTTGGGTCACCTGGGTCTTCCTTCTGGGCTTTCCATTGCGCGCGGATCCCTGATCCTCCTCAGAGTTACCTTGTGTAGCCCCGCCTGTGCCTACATTGGTGCTAACAGGGGCTCCGGAGCATGGCATGGCTACCCCCTGCGGCTCATGTTAAATGCTCGCACTTACCTTTCTTGTACTTACCTCATGTTTTGCCATGTTGCACCAACGTCTGTCTTGCTGCCTTGCTTGTATCTGCATTTCGCCTTTGTTGAGGTATTGCGGGCACCCGAGTGACCCTGTGTGCTTTTCCCCCTTAGCTTCCTGTCGCTCTCTGCCCCCTTTCTGTTTGTGGTGCAACTAATTGTCTGTGTTTAAAAGGGAGGGCCTTATAAATCACCTATAAGTAAATAGACATACATTGACAAACCGTCCACAATGCTCCCATTACATTTTCATAAAACAGTAGGAGGTCAGTTAGCATCGTGAGAGTGGCACCCTATGGCTATAGCAGATTTAGTCCTACCCTAACCTTAACCCTAGAACACTTCCTCATTCAGCCGCCTCTTTTCTGTGCTCTGCAAACTCACTGTTCTCTTTTTGGGAATGGCTTGTGCGTTCGCTTGAGACTGGGGCATGTCTGAGTGACAAAGTAGCTTTTCTTCTCTCTCAGTCACACCTCACTGTGAGCTGTAATTGTCGTGTATGTCACAGCGGCTTTACAGTCACGCCTCTCCATCCTCTGCCCCTCAAGGAGATTGGCTGTGAGCCTGCGTTCTAAACCCGCTGACAGCCAGTCAAGGCATTTCAAAGCGCCTGCAGCTTGGCAAAGGTTGTTATAAGATGACTGATCACTAATAGGGGCATAGGTCTATGGGGCATTGGGGGAGGGGTGGTGGCACCTCTTCTAGTGGTGCGCCTTGCAAGCTTTTTAGTCAACAGAACTTTGGATTTGGGTATGTATGGGCCAGAAAACACACAGACAGCAAAACTATATGTCCCATAATTGAATCTGCTGTTGACTAAAATGCAAGGGCTGGATGGAGGTGTCAAACATGGCATGGGTAGCTAAATCCTTATAGACTGAAGGAGGGGGCATTATGAATGGATAATGGCCCACCATCCAATTCATACATTGGGAAACTGTCATTATTCCAAGCGATAATGACCCCTCCCGAGGTCTATGAGGCCATTAGCACATAGTGGTAATAGCAATACATGTTAGCAATACATGTTTGGAGATTTTTTGGTTAAGTACTGCTACTTTAATGGGTGGTAAAGTATATAGAGAAAGTGAATTAGCAAATTGAATGTGTTTTTATTTAGTAATATTTAAATAAGGTTGTCTCCATATATAAGCATTTAAATTACAAACTTGGTTATGCTGGTAGCGGACTGAACACAAGCATGAATTATGTGTCATGTAAAAGTAAAAGATTTCTCTATAAGAAAGAGAAAGCATGTTCCCATGTTCTAGCTTTCCCTTTGTTGTGTTAAATGGGATGTTGCAGCAAAAGAGCTCCTCCCAGACAGGAAGTATCTTCTTGAACAAAATCTATACTGGACATTGCACTGTTGTTTCTCTGTTTACTTTTGAAGACAGAATGTGCTGAATGCACTCATGCCAGTAGTTATCGACTGCACTCTGAACATTGTGATTGGCTGGGGAGAGGTCAATAACGATCTGCATGTGCTAAATGAGATTAGCACATGGAAATCGTTACTGTCCTCCCCTCATCATGGGATACGTTTGCATCAGAATATGTCATGGCACTTGTAGTCATGGCCTTACAAACTGTACAGGAATGCAAAATGACTTATGCTAACAATTCCAGGACTTCCAGAACATAACTTGAGAACTATATGTTAGCATTTTTACACAAAAGAAGAGTGTGAATAACATATGTGGGTGAGAAACGTATGAATTGGTTAGTCTGCATTATTCACCTTGGACATCTTACACTCAGCTGTTATTTTGCATGCAGATTACTGTTGTGCGGCAACAGACAAGAAAACATTCACCTATGCATTATGTATGAATGTAATTTATGTAGCACAAACCTAACAAGCACCAGACCAATGTACAGTAAAGAGGCACTAAACAGAGAGAGAGAGAGAGAGCGAGAGAGAGAGAGAGAGAGGGAGAGAAAGAGAGAGAGAGAGAGAGAGAGAGGGGGAGAGAGAGAATGCCACTGTGAGCCAGGCAGAGAAGGCCAATTAACAAGGTTCATCCCATGGGGCCATTTAAAAAAAATATGTAGATCTACAGAGATCTTAGTGCAACCTGCATACATGTTCTAGTTCTGTTAGGGTCCTCTCTACCTTTCTTCCTGACACGGTGAAGCGAGTACCATGTTATTGGGTAACAGCATTGTTTTGTTAGTATGTACTATTATTAATATTACTATGGCATTTATTGAGAATGGTCCTAGCTTCAGAAGCAACGGATCACTTAACATATGAAAGGATCAAGGATACAGTGAACGAAGCAGATATACAAGGGAGCGGGGAGCTAACTATGGGGGATGGGGGCAGTATGGAACCAAGGGATATATACGCAACCAGGGATGAAACAGGGCATGGTCCCCCAGTCTCAGGTTGGGTGGGTAGTGGAGGGTGTGTGGACCTAGGTGTTAGGGATGAGACATTCCTTGAGGAGGAGGGCCTTCAGCCCCTCCTGAATTGCAGAAGCATGGGGGCAAGTCTGATTTTGATGGGGAGGAATTTCCAGAGTCTTGGGGCATAGACAGAGAAGGCCTGTCTTCTGGTTCTTTCTTTCCTGCACTGGCGGAGTCCAAGTCTGCACAAAAACGGCTGGCAGCGTTTACCCATTTTGCAGCACCGAGTGCAAAAGGGCGGCGTACAAGCGAGTAGACCGCCTTTCTACACTCCCCTTTCGCACTCTGACATGCAAATGTGGAAAACTACTAAACATTGTAAACGTGCCTGGTCTCCTCCGCATAATTTACATGGAACTCTAATAGAAACTCCTATAATTCTGCACTTGAAAGGTATTACTGGAAAGGGTGGTGCTGACACTGAGTTCTTTGAAGGACTGCTGCCCCGAAGCAAATGTATTGCTTGCTCATGTTTGAATAAATAGGAATACAACTAAATGATGTGGTTTTGTAACTGTATGCTGTTTGTCGATTTTCAACATTACAATTATTTGCTACCGACACTGTTGACAAACTGTGTTGCGATTTTGAATTACTTTGGTTAGGCAGATACAAATAACCTAAGTTAGTTTTGTCAAACAGTGACTGATCCCTAGGCATAGGGACAGGCCTCGAAGTTGAGCTGAGCTGACCTTACAAAGACTCAAAGGATAGGCACATTCCATACGTGGACAGACTATATCATGTGAAAATGGACAAACATAGTCCAACTCTGAATTTAGGGACAACTTAGCTGGCAGCTCAATCAGTCTCTAAATAGAAATTGTTTTAACTGTGATTTTGTTTGTACTAGAGAGCCCACATCTGTTCTTTTCTAAAGAACATCATTTGCTGAATTAAATTGCATAACTCGTATACATTATCAGTCATCAAACTCTGTACTTGCTGGCATTGCCAGTGCAACAATGATAAGTGTTCAGTGTGATACGAGCAAATAGAATAACAAAATCGACAAGACATCACACATTTAAAAGAAAACAAACATTACATTAAATATACTGCATCTTTATATACATTGGGTACAGCAGTTTTATACACCTTCGATTAAAGTTTTAAACCATTATATTCCAATACATTATTTCAGCATAAATCCGAGCCACGACCAGCAAACCTATCCTCATTAACAAAGTCTTCACCCTCACCCTTTAAATCTTTAATGCTCCCTACAGGTCGTTCACTTCCTTTTTCTGCTCATATCTCCCCTGTCTCTCACTCCTGCCACTATCGATGATTCAGTATCCAAAAAGTTTGTCGGTTCCTTACTTTTCCCTTTACTAAACTCCTTATCTCCTCGCTAATCTTCTCCCAACTGATCTATTGCTCCTCTCTCCTCCTTGGTTGCCCTGCATCTCACCTTGCTCCCCTTCGCTCAATCTATCATTCATCAATACGTCTACTTTGCACATGTTCCCGACATGATTCTATCATATCCACTCTGCACTTTCCACATTGGCTCTCCTTTGAAAATCCCATACTTTCATCTTCCTTTGTATTGCTTTTAAGTGCCTCTACGGCTTTGCTCCTCCATATCTCTCTTCTTCAATCTCTTTGTACTCTACAGCTCGCTTACTTCGTTCCCAATCCTTTTTTCTCTTAGCTGTCCTCCATGCTCCATGCACCCTATCCCGCTTCCATTCATTTGCTCTCCTGGCTTCAAAGAATTGGAACTCTCGTCCTCTCTCTCTGCGTTCTATTTCATCCTTTAAATCCCACCTCAAAACCCACTTTCTCTCCCACTGATCTGTTGGTTTTATTTTGACCTGTTTATGCGTACTGGACCGTTGGTTATTCTGTTCAGCACGTAGGCGCCAATCGCTATAAACATTCAACAAAAAAACACAAAAAAAGACTTCAACTGTTCCAATGCTGTTCCTTCTGAATGCTGAGCCCCACCCCTGCTCTACTAAGGCTGGCGTAATAGGACAGAAGAGAAGCAAGACATGGGAGTCAACAAAGGCAGTTGATTGCATGGGAAATGCAGGGAAGGCAATACACTCGCACCTTGAGTAGGGTAAGCCTCAGACTGCCAGCTGGTTTTGGACTCTACATAGAATGCTCAGATGTGCTGCTCTTCAGGCTACCCAACCAAGGTTGGATCCTCTGTTCCCAATAGGCCCTTCTCAGGAGGTTTATATCTCTTCTTTCAATAAGTTATCAAGATCCGCAGGGCCAAATTTAACCTTGTGGAGGCCCATAGGCAGTCGAAATTTCGGCATCCCCTATTGCAAATTATCTCCTAATATGTTTTTAATTTTCTGCAGCACTTTATTTTGATCCTCTGTCACGGGTCCCCTAAAAGGAGTGGGGCCCATAGGCTGGCATCTACTTGGCCTAATGGGTAATCCAGAACTGAAGAGCCCTAAACTGTGTCTGAATTTGCTCAAACTAGGCTAAACCCTGGGTGCCATTTAATGAACTAACTTCCTGAATATGGCTACGGAAAAGCCTGGCAAGCAGGTTAGACCACATCAGGAGCCCAAACGAGAGGCGCTTAATGGCTGCTAAACTACTAGTACGATGCAAGCTTAGGTCACACTCCAAAGGAAGCAGCATCGATCCCTTCTCCTAATCCATGTAATGCCTCAGAAAGTGATTGTTGACCAATTGTTTCATTATGCAGGTTGGTTTAAAATACTGTAATAACAATTTTTTTTGTGTGTGTGTGTGTCAGACTCTGCCCATCCAACTTAATCCTTGTGGTTTCAATGCTGTTAGTCGCGTCTCCAGAGGAAAATGGAAAAAAAAACCTGCTCCGTTATTATAAATTGGTTGTATGTACTCTTTAAAGATGCACCAAACATATTGCTTGGTCATTCCATTTAAGGTTTTAATTTTGTGTTTCAGCCCTCCTAGGTTGACACGTGTTTCAGCTTCTGAGCCGTTCTCAGAACCGTCGCGCAAGCGTATCGAGCGGGACCAAAACTGTTCTAGTAACAGGTAGGGATTATCCCAGGACTAATAAGGAGCCCTGCAATTAAAGGGCAAACAAACGGGAACCAGACACAGAAACACATGGAAGTTGTTTGATTTGAAATATAGCCCGGTTTTGAGAAAGTCTCAGAAGCTGGATCACGTGTCAACATGGAGGACAGAAGCACACAATTAAAACGTTAAATGGAATAGCCATGTGATATGTTTGGTGCACCTTTAAAGAGTACACACAACCAATTTAAAATATTGTAAGCTATTTTGGTACTAATGGCATTATACATGTCTCAGAATGCTGCGTCACTTTTTTTAAAATGCTGAAAATGGAAAAAAGTATTGTGTTTGTTTGATACATGTACGAGCTTGGTGTGGCACATCAATACCTTTATGAAAAATAATAGAAACATCTGTGGCAGAATTGGTACTTTATCCGGATAAAGCCTCTGTGGGACCGTCGTGCCACAGAGATCTGCTCTGGATGTATGTATGTATGTATGTATGTATGTATGTATGTATGTATGTATGTATGTATGTATGAGTTTGGCATTGCACAACTGTTTTTATTCTGTGAATGAAAAATATAAAAATATTAAATAATATAATATAAATTAAAAAAGTAATCTGTGTTGTCATAAATCAGGATGTTAGATCAGAAAAAGTGGGAAGACAGCATGTGAGATAGGGTTATTCTTTAACTGCAGTATATGGGGTTTCTAAAATACCCTGGACGAAAAAACATTTTTTTTAAAGGTACTAGCTGACTCAGTACCCATCTTTTAACACTACATGGTGAACAAGGTTTCAATTAGAGCACATATTGTAAGAAAAACAACAATCGTCTTGTGACTTTTTAGAATTTAATAATAAAAAGCCAGCATTCAGTCAGGAATCTTTGAATGACCTGATTACCTGCGATACGGCCTGCAATAATTAATGGTTCAAAAATATTATTAAAGCTTTCCTTTTGTTAACACCTATAATTCATTACTACGTCCGCCAAGCAGCCCCCTCAATGCAAAGAAATTGGTGTCCCAATTGTTAGTAAAACATAGCTACCCGTAGTTTAGTTTAGAATTCATAACACGCCAGAGGCCCGCAGGCAGAAAGATGCACACATAAGACAAAGGCGGCCGTAAACAACAACAGCAGGTAGAGCCGGGACAAAGAAAGTCCAATTAGCCCTGGAGGATACAGAGTCATATTTACATATTGAAGGCAGCCAAGAGACAAGAATTTATGTAAAGAAAAGCCTTTAACGCCTTCTTAAAATGAGCGGAGAGCCTGTTTGTCTAAGATTGGATGGAAGGCTGTTCCAGAGGCCTAGTGCTATGGAATCGAATGCCAAGTTCCCGGCTCTAACGAGTTAACAATTGGTTTAACCAGAAGGTTGAAGTTGTTGGATCGTAGTACACGAGGCCTGGGTTTAAAGGCTAGTCTGTTTTGCAGGTAAATGGCGGCACTGCCGTACAAGCATTTATGGGTGATGGTAATAACCCAGAGAGGAAGCCAAAAAAATGCTGAACGGCCCTCACCCATGTGGTCACTTCGTTTAAATTGGTTGATAATCTGCACTGTGCTTTTTTGCAAAGTTTGAAGTTTAGTTATATTACCCTGAGATTAACCAAATAGAAGGCTGCCGCCATAGTCTATTTTTGCCCCAATGATAGCACGTGCCAGATGGGTAAAGTTCTCTTTGGATAAGAAGGGGCGCATGCGACAAAGGAGCTTCAAATAGTAGGAAAATGTTGAGACAACATAATTCGTTTGTGCTTTCATATTCAATGTGGCATGGGGATAGGGATCATGCTGTACAAATGATCCCTGAAAAGTTACAGGACTCTTTCATGTGGGCACATTCAACTAGAGAAAGAAGATTGCTAATCCAGTTCAGAATTTAGATTCTGCCTTCAGACACAACCGTGGTATCCGGTCATTGCTTCTAAAACAAAGCATCGACAAACCATACCATTGAAAAAAAAAACCTTCGGAAAAAAACATTGAATGCATTTTTTTCAATGGTAAAGGGTTTAGTTTAGTAAAAATGTGTTTAAACCATTAAAAAGGGGGTTTGGGGGGACCCCCCCATAAAAAAAATGCATTCGATGTTTTTTTTTTTAGATGCTTTGGTGTCAATGGTATGGTTTGTCAATGCTTTGACTGTCGATGCAATCACTAGGAACCCACAACCGTGCATTGATGGCAGTAAGACGACTGAGAAGATTGTAGATGACACAACTGCCCAGACACAATGCAATTTGTGGTATTCTGCCCAATGTATGCCGCCTTGAGATGAAATTATATTCATCCACACATTAAGGATGGATATTTCGGGCAGTGTTGGCCCACATTTGTATACCAACGTTTTAATACCTAATACTCTTATCTCCCTGGCATGTAATGCTTTTGCCGCAAAAAGAAAGTATTGACAGAATGCCTGTCTTTGGCTGGCACAGTGTCTGATGTGTGCTCTTTTGCCAAGATGACTTTAAATCCCTTTTTGCTACTTTTACTGAAGATTATATGAGCCTTATTTGTTTCTGTAAGTATGTGATAGCATGTTTGCACTTTTGTATTTTGGATTGCAGAAAATAAAGCTGAATTCAACCGAATCGAATGGCCATCCCGGTTTTGAACATGTCATGTCATGGTGACAGATAATTAGAGGAAAAAGATCGCAGTGCCTAGGAATTCTATTATGATCGGGGCCCAAGAAAATTCCAAAACAATTGCAGTATTAATGAGAATACAGATCTGAAAAAGAAGGTTACATGTAATCGTAAATGAGCAGGTGGACGGGTGCGCAATGCACTGTGAGACGCTCAACACAATTGATAGATAACATACACACACACACACACACACTCAAAATCCCCTGGAAAGTATGAATAACAACTACAGAATAAATACTGAAACCAACTGGTTCTTATTACCAAAAGGGAGTCACTAGAAATAAGAAGGGGAATCCAAGGCAAAAAAGAGACAGCATAGACTCCAACCTTTTCGTTGGCAAGAGCTACTTGTTGTTAATGGCCAACAGGTGGGAGGTACTGTCGAGGGCTATTGTGGTGGTGATGTCCATAAGTATGAGAATTTGTACAGCAATTTGATGCAGTGGTTTGTTTTCTCTTTATATGAAAAAGGAATAAAAATATCAACCTCCAAATCTATCTGGTGTGGAGTACTGCAGGGAGCTAGCCAGTTGCCTATTCTGTTCAATCTGTACATCCGGCCTCTTTGTACCCGTTTAAACAACATGGGGGCTCTTTATACCAACTATGCAGACGATACCCAGCTGGTCCTAGAGGTTACTACGGGAGACTACCTGGCCGACTCCATTCTATCACCACATCGATGACTGGATGTCATCCAACTGGCTCTGCCTAAATTGTATTAAAACCGAATGACAGATTTTCTGGCTCAAAGGCAGCACAGGCCAATATAAAAGGCCGCCCTTAATTCTGATGCTCATGTCAACCTCTTGACAAAAAATTGCAACCACTCCCTCCATCTTCTAAAATACATACGTCCATTCATTTCCAGAGACAGCACAGCAACCATTGACCGAGACACGATTCTCACAAGACTGGACTATGCGCACTGTTAATAACCTTACCAGGCGAGAGCACATTTCAACTCACAGAAAGGAGCTACATTGGCTACCCATCCATGACTGCATTAACTTAAAAGTTGGTACTGTTATTCAGAAATGTGTGTATGGAGAAGCGCCCTTTTACCTGAAGATGCTGATCCCACTGCATTGCCCAGCCAGAGCACTACGTTCCTCTAACAAAATACAGATTGCTTGTCCCAGGTTCAAATGGGAGAGGGGCCTAGGCAGATCATTCCATGTCAAAGCAGCAAAATTCTGGAATTCACTCCCCACAACCATGACGCTAGACCATAATCCTTGGACTTTCAGAAAATCCTTAAAAACCTTGTTACTTAAGTAAGCCCCAGTCGACTGATCAGTGATCCTGTCCCATTTTTTCTGTTTGTCCTTTTGTGTCTGTGTCACCCCCCGATGCCTGCAGGCTTTTCAGCACATAATAAATAAATAAATATATGCATTTACCATGATATTAACAACTTCAGAAACATCTTTATTTCATTATTTTTTATTAGTAGCTGTCTCCTAAAAATGTTTAAGCATATCAGAATGTAGGAAACTGATTAGGACATTCAATGTGAAGGCTGACAATTCTTGCTATCCAGCAGTGCTCAGTAATCCGCTGTGTAGCTTGAAACTGCACTCAGCTGCTGTCAGATGGGATAAACGTTTTGATTTCAGTAAGATTGTCTGAAAAAGGCAGATTCGCAAAGATAGGCAATAACGTTGGCTGATAGTGCAGATACCCTCCTTGCATAGTGTTTGCACCTAACTGCACGCCTGACATGGCAGACAAATTCAGAACAGTTTTTAAAATCTCTTACAACAGACTCAGCCACTGCAGCCACTGCAACCATCACAATTGCATCATCTGCAAAAGTACATCTGTGTGACAGAGTCATCTTCCAAAGTTGTTAATTATTTGATTTAACAGCATTTGCATTGCAGTGTTTAGTTTACTTCCTTTTTAGGATCAAAAACACCTTCCTTTGGGAAAAGTATTTTAATAATGTGTGTGTATTATTGCAAACTGCTTATCAACTTTACTCTTTTCTCACACTGTAACTAAAACCCACTGCCAGTTTATCATATCCCCAATTCATTCAAATTGCCCACATGACAAGTCACAGTATTCAGCCAAGGAAAAGGAAGCCAATGCCTACTTTGTTGACTACACTTAACAGTTTTTATGTTACAAAAATTACCAAGATTGAAAAAATGAACATGTGGAAACTATGTGATCAGGTCATATGCTAAAAAAAGGTAAATCACAGGGCTAAAATAAAATTCAGTTTCATAGCAATGGCTTGAAAAATGCACAAATCATATAACAACCCAACTAGACAATATATGAATCATTATGTTAACATTTTGAGTAGGGAGAATATGGTTGTAGTGAGGGGCGACATATTCATAATGGGTGCTTTTGACACTGTGGATCATCCTTTGGTTTTTGGAATCTCTTTCTTCCTTAAGGGCTCGGTCCTTTCTTGGTTCTTTTCCTATCTGTCTTATAGAACTTTCTCTGTTTCATGGGCAGTCAAGACCTCCTCGCCTTTCTCCCTTGAGCATGGAGTACCCCAAGGGTCAGTCCTGGGTCCTTTTCTTTTGTCATTGAATACCTCACAACTTCCTGCTATAATCTCCTCTTTTGCGCTTTCCTGTCACTTTTATGCCGATGATACACAACTTTTTCTATCCTTTTCCTCCTTCACTCTGGAAATACACTACACCCTCACAGCTTGTCTCTCTGCTATTAAATCCTGGATGGCTTCTCACTTTCTCTCTCTTAATACAGGGAAGACAGAGGTCCTATTCCTCCCTGCTAACACTCTTCCTCCTCATCCTCCACCCCCATCTATATCTTTCCCTCCCTCTAATCTTTTTATTTCTCCCACAGCTCGCAATCTTGGCCTCTACTTTGATTCTAATCTCTCTTTTGCCCATCACGTTTGTCTTAACTATTGTTCCTGTTGTTTCCATCTTCATAATATTTGCAAAGTTTGTCCTTTCCTCACTTTCCAAGCTTCCAAACTTCTCACTTCCTCTCTAATCTTTTGCCAACTTTTCTACTTCTCCACCATCCTTTTTGGTCTCCCAAGCTCTCGCCTTGCTCCTCTGAAATCAACCTATCATTCCTCTATTCATCAACTTTGTCTTCTCTTTTACCGAGATTCTATTTCTTCTTCACTCGCTTCACTTGGTTGGTTACCTTTTCACTCCCAACTCAAAAATAGTCTTTAAATCCCTCTATCGGCTTGCCGCTTATTATCTTGCTGTACTTGTATCCTTCTACACCCCACATCGCTCTATCCGTTCCTCTTCCCTTTTCTGGCTCAATGTTGCCCATCCTCCATGCGCTCAGTCTCATTTCCGATCTTTCCGTCTTCTTGCACTGGAATGCTACCCCGCTCTCTCTGTGCTCCATTACTGTTTCCTCTCTTTTTCATCTTTCTTTAAAAAGCCATCTTCTCCAAAACCCCAGACTGTTCGCGACCAGGATTGATGTTTATTGCTTATCATTCTTTTGTACCGTACTTTGCTTTTAAAATTTACAGCGCTTTGGTGTAAGGCGCTATATAAAATATAAATAAAATGCAAAATATATCCTTGCCATCTCCTTTTAGCAGGACCCTTATGCTGTCCTCTACAACCCTGCCCTTACTCTCCTCTTCAGTGGGTGAAGAATAACACAAAGCATTTACATCTTCATGTGCAAATTGTGGACTTTAGTGAAACAGCCTAGAGATGGAGCTTTCCAGTCTGACTCATGCTGGATTTAAATGATAAGAATGGCTCAGATTATAAACATATGCTGTATGTGAGCTTTGTGTCCCCCAAGTCATACGGACCCTTGAGTAAAACGTTGATTTCTAGTCCTGACACGGTAGGTCCCTAGGGAAGGGGAAAAATAAAAAAATAATGTTAAGTCAAGAGCACTTTCTGGCACAAAATCTGGTCAATTGACTGAGAGAAAGCTGGAAGGCATATTCAATGTACGTGGGAGTCAATCATTTTTGTAATGTTGCTATTATGAATGGCTGGAAGTCTACCAGTGAATACACTTTTCATTAAATTGTTTGAAACCAACCAATTTAACTCTCTGAAGAATATAATCTGTAACCCTGATCATTTGACACATCCTGCTTCTAGGGTATGCGACCTGCAATGCATCTGAAGTTTTGAACTACAGCTCCCATGATCTCTCACCATTACTTATGCTGGGTGGGGCTGATGGGAGTTCTAGTCCAACACATATGGAGAGCCAAATGCTGCAGACACCTGGATTGATCTTGGTTACTAGCCAAATGGAGAACTTGTTCACTATCTTTGTCGTCTGCAGCTTAAAACTGAGCATTACTACTCAACGGATTTATAAAATCTGCCATGCAAAAGAATGTTGCTTTGTGTTTCAGTTTCACAGACAAAAAAATCTGTCAAGTCTGAAGAAATTGTTTAAATGATTGCTTCATCTTGATGCTAGGACAATAACTGCATTCACTTTGGGAAGGTAGTTAACATGCATGCATTCTGCAGTACAATGCCACCTTCCTGAATCTTTGACAGATACCTTTTCTGTGAAAACTGGCAGATGTGTTCAGCAAAACTGAAAGAGCCATAATTAATAGTAACTCTATTGCGTTCTGGAAAATGGCTTTTAGGCATGGAAAAATTAATGTATGTATCCGATGTGATCCCGTAGGGTACTTAGCATATGATATGATATGATATTTTATTTGATTCGCGCCCATATACAAGTGTTTAAGAGACCGAGCATATGCATGGTTATTTCACTATTTGTTGTATTCAAAGGTGTTCACGATTAATCGTTACTATAAACCCTACCATATCACACTGCATTGAAAAATCCACCGCCATCAACACCTTCTTCTTCATTTACAAAATCGTCAAGATTTGCTAGCACATTGACACCAGCTCTGCATCAACAGACCCACCTAATGTCCCTCCTTGCGAAATCTCCACACCGTGGACAACATTCAAAACACTCTCGACAAAGGACCTGGTAGAAACGTTGGCTGCCTTCAAAGCCACATCATATACAGATGACAACCTCCCAGCATCCATCCTCAAGACCCTCCCCTCAGAAGCTCTCCTTCCCTACCTGGAGTTCAACAACAGCTCTGTAACTCAAGGCACTTTCCCATTGACCCTAAAAATAGGACAAATCCTCCCTCTACTAAAGAACCCCACTCTGGATCCCAACAACCTAGGGAACTATCACCCCATTGCCCATCTTCCCTTCTTAGGTAAGATCATCAAGAAAGCGGTAGCCACAAAACTGCTGCAATACATCAATACCAACAATCTCCTCCAAACTTACCAATCCAATCCAATCCAAATTGAGACCCAGATGTAGCATGGAGACAGCAACCATACAGGTGGTCGACAAGGCCTTCAACATCCTTGATGATAGCCATCCTTGCCTCCTGGTTCTACTCAACCTCTCTGTAGCTTTCGACACAGTAGACCAGCAGGTACTTACAAACACCCTACATCAACACATGATCAGCAACCTTGTCCCATTTTGGTAAAAGTCCTACCTAGCCAACCGCAAGCAGTTTCTTTAGCTGGACTCCTCTAGGTCTCCAATTCTACCCGTCACCTGTGGAGTCCTGCAGGGTTCCATCCTCTCACCAGTGATCTTAAATCTATACATGGAGCTGCTGGAAGTCCCCCTAGCCACACAAAACATCCACATTCACCAATACGCTGATGATACAGCTATACTTCAAGAATGACTCCATCAAGGACATCCATAGGCTCAAAACCTGCCTCTCGCTCATCCAGTCTTGCATGTCCAGTGCATACTTGAAGCTCAACCCCTCCAAGAACGAATTCCTACTCCTCACCAACAACACTGAACACCCAGACATACAGACCTGGCTATCAACTGGAGGCAAGTCCCTGAATGCTCACACCAGAGAGACTACAACCCGCTAGGAAAGAAAGGCCCAAGTGGATCTTCGAAGGATAACAGGTTTATATCTGAAATGCAGATGAGAGCAACAGCAAAGAATTCTTCTGCCAAAAATGTTCTGACGAAAAATAGTACAAGCAGAATCTTATAAAGAAAAACATTATCATACATGACGCAATACATATAGTAAAATCATGAGCGGCTGGTTGGTGTGCGCCTATACAGGATCCGCCTGCCCCATAAGGGATGCCAGGCCATTGGTTCCAGCCCATTCTGTCTGTCTCCCATCACGTGGGTGCTGCAGTGATCCTCTTCTTCTCACGTCGAAGGTCAAAGAACGAATTAATTATACTCCTACCATATGACTACTTTATCACTCATACTGTGCACTTGGCAGGCCTTAAGAATTTATCCCTCCAGCACCTCACAATAAAAATCACACGATTGTCACTTCAGCTTCAATAATGTGTCCTATCCGTCCTCTTGGAACATCTCAGGACTTGTTACTTTGTGGTTGGTGGTCAAAGGGCACCCTGTGCTGTGGGATTCAGGGGCCTTAAGTTTTAGTCAGTTTATATGGGCTATAACTTGTGGTCACCTGGGGATGGGCCGACTCATGCTTTGGCCAGTGTGTGATAACATGCACACCAGGTGCCAGTCTGTGACCACAGCCTTATAGGGCACATTCCTCTTGAACACCTTTGCAACACTATTAGAACAATGAATAGGCATTGTGGCGGTTTGGGGTGTAGGCTGTCCTCATGGGAGATCGGGCATGGCTGAGGATTTCTCTTGTCTCGCGATTTGGGCCTAGTGCATGCAATGCCACATTTCCATGCAGGCCTTCCCACCTATCTGTGGTTACTAATATCTATGCAAAATAGCAATGCCTCTAGCGCCTTATGCTGCACTATGTGAATAGACATTATTTGCCTATATTTCAGTGGGATCCTTTAATACTTGGAGGTGGTCCTCTCACCACCCCGACCCCCTACCGCCTGGCCATTCATAGTGATTCAAATACTTCTCGCCTCACTCTGAAGTGCCTAGGGGGGCGGGGCTGCTCCCTTTCTAACACAACCATGAACTCGGAGGGCTTCACACCTGAGCTCACCTACTCCGCCAAGTCCCTCGGGTTCCACATCAACAAACACCTCTCCTTCAAGACACACATAGCTAAGAAAACTCAGACAGCTTGGTATCAGTTCTCCATCCTGAAAAAGTCAAGCCCTTCCTCCCTCTGGACAGCTTTAGATCCACCGTTCAAGCACTGGTCTTATCCCATCTTCATGGGGGCAATGCTCTCCTCGTAGGACTCCTGTCATCCTCCCTTATGCCCCTAAGAAGTGTCCTACACATGGCCCATACCTCATCAAGGGTCTATGCCGATACAACCACATCACCCCAGCCCCCATCGACCTTCACTGGCTCCCACTGCGCACACAAATCACCTTCAAGTCTTGCTGCATCATCTATAAGGCAGTCACCCTCAATACACGCAGCTACAGCTACCTCGCAGAGAAACTCAGCATCTCCGTCAGACAGTGCACCACCAGAATACAATGCACATACAGACTTGAAATGCAGACTTGAAATCTACTGCTGCAAAAAGAACAGACAAGCCTTCTCTGTCTACACACCAACACTATGGAACCTCCTCTCCATCAGAATTAGACTCTCCCCTGCACTCCTACAATTCAGAATAGAACTCAAAACCGATCTCTTCAAGGAGTCTCTCCTCCTCAACACCTATGCACTCACGTCACCTTTGCACTACCTGACTCACTGCACACTGCCCAACCCTCTCCTCCCTCTCCTCCCCTCTACCTGGTACACCAGTAACCCTCTTTTGTGCCCCTCTGTATCTTACCCCTTGCAATATATCTGATCTGTTCTGACCACTGAAAAGCGCACTGTTATGCATCTGTAATGCTGTAGACCTCTGTAAAGCGCCTCATTATGCATCTGTATTGGTGTATATCTCTGTAAAGTGCTCTGTTGCTTCTTGAAGCTAGGTCCACGATCAATAAATACAATAATAATAATAATGATAATAATAATAATAATAAAAATAATAATAATAATAAGAATAATAATAATAATAATAATATTAATAATCACCACTGGCTTTGCTCTGAGCAACAAAGCAAACAATTATTTTGCAGTTTGCTACGTTAATACAGAAGTGCAAAAACATATTCATACTAGGCTTACTCCCAACCAAAAAGTAGCAGCCCATCCCGAACGAACTGCTTAAGATCCCTTCTACAGAAGACTAAATGCATCCACAGATGTGTTCTTGCCTCATTGGCCATCAACAGTGAGATTCAGCTTGGGATACTCTGGAGCTCATTGTGTATGCCCCAAAATCTAAGATTTGCTCTTGCAATATAATTTTTCATTTACAAAGACTTAAGCTGGATCATCTCCAGAGATGTCTTAGGCATCTTTGGCATTCACTTAGGCAAATCGTTGTGAGTCTTCTTTGTATAAGTGCTCCCAAACAATGCTCCCGACATCTACCAGGAATCATACGCTATAAGTGTACAAATAAATAAATAAAATCATGATATATATTCAGCTCCTGTGCAAATTACACATTGTGCCATTTCCGTGCAGGTCTTTAATTCAGTATAATATAAGGGGTTGCCCCATGCAAATGAGGAAGTACTTAGTGCATATGTTCATGCTTTTTAGAACAAAAGCATGCAATCATGCCCTCTGAATGCACAAATCTCCCTGTGGGAGGTGGTCTGCATACACAGAGACAGAGGTTTCCACTTTGGAAAGGTACAAGAGGATGTCAGGGGCCCTTCCTAAAGGGGGGAAATTACAGGCTACACACTCTACGGATGGGCCCTTGCTCACTTTTACCGCAAGCTTGGTTGTGTATTCGCTGACACTGACAGCGAAAGTGCTGAATGCATCCATCTGCACCAGTTATTCTGAGCAGCGGGACTAATGCGCTGCCCCTTTCTAGAAGACTGTGTTAGGGCTACGGCAGGGATATGCAACCTGTGACTCAGGTCTGATGGTAGTTGTAGTAGAATACACCTGGAATGCCAAAGGTTTAAGACCCCTGGTCTAGGGAAATGTCTTTTTTGTTAATGAAAAAAATCTAGTGGGCACCATTTTCTTTCATAACCATTTACTAACTGTGGAGCAAACGTAGAAACTGGGGTTTTGGTGCACACCAGTTACCACTCCTGCACTCTCATATGGCACAAGCTCAATATAGAATAAATTAGGGCTTCCTTCATTATTACTGGGTTTTCCCTAGTGTCAAAGGCCACTGCAAATCACATAATGTTAGGTACATTCATTCAAGGACATCCAAAATGTTTGCATGCCTACTAGCACTTTATTTTGATGTAAGAAAATTGGACATGATTGAAATTGATGAACATATTCAAAATGTACTGCTGCTGTAGATACTCCTGGGATACAATTAATTGCTGTTGGAGTGACAAGGGATTCAAATAGTTTTGTGGCCAATATTTCTTGTAAATCTACTGATCGTAATGTTCTGTTACATCCCTGCTACTAAGAGTCAAACGTATTGTGATGTCGCAGTTAAATTACACGGTCACACTCAACTCGGGGAGTTCCTTTCCCCCCAATGAATGTGGCGCACGATACAGCACTATTAGTGTGTTAAGGTTCACTTTGGTAAGCCCTCCACCCCGTCCCACACCTAACCCCAATAAATACCCAGTGCCACAATGGACTAGGAACCAGTCCAGCATGTAGTAAGAATATACATGTATTAATTTATTTATACCAAATTTGACAGACTAACATGATCCACCAATCCTGTGGCAACACAAGAACAACAGTGACTTCCTTAATGAAACCAATACAGAGATAATACTGGATATACAGTCACAATTTCTTGCAGTTTTCTTTTCAAATAACCCTCAATACAGAAAAAGAGCAATTCAAGACACACAGTGATTGCTGATTTGGTTATAATACTTGTCTCCCAGCAACCCCCACTCTCCAAACAGTAATTAGACTTGGCCTCTCTGAATTGAAGGCCAGTGGCAGAGAGTTGGAACACAACATAAAATCATTTTGGTGTTCTGATAAGAATGCTCTCTATGGAAAAGGCATTCAAGGGGAACATTGTTTTTTCTACTTATTACCACATATGCAATATGAGGGAAAGAAAAGCAATTGGAAAATTAGTTTTGCCACACCTAAAAAGGACAGGTAGGGGTTTGAGGTTTGGGCCAGAGCACAATGGGAACAAATAGGCAATTTCGTTTTCCCACCACCCATGCAAAGGAAATGTAACGCTCACCTGATTCCCACGGAGGCGCTGACCCAAACTGGACTGTTACAGTTGCTTCTATGACTATGATGAGGCGTAGAACTCGGAAGACGCTCTGGGCAGGACCTCCGAATATTGACTGTCTGGCTTGTAAGGTGAGTTCTCTGCAGGTGGAAGAAAAAGGGGTAATTACAAGCTGGTTGGATAAGTTCTCCCACCAATCTTCTGCTTTTCCCACTTCTTGGTTCTCGACTGGTCTCCACGAACTCTCACCTTTGGTTTAGTAAAGCCGAGCTCTCCATCCTGCTTCTGGTGCAGGGGCGCGTGGAATCCAGTTACGTCACTGGATGATTTCAGTGTTTAGGCTCAGTGTCCTTTTGTGGCTTGTAATAGTCCTTCAGGTGCCGAGGAGCTGTTGGCGACACCACCACTGCTGTGCAAGAAGAGGCTCGTGAGTATAGAAGATCTGAGGCCGCTTCTGAAGGAGCACCCTTTTATAATGTCCTTTTCTGTCTTTCAGGTGCCGAGATGCTGTGGGTTATGCCGCCGCTGTTGCACGTGCGGTGGCACGTAAGTATAACTGAATTGTGGCCGTTTCCAAATGGGCGCCTCTGATAATGTCTTTTCCTTCCTTTCAGGTGCCGAAATGCTGAGGGCGATGCTGCCGCTGCTGCGCGTGAAGAAGCGCGTAAGTATTACTGAATTGTGGCCACTTCAAAATGGGCACCTCTAATAATGTCTTTTCCTTTCTTTCAGATGCCGAAATGCTGAGGGCGATGCTGCCGCTGCTGCGCGTGAAGAAGCGCGTAAGTATAACTGAGTTGCGAACCCTTCGGCTCGGACACCACTAACAATGTCTTTTGTCTTCCAGGTGCTGGGATGCTGCCGAAGCGAAGGCCGCGGTGAACTCCGGTGTGATCACGGATGGATAAGGTAAGCGAGCGCAGCTGCGAGCGTGTTGCCCGTTTTCTAACCTTATGTCTTTATTTGCAGGTTGTCGGAGACTGGACTCTTGTGGCTGAATTCTGGTGAGTAGATGTTCCTGTGCCTTTTCTTCATCCACAGGTTGCTGCTCGAGAAGCTGAGGGTGTGTCTGGACCTGGAATGCTGGAGCCGACTCGGTGAGCGTCCTGCTGCTGTTGCAGAATAACGCGAAGCACGTAAATTCTATCGGGCGTGGTTTAAATAGTGGAGAAGTGCTTTGGTGCGTATTCTTCCTCCAGCCTCACCCAGGTAAGAAAAGAGTTCCAGTGTCAGAGGATTAGCATCAGCCCCACCCAGGTAAGAAAAGAGTTCCTGTAACAGAGGATTGGTCCCTCCCAGCCAGTGGCTGGGACTTCACCCAGCTTGGATTGTTCTAGGTGAGTATGCAGCATGGTCTGCCACAGGTAAGTCCATCCAATCACTACTGCACACTTTAAGAATATGAGCCCGGCGCCCATGGCGCCGGGACTGTGGTTCCTTATGAGCCTGGCGCCAGAGGCGCCAGGGCATGGTCCAAAGGGCCCCTGTAGGGGTCTGCTGGAACCGGGGGTGTGGATGATGAGCCTGCTTCCGGGGACGCTGGGCCAGTCTTGGCTCCTCGGGAGTAGAGCTCATGACAGCACCCCCCCTCAAGGCCCCTCCCAAAGTTGTCCTCCCCGGGGGTTTTGGTTTATCGGGAAAGGTTCGGTGGAATTTCCTGACTAGACGAGGAGCATGGACGTAGTCATAGGGTTCCCAGGATCTTTCCTGGGGTCCGTAGCCTTTCTAGTCGATTAGGTAGAATAGTTTTGATTTGATGATATTGGAGTCCAAAATGTTTTTAACTTCAAATTCGGGCTCTCCATTCACCTGAATGGGTTCTGGAGGTCTGGTCAGTCTGGTTCCAGGTTGCATGGGTTTCAAAAGAGATACGTGAAACACAGGATGTATTCTCATATGGGTTGGCAAATCTAATTTAATGGCCACTGGATTAATTATGGCCGTAATTGAATATGGTCCCAGGTATTTGGGGTTGAAGGGTCGAGGTCCTTTTAGCGATAAATGTTTGGTGGACAACCAGACTTGATCCCCAACCTGGTATTGAGGGGCATCGCTTCGGTGTTGGTCTGCTCCTTTTTTGTACCTTTCTTTAGCTTGTTGTAGATGTGCAGTCGCTTCCTTGAAAGCTTGGGTAATAACAGAGTGCAACTGATCTACGGCGGGTGTTCCAAGATCTTGAGGTGGGTCGAGGTTGGAGGTTCGAGGATGAATTCCATACAAGATGTAGAAGGGACTCTTCCCGGTTCCCGAATGAACTGAATTGTTGTATGCATATTCAGCTATCCAAAGGATGTCCTTCCAGTTGCTTTCAGACTGTTGTAGCATGCATCGTAAATATTGTTCGAGAGTCTGGTTTGTTCTCTCGGTTTGCCCGTCGGTCTGGGGGTGATGGCTGGTTGAAAGTCTTACATCGATTTGAGCTGACCGACAACAACTATGCCAAAAGTGAGAAATAAACTGGCTTCCTCTATCAGAGATTAGTACCGACGGGAAGCAGTGTAACCGGACAATGTTTTCAAGGAATTCTCTGGCTAGTACTGAAGCTGAAGGTAAGCCTTTTAGCGGAATGAAGTGGGCCATTTTAGAAAACAAATCCACAATAACGAGAATAGTGTTGTACCCGGAACAAGAGGGTAAGTCTGTGATGAAGTCCATGGAAAGGGTATGCCAGGGACACGGTGGAATGTCTAATGGTTGCAGAAGACCAGCCAGCCTTTTCTTTTGACCCTTGTTTTGAACGCACACACCACAGGACATCACAAATTCTTTTATGTCTTTTCTCCATGAAGGCCACCAGAAGTGTCTCTTCACTTTTTCTGTGGTTTTGGCGATGCCAGGGTGACCCTCCATTAATGAATCATGATAACGGGAGATTACCTGTTTTTGTAAATCGGCGTGTGGTAGGAATAATCGTCCTTGGAAATAAGGCAAGTCATTGTTTACGGTGAAGTTCTCTCCTCTTTGTAACCAGCTCTGTAAGTCTGATGGGGTCACAAGTTGTTTAGTTTTTGCCTCAATATCCTCGATGGATTGCGAAGAAATCAGACCCAAGATCCTTTGTTCAGGAATTATTGGTACGGGTTCGGGATTGACAACGTTATCTCCCATTCCAATTCGGGAAAGAGCATCCGCTTTGCCGTTCTTGTTGCCCGGGCGGTAAGTGATCACGAAGTCAAATTCAGCAAAGAATAGAGCCCAGCGAAGCTGTCTGGAGGATTGAGCTTTGGCGGTTTTCAGATACTGTAGATTTCGATGATCGATAATCACCGTAACGGTGTGTTTGGCCCCGAGGAGATAATGCCGCCAGGCCTTAAAGGCGGGTTTAATAGCTAAAAGCTCTTTGTCCGTGATGGTGTAATTAATCTCAGGCGCCGAGAACTTTCGAGACCAAAACGCCACAGGATGCAGTTGGTTAGTCTCTGGATCCCTTTGTGATAGAACTGCTCCCATTGCTAAGCTGGAGGCGTCGGTTTCAACGATGTAAGGGAGATCCGGGCGTGGGTGTTTCAGTATTGGCGCCGAGGTGAACTTGGCCTTTAGCTCTTGGAAGGCTTGTTCAGCTTCTGCAGACCATTCAAAGCGCTTATTTTTTCTTAAGAGCGATGTGATGGGTTTTACCACTCGTGAAAACTCTGGAATAAATCTGCGGTAAAAATTGGCAACGCCTAACATGCTTTGAACGCCTTTCACGGAAGTAGGAGATGGCCATTGGAGGATTGCGTCAACTTTTCTCGAGTCCATGTGGACTCCTTTGGGTGTCAGAATAAAACCCAGAAATTGGACCTCGGTGACATGAAAGGCACATTTCTCGAGCTTGGCAAAGAGTTTATGTTGGCAAAGTTTTTCAAGGACCGCCCTAAAATGATTTCGATGATCAGCTTCCGAAGATGAGTACACAAGAATGTCGTCTATGTAGACGACAACACAGACATCAATGAGCTCTCTGAGGACGTCATTCATGAAATATTGGAAGGCGGCCGGCGCATTGCATAGTCCGAAGGGCATCACTTGGTATTCAAATAGCCCATACTTAGTGCAAAATGCCGTCTTCCATTCATCCCCTTCCTTGATCCGTACCAAATGATAAGCTCCCCGGAGATCAAGCTTGGTATAAATACAGGCGTTTTTCACCTGGTCGAGGAGTTCCGGGATCAGAGGTAAGGGGTATCTGTTTTTTACTGTTATCTGATTCAGAGCACGGTAATCAATACAGGTTCTGAGGTCACCTTCTTTTTTTGGTACGAAGAACAGAGCCGAGGATGCAGGAGACTTTGACGGATGGATAAAGCCATTGGCCAGATACTGGTCTAAATACTGTCGCAGATGAAGGTTCTCAGGCTCGGTGAGGGCGTAAATCCTACTGCAAGGGGGAGTTGCACTGGGTAGCAGATCTATCTGACAATCGTATGATCTGTGAGGTGGCAAGGTGTTAGTCTGTTCCTTTTGAAAAACATCTTGGAACTCTCGATACTCTTGAGGTAATTGTGGACCGTCAGTCGTTGCTGACGCTAGGCCAATGCTGGGTCGTGGATAGCAGGTTGGTGCACACTCAGGGAACATTATCGTCTTTGCTCGCCGATCAATCTGAGGGTTGTGTTTCTCCAACCAAGGGATTCCTAGGATTACTTGGAATTGAGGAGCCTTGATCACGTCGAACACAATTACCTCCCGATGCCCGTCTTGGCCTAGTAACGTCACTTCAGCAGTGGTATGGGTTACCGGTCCGGAGGCGATTTCGGTCCCATCCACCGTGGTAATGACGTCTTTAACCGCCTTTGGACAAAGAGGTAGGTTCATCCTGGAAGCCAATTTGCGGTCCACGTTATTTCCTGTTGCTCCACTATCAATGTATGCCTTAATAGCATGCAAACTGGTTGCTTTGGGTTTACGAGGACCATAGGCATTATGAAGTGCGAGGTCAAAGAACTGGTTTTTAAGCTCGGCAAGCAGACCTCTACACTTGTCGGGCGAGGTCGTTTCCCGGCTCAGGCTTTTCAGAGTTCTTGTCAGAAGCTCCTACTGTCTTCTTATGTGGTTTTACCGGGAAATCTCGAAGAAAATGTCCAGAGCTTCCACAATAGAGGCACAATTGCATTTGTCGTCTTCTGTCACGCTCTTTCTGTGTTAAGGGACCCTTTACGGCCCCAATCTGCATAGGTTCAACGGTGTCGACCCCTTTGGCGTTGCTTTGTGTTTTCGTGAATACTCCGGTTTCAAACCTGGATCGGTCCGCCTTTCTGTTTTGGAGCCTATGATCCAATTGGACCACCAAATAAATATATTCCGAACAGTCCTGAGCAGGATTCACGACCTGGGCAAGGACGTCTTTAAGTTCACCACGCAGACCTCTGTGAAATAGCGTGATCCTTTTATCCTCGGGCCATCTAGTTTCCACGATTAACCTATTAAAAGATGCAATGTAGGCTAAGAGGTCCTGGTTGCCCTGTCGCAGGGAGAGGAGTTCGTTGTCCAGGGCCTGCCCTTGGGAATGTCTTGCAAAAAGTCTCTCCATACTCGCCTGGAAGGCTGAGAAGTTCCGAAGAATTGGGTCATCCTGTGTAACCAGAGGGATCGAGCAATCAGCGGCGCTGCCGCTAAGATACGAAAGTACAAAGGCTACTTTGGTCTGGTCAGTTGGAAAGGCTGCGGGTCTACAAAGAAAGTGCAGTCGGCATTGATTTATAAACACTGCAAATCTTTTAGGGTCACCAGAAAAGCGTTCAGGTGGTGCCAATGGCACATTTCCAGGTAGGTTGATTTGAATGGGATTGGTTGAAGTAACTGGGGTATAATTCCCCCCTGAGTTAGGTAGAGGAGTTTGCCCCGCTTGACTCTGTAATAACTGTCTGGCGAGATCGTCAGTTCGTTCTTTTGACATTATCAATTCCCTCTTAAGGGCGTTCGTTTCCTGGCGAGCAGCATGGACTTCAGCTCTTAATTCCCCCAACAACTGGGCCAATTGGTCTGTGTCGGAAGTTTCCATAGCGCCTGGGTAGGAGATTATGGGTAGGCTTCGCGTTCTGTAACGCTCACCTGATTCCCACGGAGGCGCTGACCCAAACTGGACTGCTACAGTTGCTTCTATGACTATGATGAGGCGTAGAACTCGGAAGACGCTCTGCGCAGGACCTCCGAATATTGACTGTCTGGCTTGTAAGGTGAGTTTTCTGCAGGTGGAAGAAAAAGGGGTAATTACAAGCTGGTTGGATAAGTTCTCCCACCAATCTTCTGCTTTTCCCACTTCTTGGTTCTCGACTGGTCTCCACAAACTCTCACCTTTGGTTTAGTAAAGCCGAGCTCTCCATCCTGCTTCTGGTGCAGGGGCGCGTGGAATCCAGTTACGTCACTGGATGATTTCAGTGTTTAGGCTCAGTGTCCTTTTGTGGCTTGTAATAGTCCTTCAGGTGCCGAGGAGCTGTTGGCGACACCACCACTGCTGTGCAAGAAGAGGCTCGTGAGTATAGAAGATCTGAGGCCGCTTCTGAAGGAGCACCCTTTTATAATGTCCTTTTCTGTCTTTCAGGTGCCGAGATGCTGTGGGCGATGCCGCCGCTGTTGCACGTGCGGTGGCACGTAAGTATAACTGAATTGTGGCCGTTTCCAAATGGGCGCCTCTGATAATGTCTTTTCCTTCCTTTCAGGTGCCGAAATGCTGAGGGCGATGCTGCCGCTGCTGCGCGTGAAGAAGCGCGTAAGTATTACTGAATTGTGGCCACTTCAAAATGGGCACCTCTAATAATGTCTTTTCCTTTCTTTCAGATGCCGAAATGCTGAGGGCGATGCTGCCGCTGCTGCACGTGAAGAAGCGCGTAAGTATAACTGAGTTGCGAACCCTTCGGCTCGGACACCAGTAACAATGTCTTTTGTCTTCCAGGTGCTGGGATGCTGCCGAAGCGAAGGCCGCGGTGAACTCCGGTGTGATCACGGATGGATAAGGTAAGCGAGCGCAGCTGTGAGCGTGTTGCCCGTTTTCTAACCTTATGTCTTTATTTGCAGGTTGTCGGAGACTGGACTCTTGTGGCTGAATTCTGGTGAGTAGATGTTCCTGTGCCTTTTCTTCATCCACAGGTTGCTGCTCGAGAAGCTGAGGGTGTGTCTGGACCTGGAATGCTGGAGCCGACTCGGTGAGCGTCCTGCTGCTGTTGCAGAATAACACGAAGCACGTGAATTCTATCGGGCGTGGTTTAAATAGTGGAGAAGTGCTTTGGTGCGTATTCTTCCTCCAGCCTCACCCAGGTAAGAAAAGAGTTCCAGTGTCAGAGGATTAGCATCAGCCCCACCCAGGTAAGAAAAGAGTTCCTGTAACAGAGGATTGGTCCCTCCCAGCCAGTGGCTGGGACTTCACCCAGCTTGGATTGTTCTAGGTGAGTATGCAGCATGGTCTGCCACAGGTAAGTCCACCCAATCACTACTGCACACTTTAAGAATATGAGTCCGGCGCCCATGGCGCCGGGACTGTGGTTTCTTATGAGCCTGGCGCCAGAGGCGCCAGGACATGGTCCAAAGGGCCCCTGTAGGGGTCTGCTGGAACCGGGGGTGTGGATGATGAGCCTGCTTCCGGGGACGCTTGGCCAGTCTTGGCTCCTCGGGAGTAGCGCTCATGACAGGAAATACAAGGCTTCACACTTCTTATTTAAAATGAAGGGGGTCAATGGGGAAATTCATTTTGCACCCTGCACCCCCACTTGGAAACACGGTTTTGGGATTCATTCTTTTGGCAAATCTTTATGTCTATACTGGCTCAAAACACACTAGGAATAGATTGTTTGTTTTGAATGCTAACAAAACACATCCCGTGATTTCTATAGGGAAATTCATTGATTTACTTCAATTAAATATGCTAAGGATCTACACAAACAAACAGGGTATTTTTCTGAGGGGAAACAACTAAAACAATTCTTGAAAATGCAGGGCCTACACAATCTATGGCTTTGGTGATAGTCTTACTTACAGGAGAGGCCTTGTAATGAGCACCAGGGAACAGCAGGGAAACTCTGGGACAGCAAGGGTGTCACTCCAAGGGGTCCCAGTCTGCTTTTATGTCTCCTGTTCCCTGTCTGCAATGCAAGATTTGGGGCCTCTCTGCTTGGATGTTTCTCGTAAGAGTTCAGCAGCAAGTTACCTCCCAGAATAAGTGGAAAAAGCCCAGTTCTGATGCAAACTGGTTTACCTGTAGGGCAAATGACATCACAAACTTGTCATGATTCCCGCAAAAGGGATTGGTTGGTTTTCTCTACCCACCTCCCACATGTGTGCTAATAGGACAAGGAGATTAGGGGTGTGAGTTTGGAAAGCTGTGGGAGGAGAAAGCTTCGTTATCCCAAACTGACATGTAGGCTTGGCATGTTCAAAACTCTGAAAATCTATCAACATGGCAAGTACCCTAATTATTCTAATCTTTCCATGCATGGATATATTTTTAAGAACTACATTTTAAGGCAAATCAGATGATTCTAATCTGAAGCTGGCACACCCTTCCTTTGCAGGGATATGTTTTTTCTTCATTTACTCAGGAGCTGTATCAGTGAAAAATATGCCACTTCATAGTTCCCATGTTAATTTTATCCTTCACCCTCACACCAACTTTCAAATCTCTTGGAATCGAGCGAAGGCCCAAATCAAATTTTTATTAATAACTTTAGTTATGTTCATCACACAAAAATTGTTTTATAATGGTTCAAAGGGGGTTACTGTCACCTTTAATAGATGTCTGCAATGACCTTTGTGGTATATACAGTGCCCTTTTTATGCAATAATATGTATTTTTCTATTAACTAAACTCCAGTCTTTTCTTTGTTCACTTTCAGTTTCATTTCCCCTTAAGCATCTGATCAGCCAATGGCTGACTCATGTTTATCTTTGCCTCTCCCTTCATGGCCTTTAATTGCCCTGGTTGCAACTCTAATGGACATTTTATGTTAGTTGTGACCTCAAGGTCACTTCTGCTGAAAGAACAGGCATGGCCTTATTTGTTTCCACCATGGTTTAAATCCGAGGCAGTGTACTTCTTTCTATATTTCCAAGCAATGGCCCTGATTGACGGTTGACAGCCAGCCCTCCCTCTCCAAGACCAGCAGAGGAAAGGTCTTGGAGGTTAAGTTTCTCCTCCAGGAGTAATGACCAGCTGCATGTAAAGTTCTGCAAGAAATAGCTTTTAAACTCACACACAATGCATGTTGCATCACATTTTATAAGGCACCCGGGCCTTATATCAATGTATAATGTACTTCTTTAATTTTACAGTTGCAAAATACATGAGTATCACTTCTGGATTGTCCATATGTATAGGGCAGTTATATGAGAAAACAATGTTCAAACTCTGAAAGTACAGCAGGTACTTCTCTCTGCATAATGTCGTTTGGATGAGGAAAAAGGAAGTCCTTTTATTTCTTATAATTGCGATGAGCTCTGTTTCACTTGAGAGGACTGCATCACAGTCTCATGTTGCATACAGATATTGTACATGCTGCTATCTGTCTCTTTAAGTAAAAGTGCAGCTCTCCATGTATTTAGTACAACAGCATTGTCAGCCATATGTCTTTCCTTACTTCAATGGGGCTACCCAAATCACTCTGACCTCTTTATTTCTGGCATTCAGGGGCTATATTTCAACCCACAGTGAGCAACAAACATGCATGTTCCAGTCAATTTGAAATAATGTTGGATAATATTTTCATCACGTGGTTATTCCAGTGAGGACTTTAGGAAGGCCAGTGAGAAGATGGCCAAGATCAGCGCAATTCTTACTACATATTCAAATGTAATGCACTCAGTTCTCATTATTTTTTGTTTCCAAATATCCAAGTCAGAAAAAAAACAGGTTATACAGAAGCACTGGAACATTCTCAAACACGAGAGTAGATTAAGTAGTCTTTTTAAAACATAATTTGTAATTACATATAAAAATTGCGTCCAACAGGTCATTTTTAGGTGTATTCTGCACTAGGGAGTGATGTCTTACATTGTTAACTAGTGTACAATTGAAAGACTTCTTTGGAAAAGCCAACACAGCTAATTTGAACAGAATACAAAAGACTAGCCCAACTGGTAAATTTCCATGTTTTCAATGTACACATTGTACAACTATTACAAAAGGCAAAGTAGTTTTTCATCCCAGAAGAGGTGAAAATATCAGGTTAAGCCATTTTAATATCTGTGAATCTGCTAACATTATTTACAGCATACGTTGTTCCTGTTGAATCTGCTATGTGATGTAGTCATCCAGTACGCTAAATTAAGATGGAATGGACATTGCTCCTATGTACATTTCAGTAGCTACGCACAATATTGAACACTGAAACCAGATTTCATAGATGCATTTTCAAAATGTAAAGGTCATACACATTTTCACATGTAACTCTAACATTAAGCGGATGCTGGACCAGAAATAGGAATGCTGGATTGACAGACTAAACCATGTTAAACTGTACGGTATGAATGAGGAATGCAATCCATACAGCTTCTTGCAAACATTGTCAGATGGTGTATCACATATGTTACTAGATTAATAAGGATTGTAAATGACATTCTCTATTAAATAGGTTTTCAGATTAACCCATAAATATATTTCAAACAGTCCAAATGTCGACTTTGATTGCACTATTTGGCATCTTATGGAATCTATTTCTTGTTGAGAAATTTGTAGTTTATGTGAATGCTGACTTCAATTATTCTTCAGAGCCTGCATGCATACAAATTACTATCTAGAAGTTAGATATGAGAGTCTTCAAAAGTGACTTTATTATAACATTATTATCAATTTGTCCATGGTTTTTGTTTCGTTGTGTACATATGATTTGTATACAAGATGATCAGAGAGATTTGTAAAGATGTGTAATATGTTGTATGTACAAGGAATTTGGGATGTGGATTCTTTGTGTCTATCATGCTGTACATATTAATAAGCAATGCTATAGATTATACCTGTATTGTATTTGATTGTTTGATTGTTCATATTGATTCTTATAATTAATATTAGGTTTTCCTTTTGAATTTAGATTTTTTTCTTTTTGATCATTCTCGGTTTTCTTTTTAATTAACTTTTACTCATTTCGATTTTTTACCAACCTAGTTTTGACATCCACATTGTTCATCACCACTATTTTGAATGATGTCATTGCACTGCATTGCATGATGGTGTCACTGTGTGATTGTGTGAATGAAATCATCACCCTATCACGTGAATGGCTTATTGGCACCAATTTCTAAATGGTTAGGAACCCACATTTTTTTTAAATAACCTGCAGGATCTAAGATGAATGTGAGTGACACCACATGACGCTTGTTTCTTTGACATTCTGCCTCTTTTGGTGGTAAATCTCTTTAGCAACATTTTTATTGGGATATTCATCTGATTTTTAAGGTCAGAATTTAGTCATTTACTTGTTTCTTACATGCATCATTTAACAGTGTGTTTTAATATTTGTACATGGAGTTTAGTTATTTTCATCTAGTTAAAATATGTTGTGTACATTATAATGGGGCATATATTATGTTGTTTGCAGACATTTACCTGATGAAGGATCATGTGCATCAGGAATAAACTGGACTCTATAAAGTCTCTCCTTAGGAAAATTAAGGAGTGGAAGTTCTATTATTAAAAACAAGTGCTAATAGCATGCACCATATTGACTAACCTCTATTGAATGTGTCCAGCATGTCCTTTTTAGGTGTATGCTGCACTAAGGAAGGAAATCTTATATTGTTAACTAGTGTACAGGTCCATGCCGGTTTTCCTTAACACAGTAGGATCACTATATATCCTAAGCCTACAGCTCCCTCTAGCGGTGACAACAGGCAAAGCTATATGACTTGGACCACTTTAAATCCTAAGGCCAGAGCTCCCTCTAGTGGAACAGTCTGTGCATTTGGGCAGCCTCTACTGCGCATGAAGGCATCCGACAAACATACATCTGGGCTTCTATATTATTATGAGGAGACACGAGGTCTTGGGCTGAGATTATGGCAACCTGCGTGCACTTTGTCAATGGCAGCCAGGGAACTTTAATAATGCAATGATTGGTTTGCCCCTGTGTCAATCTCTGTGAATCTGGAATAATATGGCAGGTGTAAATCTGAGCTGCTACAGCATTTCCTAGTTTGCCCATGAGCAAATCTTTGTGTATCAAGTCTGATGTGTTAGTGCCCTCTGCGATAGAGATTTTCTATACCTTTAAACCTGTCCCCAGCCTGTGGGCTCTCACTATAAGCCTTGCACTTCAGGCACCAGCATTTACTGAACATGTTCTACTTGAAACCTGACAGCTGATATACTCTGAGAATGACATAACATGTTGACCAGGCATAACAACAATATAATGTATTGATTGTTAAAACAAATGAACACTTATAACTGCTATTGCTTCAATATTGATTAATTAAGCAGTGCACTTATATAAACAGTGTTCTGTAAGGGTCCTTAAAGCATGAACTATTTCTTATGATGAAAATCTCTTGCTAAAATAAAGCACATATTTTGTGGTTGAGTTCCGCGAACAGCCATATTTTCTGTACATTTCTGAACCAAAATGTAAACTACTGGCTAATACACTCACAATGGAGCCTTTGGTACATATCTCCAAAATGTTTTCCCTTGGTAATATTGATGCGCTACCTTAAATGCTGAATCCCAATTAAAGTACCAGGCGAATTAAAGGATGTAAACATGTCCACACTGTCAGAAACACATGAAATGTTTTCCGACTGGGATGTCGGTCCTTACAGAGCTCATGATCGCAGTTTGCTGATGATGCGCCGTGAAAGCTTCTTGAAATAACTGCGCAAACTGAGCAAATGTTGCAGGGCATCAGCAATTTTTTTTAATAATACTGAATTCTTGCTCTGAGATAGGCAGCATTATCCGAGCCGTGCAATCAACTGTGAGATTAATACAGATTTTTGTTTTAAACATTGTGGCCGGGCTGTCTTTCAATCTATAATCGAAATCAAAGCACCCGTATGAATTAAATAATCTGAGTTGCAATTATATACCTGCAGTAGTCTGTAATTTCCATTAAGGGTTGGTCAAAAGACCATTTGTATTTCTATCTATGGATATCCAGCTGCAATGTCCTCTAAAGTTTCCTGAAAAGCAGTCGTTTTTTTCAGATATACATACTCGTGAAAAAATAATATATGCATTATATATATATATATATATATATATATATATATATATATATATATATATATATATATATATATATATATACATATATATATATATATATTATATAGCAACACTATGCTCACTATAGTTAAGGTGAAAGCTATCTTCCATAGGCAATGCAAACATTCTAAGGCTAATAATGTTGAGCCGTAGGCCGAACCTGCACTGCATTTGCCATTCCTAATTTGGAGTGTGAGCACCGCAGAACTGGCCAATTTTGTGCAAATACAGATTACGGTTCTATATATATATATAGGGGCAAATAAAGATTGTGTTTTTGCCTTTTCCATTCATTTTCCCATATGGAAAGTCAAATATTTGCTCAAGACCACAGCCTAAACTGCTGGATGAATTTGCTCCAACTAAGAAATAAGTCAGGCAGAAAGCACTTGAAAGAAATCCTTTGTTGGTTTGGCATAACTCCGTCCAGTTTTAAAAAAAAAATGTATTTGGCATAGGGCAGAGTGCCACTGTACCCAAAAATATCTCCCATGATGCATTTCTGGTGCCAAGGTTTTTCATTTCTGAAAACCGCCATTACACGATTCAAGAATCAATTTCCCAAATCGATTTTGAAAATTTGACGTAAAATGATATAAGGGGTATAAGTAGGGCAGTTTTGAGGTCTGGTACCCTGTGGGCAGGGTAAGAAAGGATTATTTGTGAAGGTTTTGGGCCTGGGGACTGTGTGTGTTTTTTTGTTGTTGTTTTGGGTGTTTTTCCAAGTTCGAGAAATATCATGAGTGGTAAAAAAAGAGTAAATACTTAAAAACTTTAACATGTTAAGATGTGGCAATCACTGTGATTCTTAGATAGGGTAAGAGGAGTATTTTAAGTTAATTTAGGAAGCAATTTATTTTTAATATAAAATAAAATTACAGGGATTGCTTCCTAAATTAACTTAAAATCTATGGGAGGGGAGCATTAGAACACTATTTAGGTTTCCGGGATGTTAAACGTGTTCAAACAGCTTATAATGGCATAAATACTTCAAAATAACCTGCACAACAGAGGACCAAAGGACGCCGATGCTTGTTTATTAGATCATTTGTTTTGACTGGACAGGGCAGAATTAGAGGTGGTGGGAGGAATAGCATAAAAACACTTGAAATTCAGTGAAAAATATTTAGATAAGGGACAGTTAAGGTGAATGTATTCGGTGTAACAAGAACCTTGAAATTCAGTTAAATGATATCACTGGTACATTAGATCACATGTGCAAGTAAGAGAGATGCAACATTTAAAATGTATGTTTCTACATGTAACTATACAGTTTACCCAGCAGGCCCTAGTATTTTGCAGGGGTATCGTGTCAAGGCAGGCATTGGGAGTTAACTCTGAAGTATGTTAATAGGAGAGGTACCCCAGAGAACAACATTTTCCATCAAGCAGAAGGCCAAGGGCCGTCTTCCAGAGACCTCAATAACACTATGTCCGCCTTGCAGGCCTAGCAAATGCATTATTGAGATCCCGAAGTCCATATTCACATTTACATTCTGGTGCATACATTATACCTCCCTTTCGTGCACTGCTGTGCGAATAGGTGCCGCCAGGGGGCTGACATTTCACTCAGTAAGGAACAGATTCACGACCGCTGCTGTGAATGCCTGTGTCCTTTGTTTCCAGATCTAGTCATTCATTTTCAGACTCAATCAATAGGCTCTTTTGGATAAGAAAATGTAATTTAAAAAGTGCTTAAAATGTACATTTGTAGAGCAGTGTACCTTACCAAAATCATACAATCTTGTAGAAAAATAGGTATGCTGCAATTCCTGGGTAATGGGGATAATAGCAGAATCATATATCTGGAAAGCAAATAATTGCATAGAAAACAGAAAGGAGGGCAAAAGGTGCAAAGTCAGGAGAACATAGAGTAATCCTTCATAAAGGAAGGCACATTTTATTCCCAATTAAACTGCCTCTCTCCCAACCTTCCGCAAGATTGTTGAAAACTGCTTTAGGTTTTACCTCGTTAACAAACTCTCTGCCTGGCATGTCTACCTAACCTCAACAGGTTTATCTTTAAATGATCATGAAATGATTAAATCCTACGCATAGAACTTATTCCATTTACTGTTTCATTCTTCAGTTGCTTGCCTGCTATTCATTTTTTTCCACTCTGTTTCGTAGCCCTTGGTTGCCTACTTGGCAAAGTCTGTGCTCCAATACTCACAACGCAAGAAGCATGTGAGAATACAAAGACAAAGGACTAAACATAAGGATATATCTCCACCCTATAGTTAAGGTGATAGCCTTGAGTAATAGGAAATCCGAAAATTCTATTGCTAATAACTTTTGTCTTGCACGACGGATATGGCTGAGATTTTCCAAACAATATGTTTTTCATGGGCCCCCAGACCAAACATTTTGGGCAAGATTTGTTAAAAAATGAAAACGTTATTAAGAAAGCAAAAAAAAAGCTGTTTCCGCCTAATCACATTCATTTTCCCATATAGAAAAAGTCCAAGCTTGGTATAGCCGAAGCACACAAACCGCTGAGAAGATCTGGAGCAAATTAGAAACAATTTGGGCACAACACGTTCACCTAATTTCCAGGACACATTTGGGGTTATTCCGTCCTGGAGTTTTTAAACTATTTAAGGGGGAAGGAGGTGCTATATGTCCTATGGTGCTTTGCAGCAGAGAGGCTTTTCTTTGTTTGCTTGAAGCAAGTGATTACCAGAGTAATGCAAAAACGAAAAAGGCTCAAAAAGCTATTTGGGGAAGAAAAAAGGATGCATGGCGTTAGACTAGACGTGGGGGTGGGGAAAAAGCATACCACTGAAATTGAAGAGTTTGGGGTGGTCTGGGGAACCAGTTACAGTTTGAATGTTTTTGGATTATTGGGGGAATACTGCTCAAAATCAAAAATGCATCACATGAACAAAAGAGTGAAAAGGCGTAATGAAGGAGGACTAGAGAGGGAAAAAGCAGCTGAGAGGAGTGGGGTGCATGGAAAGAGGAGGAGGGCACTCAGTGAGTGCCTGAGGAAACTGTAAAGAGTTTTTGATGTTTAAATATTTACAGATTATCGGGGGAATACCGTGGGAATACTGCAGGCATCGGTAGTTCATTGCCGCTGTATGTGTAGTTCATTGCCATTATCTGGAGAATCCCTTGGGAACTGGGAGAGAGTGAAAAAAAGGAGATTTTGCACCTGCGTGATAACAACTACTAGGCAGGGGGTAATGGGTCTTAGTGCCACTGGCCATGGCTAAAGTCCATGGCTAGTGGTACCCAAAGAAGCGTATTGGTGCAACCTGCACAGTGGCCACGGCAAAAGGCCATGGCTCGTGGGTCCCAAAGAAACATACTGGTGAAACAAATACAGTGGCCAAGGCTGAAGGGCGTGGCCACTGGCCATGGTCAAAGGCCATGGCTAGTGAGCTCCAATTAAATTATAGTATAACAAAACTCTGGAAATTCTGTGAAAAAATCTTTAGTTAAGAGACAGTTAACGTGATCCGATTTAACATAACAAATCTATGGAAATTCAGCACTTGAATTTGAAACAAGTCCACCTTAACTTTTCACCCATTGCTGTGCAGTGTATGTCCACAAAGGTGGCATCACAGATGAAATCACTGATGACATCTCTGATGAAGGCCATAGCTAGTGCGCAGCAATGAAACCTGTTGGTGCAACATGTGCAGTGTGGCATCCATACATATTTTTGCATTACAGGGTTGGTGAAAAGCAGTTTTTGGATGGCGTAAAACTTTGACGCCACTCAATGAAACTGTTTGAAATTTAGTGATGTTATTCTAGACGTGACCTTGAATGTTTCTACCGAGTTTGGTGCTATCTGCCAATAGAGAACAAAATTAGAGGGGGGATTCCTAAATATTTGAAAGGTTTATACATTTGGTACCATTTCACGAATCTGCACTAAACTTTGCAAAAAAATGTAATACCCAGATTAAAATATGTCTGAAGTGTTCGATTGGATTTTGTGAAGAGGGGGCAAAAATAGAGATGGTTTTAACATTTTTAGATGGATTATAATGGTTGCCATTTGACCAATGTGCACAAAAGATTTTAGAAAGATTATAGACCGAACCTTGAATTTCTCTGCAAAGTCTGAATGGATTTTGTCAACTCGGAGCTAAATTATATGAGTATTTCACATACATAGATTTTGACACTTTTCAAAAAATAAAACATGGATGGATTTGCAGGAAAGGTGTGCAAGGAGCATCGGCAAGGACTTGAAAGCATGGTTTTGCAAATGTGTCTGTGTCTTATTTTTTGAAAAGTGTGATAATATAGGTACAAAAAATAGTGATTACCATTGTTGACTGAGGTATAGCAGGTGGCCATGGGCAGTGGCCAGATTGTCTGAGTCATGGCCTGTGACCATGGGCAGTGGCCAGATTGTCCGGGTCATGGCTAAAGGCCATGACTCAGATAATCTGGCTACTGGCCATGACCACAAGAGACTGGCAATGGGGTTAAAGTGGGCATGGCCACCAGGGACTGGCTATGTGGTGAGGTTTTTCAAAATCAAGATAGGTTTGAATGGGAGAATACATTCTGCTCGTGGCTAAAATTCTGTCTTTGGCTACAGCCTGAAGTTCTGAACAGGATTGCAGGAACAGATTGATTTGTGTATCGCTGCATACTCTCTGAGACAATGCTAATCAGCAGATAATTACCAAGAACACCGAACCAGGTGCCCATGTGGTCGCCAGGCCAGACCTTGAAATCATTACCCACCCTTATTTGCGACTATAGTGGGACAAGACTTTGGGGTTTGGATGCTGGACTCATTTTCACAACCTCACAGCAATGACTGGCCTACAATTCACATGTCTTGGGAAAGAGCCTAGAGAGTCGAATTACATGTCGGCTGAGTTTTAACAGTAAATATAGCATCAAGAATGGTTTTGAAGACTGCTTTATTACGACAAGAGTTACTTATTGAATAACCCAGTGCTGAGGTAAACAGGGCTCACTCTCCTATTCCAAACCTAAAACTTTAGCAACAAAGGGCATCCTCAAAAAAGAACGTCATCACCAGCACCAGGGTAATCTGGTTAAAGTACTAGATGAAATGCAGTGATCTACCCATTCTACCGCCCTGCAATTATTTGATAATCGTGTACTCTGATTTGATTATTGGGCCATGCAGCATCATTGAAACCTAGGTTTGAATGGGAAGAGATATTTTGCTTGCGGCTACAGCCTGAAGTGCTGTACTGAATGACAACAAACCTTCTTGAGGAGCATAAGCAAGGATCTGAAAGGATGCTTTTGCAAATGTGTCCTGTGTTTTATTTTTTTGAAAGTGTGGAAATACAAGTACAAAAAAAGGGATATAACTTTTCTGCCATGGGCTGCGGCACAAAAAATAGTCATATAAGTTTGGTGCATGGACAATGGGCCTGGCCCTCGCCAAGGACAAATGCCTCCTTTGATTTACTTATTGGGGCATGGAGCATAGCCGAAGCTGTAGGTTTAAATGGGGAAATAAACTGCAGCCCGGAGTGCTGGACGGGATTGCAGCAAAGTTGCAGACATGCAGCATAGCTGAAGCTGTAGGGAAACAAATCTGCTTGCGGCTGCAGCTGGAGTGCTGGATGGGATTTTAGCAAAGTTGTGCGAGGAGCATCAGCAAGGACCTGAAAGGATGCTTTTGGAAATTTGCCCAGTGTTTTACTTTTTTAAAATTGCCGAAACCTAAGTACAAAAAAGAGTGATATAACTTTTCTGCCATGGACAAAGGGCCTGGATTTCGGCAAGGACAAATGTCTACTCTGATGTGCCTACTAGGGTATGCGCTGCTGATAATGATCACTTAATTATGCATTGCAAAAAATATGTTTGTTAAAGGAGGTTTATAGTTCTTTCATGTAAATTAAAAGATGAAGTATTAATAACTTAATAACTTATATACAGTGAGGTAACATTATGAAACATTTTCACTTATAAAAACCTATTCTATTGAGAGAAAAACACTCTGTTAAAGGGAAGTTACAGTTAAGATGTACCCCACTCTTGGGACTACTCTTCCCCAGCAGTTAGCTAGTGGCCTCCCACCTTGGAATCCTTTGGCACTTCCCTCCTGGGCTCCCATGAGCACCTGTCTAGCCACACTGCCCCTTTTATTTAAGGACTTCTGTCACTGCATTTATAAGAGCACTATGTACACTTTTTTGGTGTACGTATGGGAAATGTAGATGATATGATATGATCTGGCATCTATAACGCGCCTGTACACAAGTGTTTCTAGATGCAAAAAATGTGTAGAACATTGTTAAGTATTAGTTGGTGGGTGGAAGTTCAATATGTTGATAGGCTACATGTAGGGTTTTGTAAGTGTTTGGTGGATATATGTGTGAATGGTTTAAAGCGGGAAATGAGGGAGTGTTACAAACATAACAGAAAGACGAGTAGAAGGGCTGTTTTGTGTGATGGCGTGCATGTGCATTTTAGGTTTTGGGTTTTCTAATAAGGCATGGGCTGGACAGGGGAATGCAGAGACTGTGGATAGTTATAAATGGCCATGGATTATGGTGTTTATTGTATACTACAGAGAAGAATTGTTGACAGAAATGTGTTTCTGTGCTTTTTTCATTTTCTCTACTTTACAATTGTCCATTATTAAGATTAGCGTAGTAGAAAATGCTAATGGGAATGTTGGAGAATCTAATCTAACTACTTTACTGAAAAATGAAAAGTAGATGGAATCTATAAGCTTATTATTTGGTTCTATGTTTTAACTGTGAAAGGTGGTTCCCAAAGGAACCTCTTTTGTTTTTTTAATTTTTTTATTTCTTCTTTGCAGGAGAGGTCAGAAAGTAAGGTAGGGCTGGAACGGAGGGAAGGTGCACCAACCACTCATGAGGAGGGGCAGGTGGACAGGGAAATATGTTGTGCATGCATTAAATTTAAGGTAGAGGTAGAGGGCAATAGCTTCTAATTGAATTTCATAGCTTTTTTTTAGTGCAACTTGACAATAACGTGCCGCTAAACAAAGTTTTTTCATTAAATTTCATTGGTTTTTACTAGTGTAACTTAACCATAACATCCCTTTAACAAAGTTTTTTCAGTGAATATGTATATAAATAGAGAGGGAGAAGCGAAAGAGAAAAGGGAAAGAAAGAAAGAAAGAAAGAAAGAAAGAAAGAAAGAAAGAAAGAAAGAAAGAAAGAAAGAAAGAAAGAAAGAAAGACAGTATGTGGCATGTAAGTGAACGAGGGAGAGAGATAGAAAGAGGAGAGAGAGAGCACCAGATTAGCGTACGGTGCACAGGTTCTTTTGCCATGTTTGGTGTGTTACCACAGAGGGTTTTTTACGCACAATTCTTATATATGACTCTACGTTGAATTGCATTGGTTGCATTTTATCACGGCCTGTTGCGAGACATTTTGGTCTCGTTACACATAAAAACATGCTTCGTTGCTTAGGATGTCCACATGTATCAATGTGAAATATTTGTTACATGCACATAGCACTTTTGTACATTGCATTTTTGCACATGCATCCCATGCGCCCTGTTTATTTTACTGCTTGCATTCCTGTTATTTTGCTGTCTCCAGTTGGGGTTCTAATATTCAAACATTGTAATTTTTGCGATAGGCACTTTATTCCAAGAACTAAGCACTTTATAATGTCGCTTTTTGCACACCTGCAATACATCTAGCAGTATGCACTATGCTGAGATTTGCATACCTTGCACTTTATTGTGTATTTGCACATGAGTTACATATTTTGCTTTGGATCCTCAACTGTAGCTGAACTTCTAGTGAAACTATTGAAGGACAGCCCTGTATTATTGTGACTTGCAAGCATGGCATAATTGGATGAGCGAGCATCAAGCACTTTATGTTATTGCTCATTTGCAAATAACCTATTACATTTGAGACCTGTGTCTCATTCTATACATGAGGAACTGTTTAGCATATTCTTTTATACTCCCTTTGCTTATTTGCACTTGATATGTATTTTACATCATGTTAGTGGCTGCACAATCACATAGAAAGGCACTGCATACAAATATATAAATGGAGAATATTGATGATGCTTTTATTTGGTCACTTTCCTTATCAGCTATTTTTGCACATGGCCCATCTGTTCTTATTGTTAGATGGCATGTCGCTAAGCTGCTGCTAGTGCAGAATTAGCTCTCTATATATTTCAGCATACATAGAAAACGTTTAGCTATCAACTTATTACGAGAGGCATTGACCATATGGTCACGCACTTTTTATGTTCCTCGCAATATGTTCATATTCGCATATTTTCTAAATGGCCGTTGTTTACGTCGTAATACATACAATCTCTGATTGTTTAAGTACGGCAGTGCCTTTCATGTGACTGTCCTTTTTGATCACTTGACCAGCGAGGGATCAGTATTATGATGATTTCAATCCCCTTTTCTTTGCCACTTCAAGATGTCTGTGTTTTGCAATGTGTTTTCACTTTTGAGGCTGTTGACAATCCCAGTTTGTGGTCATAGAGATGAGGTACCATTCATAAGTTCCTCATGTGTGTTGTCACCCTTTAATGGAAACAATCGGTTAGTTAACCGCGAAACGCGTCGTTGCCTGCTTTCCTACTTTCCACTGCACAAACATTATGAGCATGGCGGTAATGAAAAAAGGAAGGCGGAATGGTATTACTGGCATTGATAACCGGTCCGGGCCATTACGAGCGACAACCATGTAAAACCACCACTGCCCGTACCGTGCCCCTTCTTACCGGCATGCGTGCGTACACGCGCCCCTTCGTGGCGATAATACCGGGATGCCGCTAACAGGAGGACATCCCAAGTCACACAGGCATTCACTTACTGGCATCCCGAAGGCGGTAAATAGGGCCTGCACGATGGCGGTATTACAGGCATCGCCGACCACCCGTAAATAGCAACCTGCAGTGTAGCCAACTGCCACAGGTGCACACAATCACCACAGGTGGAGGCAATGGAGCCTGTCCCAGTACAAAAGGAGCACACCCACACACCACACCCCTTCCTTCACCAAAATGATCCCACTTGCAGTTGCAATCCTGGGGCTGGAGGACATGCCTGTACTGCTACACCAGCAACAACAACTACAACAACAGGCTGCACATAGGTGACGCAGGAGGAGAAGGAGGGTGAGACAGGCCCAGCAAGTCCCACCAGTGCAGCCAGTGATACCACGTAGGCAGCCACCAATCCCTCGCATCAGAGACAGTCCATTCAACCTAACCCCTGAGTAGATCCACACCCTGTACCGGTTGGACCGGGACACCATCACCACCATAGTGGACATGATACACGACGACATTGTCAGTCTGATAGAAATCTGCACTGCCATCCCCCCTCTACTGAAGGTAGTGTCTGTGCTCCACTTCCTGGTCACAGGCACCTAGCAGCACACAGTGGAACAGCTGCATTGCATATCACAACCTCTCTTTTCACGCATGCTGACCCAAGTGCTTGATGCCCTCCTGAAGCATGCAAGCATCCACATATCCCTACCATGGACTGGCCAGGAGCTTGCTGACACTAAAGTTGGCTTCCATGCACTGGCAGGCATGCCCAATTGCATCTGTGCCCTCGACTGCACCCATGTAGAATTGGTGGTCCCTCATTCCATAGAGGCGATGTACCGCAATTGTAAGCAATACCACTCCATCAATGTGCAGATGGTATTTGACTCCAGCAAGATCATCACACATTGTTGTGCCCGATATCCCGGATCCACAAATGATGCCATGGTGCTGCATAACTCCTCGCTTCCCTGCTACATGGAGCGACATGCTGGATGACGTGCCTGGCTGCTTGGTAAGTTGTCTGACAGGCCCATGGCAGTGCAGTGGGGGTGGCAGATTAGGGGGGATGGATACTCCACCTGGGTGAGATTGGGAGGGATGCATACTCCACCTGGGTGAGATGAGGGGGTGCATACTCCACCTGGGTGAGAATGGGTGGATGCATACTCCACTTGGGTGAGATTGGGGGGGTTCATACACCACCTGGGTGAGAATGGGGGGGGTGCATATTCCACCTGGGTGAGATTAGGGGATGAATATTCCAACTGGGTGAGATTGGGGGATGCATATTCCACCTGGGTGAGATTGGGCGGTGAGTGGGCAATGCACATACAGCTAAAAACTGTTGCCCTGAACATCCCAACCTGAACATGACACATAAATGCCACACACAAGCTCAATGCTGCACAGCAATGACAATATGCCAGACACACAAGTAGGCCACCATGGGAATGTCAAGCGATGGATGACAAAACATGATTACACCTGTGGCAATGCCGCTAGTGGGAATACATGGAGAGTACCATACATTGCCAATATAGGTGGCAAGACATTGTTCCACATCCACAGTACATCTGCATCAGCATGCAAGTGAACACCCTGCTTCATCTGAACAACGCAATCCACACCAGCAGACCATAGTACAGTACACATTCCATCAAATAAACCTGTGTGCAAACATCCAGGGACATGTGCATGTCAACACCAAATAGCTGCAGCCATGGTGTCAGGTCAGATATTGACTTACACATACCTCATTGTGCTCGCATGCAGGTGATGGTGGCTATCCCTTGAAGCCGTGGCTACTTTCCCCTGTACGAAACCCACAGAACAGGCATGAAGAGGAGTACAATCGGGTTCATACCCGCACCCATGTTGTGATTGAGCAGACCTTTGGCCTGTTGAAGGCACGGTTCCGCTGCCTCAGCAGGTCTGGTGGAGCACTGCTTTACGAGCCTGAGAAGGTGGGAAAGATCACCATGGTCTGTGTCATGCTACACAACATGTGCATCCAGAGAAACGTACCACTGTCACCGGACGTTGACCTGCATGCACCGGGTGAGGATGATGAGGATGATGATGGAGGAGAAGCAGCACCCCTGGCAGTTTGCGATGCACAAGATGGCCGTGCATTGCGCCAATCACTGATTGACGATTTCTTCTGAACCACAGGGATGCTGATGTTCTGTGTTAGTACTACACTGGGCACTGGGATGTTGTGGACATGGGCACAGGGTGTGTGGGGAGTTGGGCACTGTGAATTGAATAAACACACACAAAATGAACAATGTCCAGTCATGATATGATTTTGAACACAACGGGTGTATTGTAAATTTAACAATATTGTGCTTTATCCCTCCACCTCACACATACCCTCCCCCACCCCCAAAACCCCCAACACCCCATACTCCCCCCAACACCCTCTACCCCCCAAAACCCTATACCCCCAAAACACCACCAACACCACCTGCCCCTCACCCATTGTCATCCCACACACGGTGTGCCAATGATGATTATCCCAAGGTGGCAGTTAGCACATGCAGGGTGGACCTGCTAGCTCTGGCCTCTCTTCTGGCCTGGGGGCTGCATGTCGTGTGGCGTGCGCTGCGCCTGGTCATGCACACAGGGCTTGCAGGAGTCGAGCTGGCAGGTGTGGTTGATGGAGTGGAGGTGGATGGCTGTGTGACCGCCGGCACAGGTTGTTGCTGCTGCATAAGGTCTACACATCCTGCCAAGGACCTGTGTAACTGCAGCTAAACTGTCTCGGATGACAATGGTGTTGGAGTTCCTGGCCATTATGGAAGCCACATTTGCCTCCCGTATCTCACGGCGGGTCAGTTCCCCCTCTGCCACTTACTGCCGGACCAGTTCAATCATACTGTCCTGGCGGGCCTCAACCCTCGTCAGGTGGGCCTCCATGTTAGAGGGGGCTGTGGAGGTGGACGGAGCAGTGGCAGGGTGGCCCATTGCTGGACTGCCCTCTTATGTGGTCGACAGATGCAGACTCCCCAGTACAACAGCATTTTCCTGCATCGGGCATACTGATGTGCCCTGTGTCGAGTGCTGGGGGTTGGACTGGGGGCTCGGGGTATGCGGACACACCACATAGATGTTGTTGTCCATGTCTAGGAATTCCTCGGCGTGGATCTCCACGTCACTGAGGGGGGCAGTGGCTGCTACCTCCTCTATGGAACTGGTGGCAGCAGACTGTGTTCCATCACCATGTGCCTCTGCAAGAGTTGCTGACTCCATGGTGGAAGTGTCGTCAGCTGGTGTGTCTCCTTCTCTGCTGGCCTGGGATGTACTGCTGGCCTGTGTTGCACTCACGGGCGTTGGTGTTGCCCTGGAGGTAGAAGGTCCAGTGCCTTCTTGTCCTGCCCTGGTACCCTTTGAGGATGTCGTGACCTTTGGGGCATGGTCCTGGTCTTCACTTTCTGCATCTGTGCCTGTGGGGGAACAAGAGATGCAGGGCATCAGTGATGGTGTTAGATGCAAGATGCATGATTTGGTGCTGTTCAGTAGTTCATGTTTCATGCATTGAATTCTTGTATGTGTGACGCACAGGGTACTTGCAGTGGGGGGGCATATTGGTATATGCCATGGACTCTCCTTTCTGGACTTATGTGTACTAGGTGGCATACCGTTGTATTGCGGTTTGCATGATGTGGGACATGTGAATGATCCCTGTGTGTTGGGTGTCTGTTGGTAATGGGATTGGCACGTAGCATGAATTTCATTGTGCCAGGGTTTGGGCCACCATCTGGACATGGATCTGTATATATGTGTATGATGGCCCATGCATTGGCTTGGTTCACTTTCACTTCCTTTGTGCTACGTCATGCTTTGGTTCTATGGGGTTTGTGGGGACACTCACCTCCATCTGCCGATGTCGGCACACCCGTCTCCATTTCTCCAAAGCCCTCGATCGATTCCATGTTTATTGTGGTGCTAAATGTCTCCTCCCATCGCATCAATTTGGTGGGTGAGTGGTCACCGCCACCTGTAGTCATGGCCTTCCTGCGGTTGGCTGATAGTATGTTGCGCACCCTGAGACGTAGATCGTCCCACCTTTTTTTGCAGTCCTTCACCGTGCGGGTGGTGGTGCCAACCACAGTCACCTTCCGTGCCACCTCCACCCATATTTCTTTTTTGCGCAGTTGCGCTGCGCGTTTGAGGTCATTGGCAAAGACCTCATCGGCATGGCTTGCCAACGTGTTCGCCACGATATTCAGGTCCTCATCCGAGAAGCGCTTCTTGCGCATGCGGGGGGTGGACTTGCGAGTTGCCTTGGACATGGTGGCTTGATTGGTCCTGCTCGCCACTCTGTACCTGTGCTGTGTTAAGAGGATTGCAATGGATTGTGTTTTTTAAGATGCCCACCGGAGTATTTTCCGTTCCGACGCAATGACGTTACTTCAGGGTCCGGTATTACGAACCCGGTATTTACATGATGGTATTGCCGGGTCGGTTATTAAGGGGTTGCTCCTGGGTGCAGGCGGTATCGGCGGGTTCCGTGATGGCGCTATCGAGGGGTTTGGGGGGTCTTTAGCACCATGGCGGTGCAGCCATTACCGGCATGGGGGATCACGCTTGCTCGCACACTCGTAATCGGCTGCTATTAGCTGCGTCAAAGGTGCACGGACACGCTAATACCACCATGCCGGTAATGAATGCACTTTTAGCGCGATTCTCATAATGAGACCCACTGTGTTGCTGCTGACATCGTGGCTGTTTCTCTTTTGCAGTTCAGAAACTTTACTGCACTGCTGCTCTTTGGAGTGCTGTCCATTTTTGTACTTTTGTGCGCGTGTTTTTCGATATATATATATGTTTGTACATATATGTAATATATGTCTATATAGTGTTAATCCAAAGAAACAACAAGCTGATGCCTTAATTAGGCTAACAAAGTCATGTATCTGTGGATTTGAGAGCTTTTGTGGTATTTCACCACTTCCTCAGGCAGGGATGGAATGAAGCCATTGAAAAACATGTCAGCATTACAGCTTAAATAGCCCCTCCTGGAAATCCTTTTTTCTTTATCTGTGCCTGTCAGTGTACCTGATTTTTAGTTTTGCTAAGAGAGTCATGCATTAGATGTTGAACTCCCCCACACATTGCAGTCTTCACGGACTGAAATTTAACGGGGTGGGTTCCCAAATCTGCTGGTGCCACCAGATTGTATTGCACAGGCAGATAGATACAAGTTGTCAGATATCAGTGTCAAAAGCAAAACAGGTTGTCTAAAGCTGTTTCTATTGGATGGCACGAACCATAAAGCAAATACCCTCTGTGCATTTGTGCTGGTCCTGGAACAGGATATTTTAATTCCACAGGATCTAGTTGTATAAAATAGGCTCAGAATCAACCTGTAGTGCTTGCTTGATTATTATTTGTATACATTGCTCAAATACCATCAGAATGGTTTCTTGCTGCTGCCCTTTACGGCAAGAATGCTGGGGGCAGGACAAAGGGCAACATGGGCATCAGATCTCATACAAACAGAAGAGGGGGGCAACATGATTCATCCTATCACAATAGCCAAAAGCACAACACTTAGAGCCTGATTCATGGAATATTTGCCCGGTTCAAAGTGAATTTGCACTGCTGAAAAGTGATTTTGCACTGCCGACACAAACCCTGATTCATGAAACCGTGCAAAGTCCGGGCAAAGTCATTTTGTACTGCAAAAATGACTATGCACTGCCTTTGCCCAGACTTTGCCTGGCAAAAATACACTGCACGGTTCCATGATTCGGGGTTTGTGTCGGCATTGCAAAGTCACTTTTCAGCAGTGCAAATTCACTTTGAACTGGGCAAATAGTCTATTAATCGGGCCCTTAGTGTATAAAATGACTGTAAATACAGATGACCCAAAAAACAATAAAGATAGAATTCTAGCTACATCAAATTCATGACATAAGAATTTAAAAAAAATAGTTTTTCTTGGTTTTGTTATTTCTTTATGGAGCAGACCGCCCCAAATAACCACCTTCCAATATTCTCTCGTGATTTACTAAAGGAAGATGGTTTGGAGAAAGATATTTTTCAATGTATTTTTTTTCTCAGATTAAGCACTCTGGCCTGTGGAAATTCTACACAAGGAGCCCTCCCTGTGGACTGCCACAATGACTCACACCAGAGGCTCTTTGAACCCATGTGGGACACATCATTCCTCACAAAGTGGTTTCCATCGTCAACATGAGGGGCGTTAAGGGAAACGTCTTATTTGCTCAAAGAATTAAAAAGGTTATCAGCCATATGTGAGGTTCAACTGACGTGTGAAAGTCAGGGATAACCTGCAGATCACTGCATCTGAAGCTGTAGGGAAAGCAGAGAAATTTAGAGTGAAGTTTCTACTTTCTAATTTTATATTTGTAAATCACGAATAATCAGTCAGTGGAACTTGCCCTAGTTTACTGGGGCATTTTCTGAGCATTGAAGGTGCCACCAGGTGACCACATCATTAATTTTCTTCCAATAAGTATGCTATATCTGTGTGGTAGCTTGCTGAGTTTTGGACTTTACCATAACTCCAGAAAGCCATAGCACGTGGTCGCTTTAAGCATTTCACAAAGTAAGCACAGCAAAATAAATATTATTTTGGGAAATGGCACAATCCACGACCTCTTGGTAGGTATATCAGGTGGGTGTACGATGCTAAACAAGAATCAGAAAAAGTGGATGAATAGGAAAGGATGTTAAAGAGGTTAACGGTAAAGAGAATCTAGAAAACAGAATAGTTGCACACAATGGACATAGACATGTGAGCTGTTGAAGTCAGCGAAATAATAAGCAGCACATACAATCCATGAACAATCCAAAGTAATCCATAGGCCTGAAACCCATGGCAAACACTGCCGTTTTCAAAGATACATTGATATATGTTAGAGAAAATAATTCAACCTAACCTTAATTAGGAAGGATTGGCTCAAGTCTACTTATTTATTTATTTATTTATTTATTTATTTATTTATTTATTTATGTTTATTTATTTAATGTCCTTCAGTATACAGCTGGTCAAGTGGCCCAGCGAGTAGAGCGCTCGCTTTGACATCCATGCAGAGCCTGCTAACGCAGGTTCGAATCCCGGCGGGGCCAAACTCAGCCTTTCATCCTTCCGAGGTCAATAAATGAGCACCACACACCGTGGGTAATAATAAGCAGCGCTCGTAGCACTATATAAGTGCCAAATAATAATTATTATTATTATACAACTTTACACATAACATCAAAAGTAAAACAAAAAACAGATAATATTCAGCAATCAAAAATATCATATAAAAATGTCATAGAAGTATCTAAAAGTCATGTATAAAAGCACATATAAAAATACCATAAAAACATTACACATTACTTGATTGGTTGGTGCATTAATATTGCTTGCCCCTCTCAGCCTCATAACTCAATACTTCCAGCAACACTAATACACTGCTTTCATACCTAGAACATCATAGAATTCAGCCTCCTAGCTTGTTTACCTTATAAATATCCGCCTCCGACACGATGCAAGAAATAAAGGCAAGACATGCATGTTATGCCCTCACAAATCCTTTGTCAACACAAAATGTTGCATAAACTGTTTTCTTCAGTTAATGTCTTTGGAAAGGCTTTGCACGCTCTACTGTGCCCCGCCGCCAAGAAACAGGCACTTGTGTTCCAAAAGCTTGGCAAAGTGGATTGTCTTCAACTTGGCAAGCCTGTATATAAAACTCACCACCCCAAGCTGCTCGCAACATGGAAACCATGTTTGTAACATGATCACTATAGCAACACCACAGAATGTATGGGTTTCTTCATTGAGAAAAGCAAAATGTGAGAATAAAAAGGTTGCATCAAGGCTTCTTAATTGTTTTCGATTCCAGGACCATTCTAGCTACTAAATGTATATCTTGTAGGGCCATTATGGAAGAAGGACAACCATATGCAAATCAATCTTGATATCAACCACAAGGAAGCTGCCCACCCCAAACTAGTAGGCCACATGCCTTCTTTATCCAAAACTGGGGACCTCATCCTTCATTTTGATTTTTTGGGTCTCTCTGATGAAGCCTAAGAAGCAGTGACTCAAGCAAGTCCGTCCATCCCATTGGCTTTTGTCAATATCAGGGAGTATCGCAAAGTGTATGGGGTATGCCTAGATGTGAGCCCAAAACCATTGTGCCTAGGGTCTCAAGCTCCAGCAAACCGGTCAACAGGAATCCAGTCATTTTAGTGCAAACATTACAGAGTGGTACATAACAGTGCAGACATTAACACCGAAAAACACTGAAAATATTAAATAAATATAGAACGGGTAGTGGGGCAAGGGGTTAAAATGGGTCGGCAGGGGGTTTAGGTGGCATTATAAGTAATTGGTGTATTTGGTGGTGTAATTGGTGGCACTGGTGTAAGGCGCTCAATACAGCGCCTTGGTGTAAGGAGCTCAATAAATAAATAAATAAATAAATCAATTATAAGGGTGGAAAATCAGGGCTTGGGGGGCACCTTTTAAAAAAAGGAAATCTGTGATTTGACTACAATGAAATTTACCACTCTGTAATTGTGGTTGGCAAAATCACATATAACAATATAACCCTCATAAATAGGCGCAGCTCATGAACCTTTGCCGAGGGTAAGTGGGCAATTAGTTCAGGCTGGACTACTCCTTTTAGGTGGTAGGTTCTCACCAATGTGCATTTGGCTGCCCATCCAAGTGTTTATAAAACTGAATGCCATTGACAAGAATCCCATGTGATCAATAAGCAATGGCTGAATCTCATCCAGCACTTTTTTAAAGTTGCGAATTATTGATGTCACAAAGTAACACCTAAGCCTCATTACGAGTTTGGAGGTAGCCATGCCCTTTATAAGGGCATGGCTACCCCCAAACTGTGGTCCGGGTCAGGGTTCCCTGAATGGGGAAATACCTGGCCATTCCGACCTTGGAATACCCGGTATTTCCCCATTCAGGGAACCCAGACCCGGTCCATCCCTATTCCCATTTGAGCCCCCATAGGGCTCGATGGGAATGGGGAGCATGCTAACAATGGGCCCATTAATGACAGACCCGTTGTTAGCATGCTGGGCCACTCGCAGGACCCGCTAAAGATGTCTGGTAAAACCAAGCGTCCTGAGCGGGTCCCGCAAGCAGACCTCGTAATAGGGCAGTAAGGGGTTAACGGCTCCGGCACCTTTACCGGCGACATTAACCCCTTACCGCCCTCCTCTTAATGAGGCCCCTAGACTCAGGTTTTGACTGGGCCATACAATTGTCTCGGAGCACCAATGAAAAACGGCCCACAGTTGCAAATGGCAATTCATTCCCTTTATGACACTGTTTCAATAGTATCCAAGGGGGAGTTTTTTGATAAAATATGATGCAAATTGTGCATTTTAAAGAATATTGATTCAGCAGCACTGGTCAAAACTATTAGCCGCATAGTGAAGTGACTCATCAAACTGGCCCACATTGCCCAAAAAAGTGACCCACTTTGACATGAAAAACAGGCCCACAGCAGCATTTTGCATTTTTGGTTCATCCATAGGCCTATTGCCCTATAGGCCAGTCCGAGCCTGCCTAGCCTACCCAGAAATGTATGATATGAGCGTGAAGAGTGGAGGATCAGATTTGTACATTAATACATACATTCCAGGCCCTTGGCAATGTCCCCGCCATCTTCTGCCTCATTATATGCAATCATCTGGGGGCCACATCACATCAGAACAGGGACTACATCTGCTGTTGAAGTAGTTGGAATAGCTCCTATTATTTTGGATGGCGTGGGAAGTAGAGTTAATATTTTTCTAACGTATGTATTGATGCCAGGAGTTGTCAGGGGTGACATTCTTGTCCTGACAGTTTTGTGGCATTGCTTTTGTTTGTGTCCCTTGTCTTCCTGTCTTGTATGTGTATTTGTTTCGCCTGCACTTACTTGTCCAGCTTTTTTTTTTAAACTCCTGTAGTTTTTTAAAATTGTTCAGAGAAGGTGATAACCCCAGGTCAACACAGCGTCTATGTGTCTCCGTGTGTGCATTTCATCCCTCAGGCATTTCAGAAATAAAATAAATCCTCCATTTTATTTTGTTTGCTGATGTGAGCGATTTCTGTGATACTCATAAAGTAATGGTTCAAAGGGGCTCACAATTATATTTGTAGGTGGGGATTTGACACCAGGGGTGGGAAAGGTGGAAGAGGACCAATTGGTGAGTTGGGCACTTTGGGGAGGGCTAGAAAAGCCTTTTTCTGTCCCATCAATTTCATGTTTCCACAGACATTTTTCAGGATTACCGTGGCATTATCATGAGAATGTGAAGTGTGCTACAGGAGGAAATGACATTAAGAGAGGGTCTGGGTGCACTTTGACTGCAGGGGGATGTAGGGTGACCATAATAGGAGGAAGGGTCAAAAGAGGAGTTGGGGGCGACGGTAGAGCATAGATTTTTATTTCATTACCTTTTCTGCCTTCTGTGGGAATGTAAGCGCTGTGCAAGGGTTCCTACAGAAATTTATCAGGGAAAATGCTGTCGCAAGGAAAGAAGGGAAGCAAAATAAGGGATAATCATCACAGCTATTTTAGCCGAATAGTGCAAAGTGCTAAATGCTCTTTTATTGTAATTGGTGAAAAGTGACAGTGGCCACAGCCAAAGACCCATTTCCACTGGCCATGGCTAAATAGCCAGTGACCATGGTTTAGCACTGAAGGGGACACTGGCCATGGCTGAAGGCCATGGCCATTTGGGCAGAGTCTTTTACCTTAATTGGTAATCTCAAATCTCCCCCTTGACATACTTTGCACAGCACCTATACCATTAGAATGCAGCTAGCTCCCCACGATAAAATTTGGTCTAGCTGTACACATAGTGTCTCTCCTGCTTCACATATTTTGCACAGCACCTATGCCACTAGAATGCAGCTATCCCCCAGGTGAACTAGCATGGGTGACTAGCATGGACATGGCTACCCCTACCTACCTTTGTATCAGCTAAAATGCACACACACATTGTACAGCTCTCTGACAAATTTCACATACTTGTACTTCGGTGCCCTAAGAGCGTTGAACCTACAGCGCGTTGAGACCAAACCAATGTGAAATGTGTTATACAAATCCCCATTTCATTAGATTGATTGGTGCAAAAGAAGTCAGTGGCCAAGGCTGAAGGCTATTGCAATTGAGCCATGCTTAATTACTACCTACAGGTGGGGTAAGTTATAGCATAACAAAACCCTTGAAATTCAGTGAAATGCCTTCAGTTGAGAGACAGTCAAGGTGAAACAATGTATGGCAACAAAACCCATGGAATTTGGTGCTGTTGGAAGTAACAACACCTGTAATTTAGAGTCCTCCATTGCTCAACCCATTAGCTCATAAATGATATCACAGACGGCTACAGCAATGACAACAAAAATGGCATCCTTAATGATATCAATGGAGGAACTCAGAGTCAAGATTGTCAACACTTCCAATGATAATGGTAAAGCAGTCAGTATTTTAGAATTCCAGATGATTTACCATTCTGATAAACTATGATTATAGTTATCGAAATTCTTGTTTATGCTTGCCTTTATAAGGAGGTAAACACCTCTACAAACAAGCTTTATCACATGCAGTAATTATTGCATGCGATAATTGCCATATAAGGTAATACAAATATCCCCATGGAGTCATATGAGTCTCCAAAATGGGGAATAACTTAAGGGTCCCCATTACTTGGAATCACGCGGACCGTTAAAATGTCCGCATGCAGTAACAGTATTAACATTGTGTGGCGTTTTCAGGGGAAACAATGTCAAACTTGTAACCCAGCCATTAGAGTCCAGTGTCACATATCCCATATACTGCAACTTAATCAAGTTGAAATACATTCTTAAATGTCACTTTAAGGAGCTTCTCACTGCTGACATGATAGATACCTCCCCTGCCATAACCAGCCTATGCTATCTCATGCTGTTAACTAGAAAGCATGGTACTCTGATAGAAACTCCATTTGACCTTTTCCGCTTTTTTTGACATCGTAAAAATGCATACAATTTAAACAACTGTAGAGAGGCAGATGGATACGTCATCTCTAGTGCCCGCCCCCTCACCTCCGTCATATTGGAAGAATAAGAAAGCACTGTGTGTAACACCAGGTATCATCCCAATACGTGCGAAATATGAAAGGCGTTATGCACTTAGACAACCGTATCTAATGTACCCTTGCACTGATGAGGTGAAAGGATGTCTGCATACACCAATGAACAGAGAAGAGTTTTAAATGAAATCAGGCCACAGTAAAAGTGATGTCATGAAGAGAAGACACTAGGACACATTGAAATGATATACAAATACTTAAATAATGAAGCTGTAACTGAAGTAACAAGAGTAACATGCATGCAGATACGAAGAAATCATATACACTAAGAAGATAAGTAAGAAGAGAGTAAGCAAATGTATATATACAAAAACACAAGGCATATGAGACATATATAAGCTTGCTGCAGGAGAAAATATAACGCGAGTAAATTGACCATAACGGAAAGATGGACGTAGGTTTCATATAAATAGTGAGCTTTGAAGTGCAATGGAGAGAGACCAGAACTGCAGAGCTGACAGGCACTGGAAAACAGAATTGTGTGAGGAACAAAGAATATCTGTTCGACTTTGGATCAAGTATGCCACATCAAGAGGAAAATACAAAGCACAAGAGGAATCAAAGATGATAAACTACATATGCATCACATATTTCTCTTGGATTAAAGAAAGGAGAAAACATTTGCAAGTGCCAAGTTTTGTGCAATTAAAGATGCAAAAGGCATATGCATGACAAAGCAACCAAGTCTGGAGAGGCCGAAAGGAGTAATAGCACCCAGCTTAATTGAATTAAATAGCACTAAATAAAAGGTTGAAATGGACAAAATCATGGTCTCCTCACACGTGGTGCAAGACTTGAAAACAAGGCCTGTTGATTAGGCTCCAATTGAAGATAGCGATGTACCCACACTCATTTAAAAGTCCCAAAGAAGAGAACAGTCAGGAAGGACAACTACAGAGAAGAAGACTTGGCTTACGGCCTAACTGATGAGAGATGATAGGCTAATAGACCAAAGTGGGCAGTGGTCTTACGTTGTTCCCCGCACCTGGGGTTCATTTTTCTTACATGCTGCTAACAAGCTGAATGTCCAAGGTTGGGAGAGGAAGCCAACCAATCCTGAGGGCCTATGTAGCAGTGTACCATAAATTGTTGCAGAAGCCAATTTGTTGCGGTTATTCTGCTTTTAATCTGTATTATACGTAGTAAGAGGTAGTTCAAGGCGTTCCCACCTGATAGGGAGCAGCCAATTATGTTACTAACACTTAAATAAAGTATAGATATATATTCTCCCTTAACCAATCCAACCTTTTGATAGTTTTTTATAGTTTGCCACATAAGATAACATCATAGCTGACATACATTGGGGTATAAAGCCTTTGTGTAATCAAAATGTCAACGAAAGTGATTGAGCTGCAATCTGTTTGTTCACCACGTTTCCCTACTTTATTTGAGCTGATAATAAAGTAGTATTTTGCCATTTTCTTTGAGTGTGTCTGGTTATTTGGGTCCAAGATCATTAATTGGCAATTCCATCTGGCACTTGGAACGCTCCAGGTGGGACTGCACACAACCTTAGCGAGTTTGTAATATATAAATGTGTACATAAATACACACACACACTCACAAATGTAAATGGCAGGCCAGCGGCCAATACACAGTTGTGTTTCGTTCTTCCACTACCTTTACTGTGGTATACAATATTTAACACAAAATGCAACCATAGACTTCCTGAAAAAGGGAAGTCATATGACTGACAGTTCAGGAATCCCTGCATAAATATAGATGTATGTTTTCATCTTTTGGTGAATTTTGCATGTTCGACATTATTGGGGAATATGAGGTTTTGCATGATATGTGGTGGAAGAGCCTTCCCGTGTGGGTTATACCTTATCATATGGTGACTAAGTGAAGCATATGATGGTATTATTGGGTCATTTGAGGCTCTCAACATTTGAGACTCAAAATGTATTGACCACAGCTAGTACTTGTAGTTTTTCTGGGTGTGCCCATGTCAGAACTGTGATTCTGCAAACAGCAACAACCTACTGGAAGTCACAAAGTAGGGTTTACTCCTAATTTGGACATCAGAGACTTCTCCCCATTCAGCAATGAGACATAGGAGTTGACTATGACTACTAAAACAGAAGCAACATAACATAGATGCTTCAGATCGACATACTGGCACCTCAAAACAGGCACTTTAGTGTAAACAATAACAACCAATTAGTGTCGGTAATACTGGTCAGTTAGGGAGTTCTTTCCCCCTTCCCCAGTACAAATATTATCACCTTAATCTCCAGTCTTGGAGCTCAAACCACCAGGGTATCTTGAAAAGGTATGTAAACTGAGTTCCAGTTTAAGAAAAAGGGTCTAGAGTCAAAGGTCCAGGGTTTCAGACAAACACATAAAGGGCTTAGTAGCGATCACTTAGGAAAGCGGTCTGTGCAGATGAGAAAGCTAAAGGAAGGCTAAATACTTACACTCCCCGAATGGCATCTCAGGATCTGCATTGCAAGACGCTGCTTCGTGCTTGTGTCCTGCTTTTATACTGACCGCTTGCTGATAACAACTGAAAGCTGAGATTGGATGCCGGCGGCCATCTTGGGTTGGTTAGCATGGTGCCACTTGGTGGCCATCTTGGTTTGGATAGCATGATATAACAGGGTGGCCATCTTGGAAGTGGCAGTTTGTTCTTCCACAAACAATGTGGAATGGGAAAACTTAGCGATGGCAGCTACATAGTGCCATGTCCATCAGGGTTGCCATATGCAGCCTGGGCTCATGCTCTGAAAAAATGTCTATGTATTAAAGAAACCTTTTTGACATTCATACAGTGCAATACAATCTATAATTTCTACAGAGCTGTAGAGTTTTTGTATTTGTATTTTATTGTAATGTAGAGAGCGCTTTCACCAAAGCGCTGTACACCAATGAAAAGGCTGAACGGTACAACAATATCTGAAATGATGGGGATGGATAACAAATGCAGTAGACAGAGAGAGTTAAGAGGAAGCAAGAGAGGTTAAAAAGTGTGCTCTAAGGTGGGAATAGAAAATATGGAGTGAGGGGGAGCTATACATATTGGGTGGAAAGGCATGCCCCAATTTAGGGGCACACAGAGAAAAAGAACTAAAACGAGATGGGGCACAGGGAGGTTTAAGGGGAGAAAGATGATGAAGATACTGGGAACGGAGAGGAAGTGAGGGAGAGTATGGTGAGACAAAGGAGCAAGATAAGAAGACAGGCCATGGTAGCACCTGAAGAGTATACAAAGGAAGTGGAAAAGAAGAAGGGAGTTGTAGGGGAGAAGAGAAATTAAATGAAGCAAGGAGGAGAGACGGAGCAGTGAGGGAGAAGTGAAGACTTATAGCCGAGCTGAATACAGAACGTTGTGGGGTAAGATGTTAAGACAGGAGTCCGATAAGCACACAGCAGTAGTTAAGACGAGAAAGTATAGTAGAGGTAATATAAAGTTTGGCCGCATGAACAGATAAGGATACATTTTACTAATATTGAACAAAAGAAATTGGCAGGTGCGAGCATTAATGGAGATGTGTGAGGACAAGGATAGTGAAGCATCAAAGGTGATGTCAAGATGGCGATCAGAAGAGGAAAAGGGGAGAACTGTAGGGGTAAAGAGGAGGCCAGAAGGGGGCAGAAGTGGGTGCAGGGCAAATGGGCGGAAAGTAAAGACTTTTTTTGATGGGTAAAGGCAAAGGAAGTGGGACTGCATCCAGTTCTGCACAGCTCCAGGTTCAGCCTTTCATCTGAAATATTTCTACATACCAAACAGCAAAGTGTAATATTTCAGATTTCACTAGAATCAACACCCTAAAAAGTTAGGAAACAGCTATTTTCTATCCAGGAGGTTTGCGAGCATTAGTGAGAATCACAATTCTGTCAGAAATGAGTTGGCAAAGGTGCACCTATTCCCCCTGTGGACAAATATGCTGACTGAAACCTAGCATACAAGAATGTCTTTTAAATAGCTGGTGTTAATTCAAGTTAGACACTAGCAACGTGCTTCAAAATTGAGTATCAGGATTGGTTCCTGTACAGAATAGCAGACCGCTCGAGTTTGAGATGAAACTCCTCTTAATACCTTTTTTATTCCAAAAACAACAATACGATTTGTTTCTACTCCTCTTGAGCCAAAAGTTACTCTGAAACAAGGGCTTCGTCTCATGCAATGGGGAAATGAGCAGCACAAGTATTTATAGAGACTCTTACAATTCAATTTGTTCAGGCAGCTGGAACACTAAGTCCCCAGGCACTGGCGGTTTGATTGCATGGTCACGTGATCTGCTTAACAACGGCAAGTGGTGTTGAGTTTAAGCAGTACAGGTAATATTTCGATTCGCAAATAATTGTGCGTTTGCCAATAGCAATATAACCAAATAGTGGAATTAAACAAATTCAGGTGTACTTAAAATGGTTATATGTGATTTTACCAACCCAAAATTCAGAGTGGTACATTTCATCGTGACCAAAATACTGAAAAACACAGATTATTTTTTAAAAGAATTTGAGCCCCCCACAAATTCCCCAATGTTCTGCCCTCATAACGCCACCCCAACCCCATCCCGACTAATTTTAACCCCTTACTCCACTACCATTTCTATATTTATTTAATATTTTCTGTTTTTCGGTGTTATGGTCTTCGGTGAAATGAACTACTCTGAAATATTTTCGGTAAATTGACTGGGTATCCTTAAAATAACACATTTTGTTAAACCAAGGCCATAACCTACAGCTGTATCCTATGAATGACAAACTGAAGGCATTTCATTACCTTCTTAATGGTAAGGTGAATTATGTCAAAATCCTGCCTTTCTGTTGATTGCTTATTGTTGCAGATTTACAGTAGCTGCTACCGTTACTCGGGGATAGAAGGCAGAGCCAGCCCCGTCCGTGAGATGAAGGTTGCACGCAGGTTTCTGCAGCAAATGCAACATTCCACGGCCACTGATCTAGCTTGAGCAGTGGTCGAAGTGAGCGGGAGCGGTCGGGAGCGGTGCTCCTATACTTTTTTAAATGACCTATTTTAAAAAGAAACCGTTCTGGAATGGTTTCATTTTAAAATAAAAGTGTAGTAAGAAGTTGAAACATGCCCTTTCAGTGCGCTGCACTGAACGTTCCCTTAAACAGAAGGTGCAAGTGTTTGGTGATGTGTAGTATGCGTGGGAGGGGGCATGGTGATGGGGTTTGTGGGGAGCAGGGGTAGGCCAGCAGGGAACATAGTTCCACTACTTCTTTTCGCACACTTCGACCACTGAGTTTGAGATTGTACCAGCTAAATCCCTTCCCATAATGTAGGACAGGGGTCTCCAAGTGCACTCCTCAAGAACAAAATCCATTCCATGTTTTCAGAATATCTGCACAGAAATCATTTGAATTTAGTGAATCTCATATGGGAGGTATTTCCATAGCCGTTGGTCAGATTAAAAACTAGGTGTGGTTGCGGCTCTCGAGGACTGGACTTTGAGATCTTTGATCTAGGTGATAGTTTGGAGGGCCAGTGGATTTAGGAGGGGTTTCATAAGCAGTCACTGAAACTAGGCATCCACCCATGGAAGATCCCTTAAATGTTTAGAATCCCCCCTGTCTCATCGGGCCTCGAAAGCTAAGTTTCAATACGGATGAAACATGTGGAAACTGACCTTTAGTATTAAAGGCCAATATGACAAATGACTTAGGGTCATGCCAAGGGATTATCAGGATGGCGTAAAGGGAAAAAGAAGAGGTACTCCGATTTAAAGGAAATGACAGAGTGGAAGTGTTATGCATCGGGCTAGGGATAGATGAGAGGGGAAATAAAACAGGAGGTAAAACAGAGGGACGCATACGCTGGGAGAGTTAGGTTTAGTGTCCAGAGTAGAAAACATAGGGAAATTAGGAAAATGAGGATGAGGGGATAAGAGGGTGTTCATCGCTTAATTCTTTTTAATAAGAAATTGTCAAAGTTGTTCTGCAAGTAAAGTGGGTGCTGCTTGGACCTGGCAGTACACATCCTCTGCAAACTGAAAGCACTCCGGGAGGAGGTGGTCACCAGTTCTCCCCACAGTTAAAAGATTGAGGAAAGTAAAGGAATTATAAATGGAAAATAGATCTGTGAAGTATCTGGGTGTGTACCTCAATAGAGATATGAAGATGATGGTTGGGTTTAATGTTGATAAAGTCACTGAAACTCTTAGGAAGGACATTCGTAAATGGGAAAGACTACCATTGTCGGTTTGGGCTAAGGTTAATGCCATTAAGATGGTACTCTTACCTAAGGTTTTATACATTATTCAGTCTCTTCCATTAAGATTTTCCCTAAAAAACTTTTGGTCGGATAGATAAGGTGTTTCAAGAATTATTATGGGGTGCTAAGAAAAGGCCCAAGATACCGAGGTATCTTATGATCCGGGGGACTTCTGAAGGTGGTTTTGGATATCCCATTCTCGAGAATTATTTCAATGGCTTTCTGTTGAAGAAATTGTCTATTTACTTCTCTATGAATAGTCCAGTGGTTCCACTTTAGGCTCAAATTAAGGAACAGATGTTGAGACCTTTTCATGTTGAAAGTTTATACTCCTTTGGCAGGTTGCCTAGGCAAGTGGCTAAATTGCAATCTGTGATGGTCACTAAAGATGCTATCATCTCTTTGGTTACTGGTGGTGGACAAGGAGTATGTTTATATGAGGAAGCTTCCATTGCCAGAATACGTGTTTGCAGATTAATAATAGGATGTTGTGTTGGAGAAGTTGGATTAATAGGGGCATATTATTGTTAGGAGATATCTGGTATGATGGGGGTATGAATTATTTTGAAGATCTGAAGGTTACATTTGGTTTACATCAAAAGGAATTGGGGATATATAATTTGTTGAATGCTTTAATATTGGAGAGGAGTCGGATTATTGACTTGCCTCTGTTGCAGAGAACTGAGAGGTGTCATGTTCTCTCTACTGTTCCACATAGGGTTTCTAGTACTTCAAAACTCTTTCTGACTGATAATCGTTTCTAAGTACTACGGGATAAATTGAGATGTGCATGGTCTAAAGACTTTGTAGAGGTTATACCTCTGAAGGAGTAGGAAAGTATGTGGAAGGTTCCAATTAGGGCAAAGGCTGATTTGAATTTGCGCTTTATTCACCAGAAGACTTTAGGGTGTCTTTTTTGGACCTCGGATAGGATGTGCAAATTGGGACTTGTTGATACTGATAGGTGCTGGGGTTGTTTGAAAGAGAAAGGTACTATGTTACACATGTTATGGGATTGTGAAAAAGTATTGGGGTTTTGGAATTAAGTTTTGGATAGGGTTGATATGGAATGTGAGATCGCTTTTCCTAGAAATCCATTTGCGGTATAATGAAATCTTTGAGTTATGTGAGACATCTTGAATATCTGATGTTGTGTTGGATTAATAAAGTCCTCTTGGTTGCTATCAGACTAATATTGCGTGTCTGGAAGACTAGGAAAAAGCCATGAGTGGAAGATTGGCTAGTTCAGGTGCAAATTATTTCACGTTTTGAGAAATAGAAATTGGGTAGATTACACAAAGAAGAGGTCTATAATGAGCAATGGAGTAAATGAGTTTTATGCCTGATGCTCTGTCAGAATGTTTTTTCTTTAACTTTTGTTTATTTTTCTTTGGGCGGTGGGTGGTGGGAGGGGGGGTTGAAGTTTGTGGTGTCTTTGATGTTGTATTTGTGTTGTTAAGGCGAAAAGGTGGTGTTTAGGATAATTGATTAGTAGTGAACTGGCAATAAAGGACTATGGGCCTCATTATCACCCAGGCGCTAATGGGTTAGCGGCGCCGTAAAAGGCTGCAGCACCGTTAACCTATTAGCGCCTAATTACGAGGTCCCTTTGCGGGACCCGACCTTAACGAGTGGTGTAGACCAGCCGTTAAAGCAGGGACCCGCAAAGGGACCTTGGTGCTAATTACGGTGCTTAGCGCCTTCCCCATTCCCATTGAGCCCTATGGGGCAAAAATGGGAATGGGGAAGGGCCATGGAGGAAGGGGGAATTACCGCCCCGCCAACCTTGGAATGGGGTGGTAATTCCCCCTTTCTCCATGGCGGAGTCGGTAATTTACCGGCATGGACTATGGTGCTAATAGCACCATGGTCTTCCGCCTAGGTCGTAATGAGGCCCAATGTGTTTTTTGATTTTCTGTTCTTTTTTCATTGTATTTGACTTAATATAGTTAATGTATTTTGTACTTTGTTATGCTCTGATTGTTTAACTTATGGTTGTCTTTTCTGACTTGTAATTATTTTGTTGAACTAAATAAAGAGTTTAAAAAAAAGATTAAGGAAAGTAAAGCAAAGACAAAATGGGAAAGAAAGGGAAGGGCTTGGAAAAAATAAAGAAAAAAGGGGCAGGAGGAGATCAGGGGTTGGGTGAGGGAAGGGATTAATAATCAGGGAAACGGCACACACCCTTTCAATTCAGGTCTCCAAGGAAAGTTAAGCAAGCATTGGCAATGCCAACAGTTTGGGATTTTGTGTAGGCGTGGGCAATAACTTGCCAGGCACTGCTGCAGTGTGAATAACTGGCCCTTGATGGGAGAAGCTGCAAAATGGTGCAAGGAACTGGGCATCTAATAGCAGTGCCTGGCAAATGCCTAATACCTACACAAAAGCCACAATTGCTGCCTATGGAATGCTTGTTTTTAACAGGACTTCAATGCAGGGCACGCAGAGTGCTTATAAATCGAGGGGCTCAAAGTAGACCCATTTAAGACATTTTTATTACACCATAAGCAGGTATACAGCTCCAATTAACTCCCAGAAACCTGCTTTGAAAAAGAACTGTCAGGAACTTCTGTGCAAAGTTTGATGGTGAGGGTGGGATAAAGCGAGCTCAAACAGTTCCCATGAGATGTTTTGGGCAAGGAGGGGTGAGAACTGGGTGGGAATGGCCGTGTGGCTTATCCGGGCCGTGGGAAGTCAACTAAAAAGTAAATATTTGGGAAAATGTTTTACCTTATATGAAAATCACCAGGAAAGCAATGTCATCGTTATCATAGAAAATCGCCATACAATTATTCAGAGGAGGAACACGAAGCTGTGTTTAAGCACCAGTTAAGAATCGTTAGGATCCCAATTGGCTTCCAAAAATTTGGTGCAAAATTGATAATTTTCAAGGCCGATTAAACGCAGCTTCGAAAAGTATACTTATAGGGTAAAATAGATGTCGCCAACAGTCCAGTATCTTACTTGTAGAAACGTCTCAGCTCTCTAGTTTTTTGAGGTGTTCCTTTGGGGAAGCCAGACATTCTCTGCGCTCTGCTCCCATGTTCGGTGCCCTCTTACATCTTGTTATTGATACTCAAAAAATACCATTGGCTTCTATTTTTCATCTTGCCTTTCCAATAGCTTGGTAAATTCGAAGCCTTTCGTTTCTGATTTCTTACAACCTGGAAGTAATGTTCTGGCTTCACGGAAACGGTGTGCCTTTAACGTATGTTCCTAAATGTTTGTGTTTTTTTTGTAATGGGCACATTGCAGACTCACTCACCTCTAGGTAATACAATCCAAAAAGTGCAGGCGCCCCACATAGGGGGTGATAACTAAGTGAAACTAGTTGGGGGAGTGAAGGAGGGTAAGGAGTAAGAGTGAGCAGGGAAAGAGAAAAAAGTGGAAAGGGGGAATTTTGGGGAAAGAGAGTGACGCATGAAAGGCGGAACAGAGAGAAGGAAGTAGAATTTCATTTTTGGGCCATTTATAACAGGTGAGATTTTATAGAATATGTCTGAATTGTAATCTAATGTGATGTAACTGGGTCTTGTTCAGTGCAACTTTGGACATCTCAACCCTAGCATTGTTTTGTGTTGTCCACAGCACTGTTCAATTGAGCCCTATTGGGGCTCGAATGGGAATGGGGAATGGTTTCCGGAATGGGGATTTACCGGGTCCTCCAAGGTTGGAATGACCTGGTAAGTCCCTATTTCGTGAATCTGGACCCGGAATGCGGTAAGGGGGTAGCCATGGTGCGAGTAGAACCATGGCTACCTCCTACCTCGTAATGAGGCCCATGGATTCTACCTCTTTTCAGATGCCTAGATGCGGAAGGGGTCGGATATGCAAATTATGCAGATAACACTCAGTATCTCTTTCCCTTATCTGGCAATAACGAGCTTGACTCACAGGTCGTTAATAACACATATAATCACATCCATTATTGGATGACTATTAATGGCCTGGTACTTAAGAATGGGAAGACAGAGATTATGTTGGCAGGCACAGCCTCCAAACTATGTAAATTGAATACTGTGTATGGCTCTTTTCAAATCTTCAACTGCCTCTTAACAACACTCTCCAAAGTTAAAACACTGGGCTTCATACTGGACTCAGAGCTTACTATTAAAGCACACATCAGTAGCTTGGTATCACGTGCTTCCTACTATTTCAAGCTACTCGTACAGGCGAGACCATTTCCTGATAATGTAGACAGTGAAACACTGGATCACGGCTGGATTATTGTGTCGCTCTTCTGTGGGGCATTGGAAAAACAGAGATAAATCGGCTGCAGGTGGTCCAAAATAATGCAGTTAGAGCGGCGACTGGTTTGTGCAAAACTGAGCATGTGTCTGCAACAAGAAGGTCACTTCATTAGCTGCCAATACAGAAGCGAATCCAGTTCATCCAGTTCAGAACTCTATGCATCACGCATGCTTGCCTGTATGTCAAAAGTCCAGCCTATCTAACCAAAGGATTAGATGGTTACCAGCTAGGCGAGCACTACGTACCAAAAACACTGGCCTGTTGGAAACCCCAGCAGCCAAACTCTCCCACGTCCAGAATGGCTGCTTCGCAGTGGCCGCACCTCTGCTCTGGAATGCCCTCGCACCGGATCTCAGAGTGTGTTTGGGCGATCTCGACTTTTAGGCGCAGACTAAAGACTCTGTTATTTGAATAATCTCAGTGTTTTGCGTCCCTCCTGGTTTCCCTGTCTTGGCTGACTAAATTGTTCTTATTATGGATTCTGTTTATCTGTTGTTTGTCTTGTCTCTGCGCTTTTATGCCCTTGGGCGCTGTCCCAGCACGTTACAAATAAACTAAATAAATAAATGAGGTGCATTTCTGTGTATATTACTTGCAGGTTTGATGATCAGTCAGAACAAAATGGCTGCTTTTTAGTATGCATTGTATGCCAGCTCTATGTTTGGAACTGGAAGAATGCAGATGTTTCACAGTATTTGGATTCACAGACATTCATATTTCATGAACATAAAAGGCATCACAAAGTGAAACCTAAGTTCAAGTACTGTATTCATGTGTAACCGAGGAAGCATTGTACTGCAAATGGAAAGTCTCAAGTGCTGTTCTAAAGTGAGAATGACCGACCCTACTTCATACGCAGAATTACAGTAGACTTTACTTGTTCTGTGAGGAGCGGGCTTCAGTGATGTACTGTGTCTCCTCTGGGAACCTGTCATCCACTTCTGAATGACACTGAGCTACATCTGAAGCCCGGTTTATAAAACCTTTTTTTTTTTTACTTAGAAACCAGGTTGTGGGATAAGCCCCAGAGAGCCCAAGATAATCTGTTTCTAAAGTACAAGCAAAAAAATAGACTCCAATTTTCCTTCAAGCATCTTCCTTAGAGACTTTAATCACTGCGACTTCGATTAGCATTTTAACACAGTCCTTTGGGTGCGCAGGCATTCCAACATGAGTCTGTCGGATCAAATGAATTCACAAAAGAGTGCAATGCGTGTCCTTCATTGCTATCAAACAAGATGCTCACTTCGGTATTCTGATTTTTTCTTTGATTTTAGTACAATGACAAATTCTCACCTCACTTCAAACATACATGAATTAATTTTTTTGTTAATTATTTTTTATAGCGCACTTTCCCGCAGACCAGTCTCGAAGCGCAGGACCAGGATTCAAACTTGTGTTGCTTTGCGTTGTCTTGCTTCCAAACAATGCGTTGCCTCTCCCAGCCTGGGAAGAAGGAATAGAGACCAGTTTTGTGGGAGGAGGGCTTGGGAAGGGACTAGGGGGGCATCGTCCTCCAGGGTCTCCTTTCAGATCCTGATGTGCCCACAACCTGCTACCTTCAATGTCGCGAATAGTCCTGAACAGGGCCTTCGTAGGTTCTGATTTCTGCTTCTGCCACCAATACCAGCTTCACGTACAAGCTGGTCTGATCTAATTGGACAATTTTTTCAAAAGTTGGGGGAAGGTCAACATAAACGTACATTTGGAAAGTCTTTATTGTCTGGTTAATAGATTTGATAATTCTGCTGCAGATGGACAAAGTCTTCCCCCCTTCCAAGTTCTTGTTCAAGAAAAGACCCTGCTTAGGTCAGGGCACTTGGGCGTGTCTGCTTATGGGAGCACATGTACAGGGCCTTACTGTCTGACGTGCTTACCTATCAAACAAGTAACCATTCTCTTTGGAGCTGTTCTGGGCGTTAATGATGAGATTAGAATTCCAGTGGTTAAAATCTCTGGTGGGAAGATTTTTATTCGCCTCCATTATTGGGGGAAAGGGCGAGGTAAACAAATAGTGAGGGTAAGGAGGAGTACGAGGGGGTACATGTTTGGATGTTCCTGTAAATTATTAGTCCTTTCACAACACCAAAGAGAATGTTGTCGGATGCATTCAGGAAGGGGCATCGAAAGGATGAATGGCTGAGTAATTCTTTGTGTCATTTTAGCCTGACAGCAACACACAGATCTCAGCAATGAAAGAGTGTGTGGGTGTGTGTGTGTGTGTGTGTGTGTGTGTGGGTGTTCTCTTTAAAAAGGGAACTCCAGAACACCTTTTTGAAAATGTATTAGCAATATGTTTGAAGGGCAGTTATTATTATTATTCCTATCGTGTATTATTTATTTATTATTAATATTATTAATATTATTAATATTAATAAAACAATAACGCCAACAATAAATACATGATAGCAATGGCAATTGTCCACACAACACATTATTATTTTTATTTTTATTATTATTATTATTATTATTATTATTATTATTATTATTATTATTATGACAAGTTCAGATAATAGTAATACCAGTGATAATAAGAACAATAATAACAGTTCACTTGTTCAATTGCTCAGTGATTTTAGTGGATGCTGATGTGATGCATGTCACAGATTCAAATCTGGCAGGGCATATTTAGCCCCTTGTCTTTTGTAGTACCATTTAGTTATTAATATTAGTATGCATAATCATAATAAAAACAATAATAACAATAAGATCCTATAGTACTAGCAAGCACAATATTGTTGCCTACAATAACCATATAAGTCATTTACTGATGAAGGTTATCATTCCAAGATGGACAGCCTTGTACACTCTGGTCGGAAGGTAACATTGTTCAATGACCAAGCCAAGAAAGAGATGTTGTTAATCTTAGTATCTTTCATTTTAATGAATAGCATATGGGATGGGCAAAATAACAAACAGGGAGCTATACATGCAATGAAAACAAAGAATCCAGATGAGTCTTCTCATGATTTAGGATCACTTCAGGTAGCCTTGCATGGCAATACAAGTCTGATTTTAAAAGGGGCTCCCTCCACCCTTAATTCCCTTCTTCTCATGAGGTGCCCTATGATCTCAAGTTGTGCGTAAGTGCTCAAAGCACCCTTCTTCTTTGTGCCTCTCAGCATCTATTCTCACTGGGATTGTATGTGACTGGTGTAAGGGGTTGCTGCACTCTTCTTTTTCAATCTTCTCAAGGTCTCCAACCCTTGTTTAAGGGGTTCACATGTTCTTCTTTTCTAGACTTCTAAGCAGCTCCTTTTCTTTTCCTTTTCAACTTGGCCCCTGAGCAAACAGGATTTATCTCTCTGTGTTTTCACAGAGGCCTATTTTAAGAGGGCCCTCATCACCTTCTTGCCGTAGGGGCCTTACCCTCCTACCCTCTTCACCACCTCTCTACTTCTGATCTGCTCATTTACCTCCTTGATGCCACGCCACCTGCTTGTCTCTCCTCCCTCCGTGAGCTTCACCTCTTCTGATTGGGGTCTCACACTTCACCCCTGCTTTGGACCATTCATGCCAACTCACGCATTCCCAATTTTATTAGATAGGGCTTAACTATCCTCCTGATGTTCTGCCCCTTTCTACTCCCGAAGTCTCAAACCAATGTCCTGCTCTCTTGGACCAACCTTATTCTGAGTTTTCCAACCAACGTCTTGGTTTCTTAAACCTACCTCCATCTGGTGCTTGATCCCCTCCTCTCATCTCCGACATCCACCAAACTCCTTCCTCTTTGCCCAAGCCCCCCAAAACTCTTTCCTCACTCTCAAACCTCTTACCAACTCTTCCCTCACTCTCCAACCTCCTCCACACTCCTTTCTCGCCCTTAAATCTCCTGCAAACACCTTCCTTGATCTCCAACCTTCTTCAGACTTCTTTATCACCCTCCAACTCCCTCCAAACTCCTTCCCAAACTCCTTTAAACTCCACCCGTCAGCTGCTCCTCCGAACACCCATACTGCTTTACTGAGACTCTGGGCTTAAGTTACCTTGTGGCTCCTCCCCTGAGGCTGAGATTCCTGTGAGGGGGTGCACCAGAGGATGGAAATGAGTTTAGGGATCTCATTGGCTTAAGGCTAATAGGTTCACATGAGTGTTCATTTGGATATTGAGAATAGGCCAAGCCCTTACAAGACTGACTGCCATTTAGATGTGGGTTCCCTCTCCTGTACTTCCCCGGGCTCCCTGTGGTGTTCCTCTGACATATAAACATTTAGTAGCATCTGCCTGGGCTCCACAGTGATTTGACAAATATGCAGGAAAAGGGAAACCATTTTTAATTGTGGTGGTATTTCCATGCTTGCACTGTTTTTCTTGCTGCCAGGAAACAAATCTTTATCAGGGGCCATAGTTTACTTGTGTGAGTTACAGAGAAAAAACCCATGTGCCTCTGATGTGATTGAAGACCCACTGGGAGAACAATGCAAGAAAGCCTAGTTTTCCCTTGATGTTCATGCAGGCATTCTAGGTTAGTGCCACAAGAAAATCTAATCTGGTGTACTGTTGATATTTGTCCAGGTTGGCTGTTTGAGCACCGTACAACATTGTAAAGTGCCCCTGATGTCTGAGCGTCTCACTGGATAGGGGTTGATGACCATGATAATGAGATTTATTTTCACCGTTGCACAGTTTTGCTTGGTGACAGTCGTGTAGTCTCTCAAAAGGAAAGTGTTTACAGACCCCTGTGCCTAAAGCGCACACAAAGCACTCATATTTGGGAATCGGGAGAAAATGGAACAACTGATCCCCGTTTGTTTTGTCTTCCTAGGTGCAGGGACCGTCTTCCTTAAAGTGGCATCACTGCTAACTGGAGCTGAAGGATGATGGCGGAAGGTTTAGAATAATTATAACTTCAAGCATTGGTCTGGGCCACCCTGCAAATGCTTTTCTGTCTGCCAATCCATTACCGAATGGGAAAGAGCGTATGCAAATTCCAAACTCCCACTCATCACCTTTCAGTTTTGTAAAAGTCACCTCGAGTGGGACGGATATGCCCAGACATGGGTCCCAACCCAGCAGCGTCTGGAGACCCGAGCTACAGCTCACTGGTGGTCGGCAATGAGGTTGAAATATTGTCTGGGTTTGTTTGTGGTACTGTGCAGAAGCGATCTGACCTAGCAGTTTTGGCTTGACTGCAGGGTGTTTTAATCAGGTAACATCTACTAAGGGGGAATTTCCCACCCACCCCAAATCAGGCAGCCAGAATGTATATTTATTAAACAAAGTTCTTTTTTTGAACTTAGGATGTGCCAGTTTAATAGCATTGACTCCCTACAGCCTGGCTCAATTTCTGTGACAACAAACACACAGAGTTGCACAAAGGTATATTTGTAAAAAAAAACTAGAAATAATCAAACCAATTAAAAATATAAGTAAATTACACATTTATGTCATCCTCAATGGCATTCCAATATCAGTGGTTACTACACTGATGAATGTTCATATACTGGTCAATTGAATTATTAGTGCTGCACTTAACTTGAATATAGACTTTTTTTTTAAAACACACATGACACCATATGGATATTTGGTTTACCCTGAGCGCACATCCACCATATGTTCAAAAGTGTATGAGGGTTCAGAATAAACCTTTCATTTGATCAAGCAAAATGAAATCAGAACATCTCTGACTATCTAAATCTCTCCATTTATTTGGTACACAGACCACCTATCTATCCAAAAGACATGTGAGCATTCGAAACAGCATTTTATTAAACTCAATTTAACTGGCTAGTTGATATTCTAGCATGTAAATAGCTTTCAAAAAGTAAATGCATGTTTAACCTGTATGTTTGCTTAGATTCCCTTCAATGGTGTTTAAAATGTGTTAATGTGTAAAAGTGTACATTTGTCGTTTTCAATGGGTGACATAAAGGTGGGAACAGGGGTAAATGGGAACATGGGTAGCAGTTAATAACCCCTGTGCCTTTATCTTGAGTGTTTCATCAGTAGTAACAGGACTTTGCTTGGTTCTGTAACCAGGGAAGGACATCAATTACTTTAATTTTCTAAGTATGTACAAAGGGAGATATTATTTTGGCTTCCAATCTGTGATTGAGCATTGCACTGAGTAGGAGTCAGGGATGCCCCAATTATACACACCATACAACCCATTTTTATCAAATCTATAATTCGAGAAGCAAATACGATTCTGAAATATTTACTAATTTCCCAGGATGTACAGTCAATTTATATACCCCCTCAGTACTTTCATGAATAAAAAGGGCTAGGATTCGGGTAATTACCCTTTAGAGTATATTTCCCTTCAATCACGGTCTCATAGGCAGGTGGGGACCCTCTTAAGTGCTGGTTTCATTCTCTCTCACAGTAACCGGTGGAAATCAGTCAGCAAGATACGTTCAACTTCCCTCCACAGCTTAGTTACTCTCCTTCTGTATTGGGCCTACCTGCTGTTTTTTCTACTGAACAAGGACTGAGGTTTTAACTCAAGGTGGGCCTCCATTACATTGCACTGTTTGTAATCCAAAATTAGTTTTAAGGAAAGCAATCTATTCCATTCTCATTTCTATTGTTGTCACTATTCCTTTCTCTCCTTCTTCCCGTCAGTATGTCCATCCCAGCTAGTGAGCGAGTGAGTGAGTCCCCAAAACCTACAGATGTGGATTTTTATAGATAAGAAACCCTTCCTTTTAGAAGTGGGTATCATTGTTCTAACCTAATTAGTCAGTGTATGTGATTGAATTATGTTCCAAAATTGACATAACACTAAACCTTCCCCTTCGTAGTCATTGGGTATGTTAATGAAGAGGACAGTATATTGGGAGTAACACCCTGTTTCACTCCCATTTGATGTGATGTCATATTGGATATTTCCAATTTAAACAATTGCAGTTTTCTGAAACATCATGTTCCTCGCATGAGATTGGGTACAGTCCCTGCCTCCTGGAGAAATGCAGTATTTACACTGATATATAAAAAGGGAGGGAGGGAATTAGCAGCTAATTATCATCCCATTTCTCTCCTCGATAGCATGGGGAGAATATACGCTAAAGCAATTTTAGCCCACCTTCAAGACTAGGTCGAAGACAATAAAATCATAAAATCATAAGTGACCTGTTGGCATGATTCCAAAGACACAAGAGTACTGTCAACCAATGTTTTTGGCTGTTCCTGTTGATCCAGAAGTACAGCATGTTGCTGGGAATAAAGCTGTACGCTGTATTTGTGTAAATCAGGACAGTGTTCAACAGTATCTCCAGGGAAATATTGTGCAGGATTATGCGGTAAAGGGGAGCACCTTCAAAATTGATCAGTGCCTTTCAGCTGCTGTATACCGACAACAAGGCAGCTGTTTGCTTTGGGTTATCCAGAGAATTAACTGACCACTTTGGTATGTAGAAGGGGGTAAGACAAGGCTGTGTCCTGCACTCCTTCTCTTCAATATATACTTTGAAGAAGTAATCAAGGCTCTGACTCTCAAGTGTATTGACTCCCCCAAAATGGGCAAGGATAGTTACCCGGCTTTATTCTACACCGATGATGCAGTGCTTTTGTCTACCAAACCACAAGGATTAAGAACAACATTGGAAGAATCTGAGTGTTTAAGCCACAGTTTACCAAGTAATTAGATTACATGAGAATTGTGGATGGTGTTATTCTCTTTGAAGTTCAGAGCTGGACATGTATGACTCCTGAGAAGATGGTTGTCATATGGGACTCTTTGTCAGAAGATTCTTTGAAATGAGGCTGCCCCAGGTCAGTTGTTGACCCATTCTGTCCCCTTTAGTGATTCCATCATCTGCCTTTCTCACATGTCGGACTCAGGTCTTCAGGTAGCCTTGCATGGCAATACAAGTCTGATTTTTAAAGGGGCTCCCTCCACCCTTCATTCCCTTCTTCTCATGAGGTGCCCTATGATCTCAAGTTGTGCGTAAGTGCTCAAAGCACCCTTCTTCTTTGTGTCTCTCAGGATCTATTCTCACTGGGATTGTATGTGACTGGTGTAAGGGGTTGCTGCACTCTTCTTTTTCAATCTTCTCAAGGTCTCCTACCCTTGTTTAAGGGGTTCACATGTTCTTCTTTTCTAGATTTCTAAGCAGCTCCTTTTCTTTTCCTTTTCAACTTGGCCCCTGAGGAAACAGGATTTATCTCTCTTGAGTTTTCACAGGGGTCTATTTTAAGAGGGCCCTCATCACCTTCTTGCCGTAGGGTCCTTACCCTCCTACCCTCTTCACCACCTCTCTACTTCTGATCTGTTCATTTACCTCCTTGATGCCACGCCGCCTGCTTGTCTCTCCTCCCTCCGTGAGCTTCACCTCTTCTGATTGGGGTCTCACACTTCACCCCTGCTTTGGACCATTCATGCCAACTCATGCATTCCCAATCTTATTAGATAGGGCTTCACTATCCCCCTGATGTTCTGCCCCTTTCTACTCCCGAAGTCTCAAACCAATGTCCTGCTCTCTTGGACCAACCTTATTCTGAGTTTTCCAACCAACCTTTTGCTTTCTTAAACCTACCTCCATCGGGTGATTGATCGCCTCCTCTCATCTCTGACATCCTCCAAACTCCTTCCTCTTTGCCCAAGCCCCCCAAAACTCTTTCCTCACTCTCGAACCTCTTACCAACTCTTCCCTCACTCTCCAACCTCCTCCACACTCCTTTCTCGCCCTTAAATCTCCTGCAAACACCTTCCTTGATCTCCAACCTTCTTCAGACTTCTTTATCACCCTCCAACTTCCTCCAAACTCCTTCCCAAACTCCTTTAAACTCCATCCGTCAGCTGCTCCTCCGGACACCCATAGTGCTTTACTGAGACTCTGGGCTTAAGTTACCTTGTGGCTCCTCCCCTGAGGCTGAGATTCCTGTGAGGGGGTGCACCAGTGGATGGAAATGAGTTTAGGGATCTCATTGGCTTAAGGCTAATAGGTTCACATGTGTGTTAATTTGGATATTGAGACTAGGCCAAGCCCTTACAAGACTGACTGCCATTTAGATGTGGGTTCCCTCTCCTGTACTTCCCTGGGCTCCCTGTGGTGTTCCTCTGACATATAAACATTTAGTAGCATCTGCCTGGGCTCCACAGTGATTTGACAAATATGCAGGAAAAGGGAAACCATTTTTAAAGTTTCGTGGTATTTCCATGCTTGCACTGTTTTTCTTGCTGCCAGGAAACAAATTCTTTATCAGGGGCCATAGTTTACGTGTTGTGCGAGTAACAGAGAAAAAACCCATGTGCCTCTGATGTGATTGAAGACCCACTGGGAGAACAATGCAAGAAAGCCTAGTTTTCCCTTGATGTTCATGCAGGCATTCTAGGTTAGTGCCACAAGAAAATCTAATCTGGTGTACTGTTGATATTTGTCCAGGTTGGCTGTTTGAGCACCGTACAACATTGTAAAGTGCCCCTGATGTCTGAGCGTCTCACTGGATAGGGGTTGATGACCATGATAATGAGATTTATTTTCACCGTTGCACAGTTTTGCTTGGTGACAGTCGTGTAGTCTCTCAAAAGGAAAGTGTTTACAGACCCCTGTGCCTAAAGCACACACAAAGCACTTATATTTGGGAATCGGGAGAAAATGGAACAACTGATCCCCGTTTGTTTTGTCTTCCTAGGTGCAGGGACCGTCTTCCTTAAAGTGGCATCACTGCTAACTGGAGCTGAAGGATGATGGCGGAAGGTTTAGAATAATTATAACTTCAAGCATTGGTCTGGGCCACCCTGCAAATGCTTTTCTGTCTGCCAATCCATTACCGAATGGGAAAGAGCGTATGCAAATTCCAAACTCCCACTCATCACCTTTCAGTTTTGTAAAAGTCACCTCGAGTGGGACGGATATGCCCAGACATGGGTCCCAACCCAGCAGCGTCTGGAGACCCGAGCTACAGCTCACTGGTGGTCGGCAATGAGGTTGAAACCTGTCTGGGTTTGTTTGTGGTACTGTGCAGAAGCGATCTGACCTAGCAGTTTTGGCTTGACTGCAGGGTGTTTTAATCAGGTAACATCTACTAAGGGGGAATTTCCCACCCACCCCAAATCAGGCAGCCAGAATGTATATTTATTAAACAAAGTTCTTTTTTTGAACTTAGGATGTGCCAGTTTAATAGCATTGACTCCCTACAGCCTGGCTCAATTTCTGTGACAACAAACACACAGAGTTGCACAAAGGTATATTTGTAAAAAAACTAGAAATAATCAAACCAATTAAAAATATAAGTAAATTACACATTTATGTCATCCTCAAGGGCATTCCAATATCAGTGGTTACTACACTGATGAATGTTCCTATACTGGTCAATTGAATTATTAGTGCTGCACTTAACTTGAATATAGAATTTTTTTTAAAACACACATGACACCATATGGATATTTGGTTTACCCTGAGCGCACATCCACCATATGTTCAAAAGTGTATGAGGGTTCAGAATAAACCTTTCATTTGATCAAGCAAAATTAAATCAGAACATCTCTGACTATCTAAATCTCTCCATTTATTTGGTACACAGACCACCTATCTATCCAAAAGACATGTGAGCATTCCAAACAGCATTCTATTAAACTCAATTTAAAAACTGGCTAGTTGATATTCTAGCATGTAAATAGCTTTCAAAAAGTAAATGCATCTTTAACCTGTATGTTTGCTTAGATTCCCTTCAATGGTGTTTAAAATGTGTTACTGTGTAAAAGTGTACATTTGTCATTTTCAATGGGTGACATAAGGGTGGGAACAGGGGTAAATGGGAACATGGGTAGCAGTTAATAACACTTGTACCTTTATCTTGAGTGTTTCATCAGTAGTAACAGGACTTTGCTTGGTGCTGTAACCAGGGAAGGACATCAATTACTTTAATTTTCTAAGTATGTACAAAGGGAGATATTATTTTGGCTTCCAATCTGTGATTGAGCATTGCACTGAGTAGGAGTCAGGGATGCCCCAATTATACACACCATACAACCCATTTTATCAAATCTATAATTCGAGAAGCAAATACGATTCTGAAATATTTACTAATTTCCCAGGATGTACAGTAAATTTATATACCCCCTCAGTACTTTCATGATTAAAAAGTGCTAGGATTCGGGTAATTACCCTTTAGAGTATATTTCCCTTCAATCACGGTCTCATAGGCAGGTGGGGACCCTCTTAAGTGCTGGTTTCATTCTCTCTCACAGTAACCGGTGGAAATCAGTCAGCAAGATACGTTCAACTTCCCTCCACAGCCTAGTTACTCTCCTTCTGTATTGGGCCTACCTGCTGTTTTTTCTACTGACCAAGGACTGAGGTTTTAACTCAAGGTGGGCCTCCATTACATTGCACTGTTTGTAATCCAAAAATTAGTTTTAAGGAAAGCAATCTATTCCATTCTCATTTCTATTGTTGTCACTATTCCTTTCTCTCCTTCTTCCCGTCAGTATGTCCATCCCAGCTAGTGAGCGAGTGAGTGAGTCCCCAAAACCTATAGATGTGGATTTTTATAGATAAGAAACCCTTCCTTTTAGAGGTGGGTATCATTGTTCTAACCTAATTAGTCAGTGTATGTGATTGAATTATGTTCCAAAATTGACATAACACTAAACCTTCCCCTTCGTAGTCATTGTGTATGTTAATGAAGAGGACAGTGTATTGGGAGTAACACCTTGTTTCACTCCCATTTGATGTGATGTCATATTGGATATTTCCAATTTAAACAATTGCAGTTTTCTGAAACATCATGTTCCTCGCATGAGATTGGGTACAGTCCCTGCCTCCTGGAGAAATGCAGTATTTACACTGATATATAAAAAGGGAGGGAGGGAATTAGCAGCTAATTATCATCCCATTTCTCTCCTCGATAGCATGGGGAGAATATACGCTAAAGCAATTTTAGCCCACCTTCAAGACTAGGTCGAAGACAATAAAATCATAAAATCATAAGTGACCTGTTGGCATGATTCCAAAGACACAAGAGTACTGTCAACCAATGTTTTTGGCTGTTCCTGTTGATCCAGAAGTACAGCATGTTGCTGGGAATAAAGCTGTACGCTGTATTTGTGTAAATCAGGACAGTGTTCAACAGTATCTCCAGGGAAATATTCTGCAGGATTATGCGGTAAAGGGGAGCACCTTCAAAATTGATCAGTGCCTTTCAGCTGCTGTATACCGACAACAAGGAAGCTGTTTGCTTTGGGTTATCCAGAGAATTAACTGACTACTTTGGTATGTAGAAGGGGGTAAGACAAGGCTGTGTCCTGCACTCCTTCTCTTCAATATATACTTTGAAGAAGTAATCAAGGCTCTGACTCTCAAGTGTATTGACTCCCCCAAAATGGGCAAGGATAGTTACCCGGCTTTATTCTACACCGATGATGCAGTGCTATTGTCTACCAAACCACAAGGATTAAGAACAACATTGGAAGAATCTGAGTGTTTAAGCCACAGTTTACCAAGTAATTAGATTACATGAGAATTGTGGATGGTGTCATTCTCTTTGAAGTTCAGAGCTGGACATGTATGACTCCTGAGAAGATGGTTGTCATATGGGACTCTTTGTCAGAAGATTCTTTGAAATTAGGCTGCCCCAGGTCAGTTGTTGACCCATTCTGTCCCCTTTAGTGATTCCATCATCTGCCTTTCTCACATGTCGGACTCAGGTCTTCAGGTAGCCTTGCATGGCAATACAAGTCTGATTTTAAAAGGGGCTCCCTCCACCCTTCATTCCCTTCTTCTCATGAGGTGCCCTATGATCTCAATTTGTGCGTAAGTGCTCAAAGCACCCTTCTTCTTTGTGCCTCTCAGGATTTATTCTCACTGGGATTGTATGTGACTGGTGTAAGGGGTTGCTGCACTCTTCTTTTTCAATCTTCTCAAGGTCTCCAACCCTTGTTTAAGGGGTTCACATGTTCTTCTTTTCTAGACTTCTAAGCAGCTCCTTTTCTTTTCCTTTTCAACTTGGCCCCTGAGGAAACAGGATTTATCTCTCTTGAGTTTTCACAGGGGTCTATTTTAAGAGGGCCCTCATCACCTTCTTGCCGTAGGGTCCTTACCCTTCTACCCTCTTCACCACCTCTCTACTTCTGATCTGCTCATTTACCTCCTTGATGCCACGCCGCCTGCTTGTCTCTCCTCCCTCCGTGAGCTTCACCTCTTCTGATTGGGGTCTTGCACTTCACCCCTGCTTTGGACCATTCATGCCAACTCATGCATTCCCAATCTTATTAGATAGGGCTTCACTATCCTCCTGATGTTCTGCCCCTTTCTACTTCCGAAGTCTCAAACCAATGTCCTGCTCTCTTGGACCAACCTTATTCTGAGTTTTCCAACCAACCTCTTGCTTTCTTAAACCTACCTCCATCGGGTGATTGATCTCCTCCTCTCATCTCCGACATCCTCCAAACTCCTTCCTCTTTGCCCAAGCCCCCCAAAACTCTTTCCTCAATCTCGAACCTCTTACCAACTCTTCCCTCACTCTCCAACCTCCTCCACACTCCTTTCTCGCCCTTAAATCTCCTGCAAACACCTTCCTTGATCTCCAACCTTCTTCAGACTTCTTTATCACCCTCCAACTTCCTCCAAACTCCTTCCCAAACTCCTTTAAACTCCACCCGTCAGCTGCTCCTCCGAACACCCATAGTGCTTTACTGAGACTCTGGGCTTAAGTTACCTTGTGGCTCCTCCCCTGAGGATGAGATTCCTGTGAGGGGGTGCACCAGTGGATGGAAATGAGTTTAGGGATCTCATTGGCTTAAGGCTAATAGGTTCACATGTGTGTTCATTTGGATATTGAGACTAGGCCAAGCCCTTACACGACTGACTGCCATTTAGATGTGGGTTCCCTCTCCTGTACTTCCCTGGGCTCCCGGTGGTGTTCCTCTGACATATAAACATTTAGTAGCATCTGCCTGGGCTCCACAGTGATTTGACAAATATGCAGGAAAAGGGAAACCATTTTTAAAATTTCGTGGTATTTCCATGCTTGCACTGTTTTTCTTGCTGCCAGGAAACAAATTCTTTATCAGGGGCCATAGTTTACGTGTTGTGCGAGTTACAGAGAAAAAACCCATGTGCCTCTGATGTGATTGAAGACCCACTGGGAGAACAATGCAAGAAAGCCTAGTTTTCCCTTGATGTTCATGCAGGCATTCTAGGTTAGTGCCACAAGAAAATCTAATCTGGTGTACTGTTGATATTTGTCCAGGTTGGCTGTTTGAGCACCGTACAACATTGTAAAGTGCCCCTGATGTCTGAGCGTCTCACTGGATAGGGGTTGATGACCATGATAATGAGATTTATTTTCACCGTTGCACAGTTTTGCTTGGTGACAGTCGTGTAGTCTCTCAAAAGGAAAGTGTTTACAGACCCCTGTGCCTAAAGCAAACACAAAGCACTTATATTTGGGAATCGGGAGAAAATGGAACAACTGATCCCCGTTTGTTTTGTCTTCCTAGGTGCAGGGACCGTCTTCCTTAAAGTGGCATCACTGCTAACTGGAGCTGAAGGATGATGACTGGAAGGTTTAGAATAATTATAACTTCAAGCATTGGTCTGGGCCACCCTGCAAATGCTTTTCTGTCTGCCAATCCATTACAGAATGGGAAAGAGCGTATGCAAATTCCAAACTCCCACTCATCACCTTTCAGTTTTGTAAAAGTCACCTCGAGTGGGACGGGTATGCCCAGACATGGGTCCCAACCCAGCAGCGTCTGGAGACCCGAGCTACAGCTCACTGGTGGTCGGCAATGAGGTTGAAACCTGTCTGGGTTTGTTTGTGGTACTGTGCAGAAGTGATCTGACTTAGCAGTTTTGGCTTGACTGCAGGGTGTTTTAATCAGGTAACATCTACTAAGGGGGAATTTCCCACCCACCCCAAATCAGGCAGCCAGAATGTATATTTATTAAACAAAGTTATTTTTTTGAACTTAGGATGCGCCAGTTTAATAGCATTGACTCCCTACAGCCTGGCTCCATTTCTGTGACAAGAAACACACAGAGTTGCACAAAGGTATATTTGTAAAAAAAACTAGAAATAATCAAACCAATTAAAAATATAAGTAAATTACACATTTATGTCATCCTCAATGACATTCCAATATCAGTGGTTACTACACTGATGAATGTTCATATACTGGTCAATTGAATTATTAGTGCTGCACTTAACTTGAATATAGACTTTTTTTTTAAAACACACATGACACCATATGGATATTTGGTTTACCCTGAGCGCACATCCACCATATGTTCAAAAGTGTATGAGGGTTCAGAATAAACCTTTCATTTGATCAAGCAAAATTAAATCAGAACATCTCTGACTATCTAAATTTCTCCATTTATTTGGTACACAGACCACCTATCTATCCAAAAGACATGTGAGCATTCCAAACAGCATTTTATTGAACTCAATTTAACTGGCTAGTTGATATTCTAGCATGTAAATAGCTTTCAAAAAGTAAATGCATGTTTAACCTGTATGTTTGCTTAGATTCCCTTCAATGGTGTTTAAAATGTGTTAATGTGTAAAAGTGTACATTTGTCATTTTCAATGGGTGACATAAGGGTGGGAACATGGGTAAATGGGAACATGGGTAGCAGTTAATAACACTTGTACCTTTATCTTGAGTGTTTCATCAGTAGTAACAGGACTTTGCTTGGTGCTGTAACCAGGGAAGGACATCAATTACTTTAATTTTCTAAGTATGTACAAAGGGAGATATTATTTTGGCTTCCAATCTGTGATTGAGCATTGCACTGAGTAGGAGTCAGGGATGCCCCAATTATACACACCATACAACCCATTTTATCAAATCTATAATTCGAGAAGCAAATACGATTCTGAAATATTTACCAATTTCCCAGGATGTACAGTCAATTTATATACCCCCTCAGTACTTTCATGATTAAAAAGGGCTAGGATTCGGGTAATTACTCTTTAGAGTATATTTCCCTTCAATCACGGTCTCATAGGCAGCTGGGGACCCTCTTAAGTGCTGGTTTCATTCTCTCTCACAGTAACCGGTGGACATCAGTCAGCAAGATGCGTTCAACTTCCCTCCACAGCCTATTTACTCTCCTTCTGTATTGGACCTACCTGCTGTTTTTTCTACTGAATAAGGACTGAGGTTTTAACTCAAGGTGGGCCTTCATTACATTGCACTGTTTGTAATCCAAAATTAGTTTTAAGGAAAGCAATCTATTCCATTCTCATTTCTATTGTTGTCACTATTCCTTTCTCTCCTTCTTCCCGTCAGTCTGTCCATCCCAGCTAGTGAGCGAGTGAGTGAGTCCCCAAAATCTATAGATGTGGATTTTTATAGATAAGAAACCCTTCCTTTTAGAGGTGGGTATCATTGTTCTAACCTAATTAGTCAGTGTATGTGATTGAATTATGTTCCAAAATTGACATAACATTAAACCTTCCCCTTCGTAGTCATTGGGTATGTTAATGAAGAGGACAGTATATTGGGAGTAACACCCCGTTTCACTCCCATTTGATGTGATGTCATATTGGATATTTGCAATTTGAACAATTGCAGTTTTCTGAAACATCATGTTCCTCGCATGAGATTGGGTACAATCCCTGCCTCCTGGAGAAATGCAGTATTTACACTGATATATAAAAAGGGAGGGAGGGAATTAGCAGCTAATTATCATCCCATTTCTCTCCTCGATAGCATGGGGAAAATATACGCTAAAGCAATTTTAGCCCACCTTCAAGCCTAGGTCGAAGACAATAAAATCATAAAATCATAAGTGACCTGTAGGCATGATTCCAAAGACACAAGAGTACTGTCAACCAATGTTTTTGGCTGTTCCTGTTGATCCAGAAGTACAGCATGTTGCTGGGAATAAAGCTGTACGCTGTATTTGTGTAAATCAGGACAGTGTTCAACAGTATCTCCAGGGAAATATTGTGCCGGATTATGCGGTAAAGGGGAGCACCTTCAAAATTGATCAATGCCTTTCAGCTGCTGTATACCGACAACAAGGCAGCTGTTTGCTTTGGGTTATCCAGAGAATTAACTGACCACTTTGGTATGTAGAAGGGGGTAAGACAAGGCTGTGTCCTGCACTCCTTCTCTTCAATATATACTTTGAAGAAGTAATCAAGGCTCTGACTCTCAAGTGTATTGACTCCCCCAAAATGGGCAAGGATAGTTACCCGGCTTTATTCTACACCGATGATGCAGTGCTATTGTCTACCAAACCACAAGGATTAAGAACAACATTGGAAGAATCTGAGTGTTTAAGCCACAGTTTACCAAGTAATTAGATTACATGAGAATTGTGGATGGTGTCATTCTCTTTGAAGTTCAGAGCTGGACATGTATGACTCCTGAGAAGATGGTTGTCATATGGGACTCTTTGTCAGAAGATTCTTTGAAATTAGGCTGCCCCAGGTCAGTTGTTGACCCATTCTGTCCCCTTGAGTGATTCCATCATCTGCCTTTCTCACATGTCGGACTCAGGTCTCTGAAGGTGTGACTTGCTTCCTTCTGGAAGGACCTGACTGATTAGAAGTCCTGATTACTTGGGGTGGGGAGTTGGAGCCCACCTCTCAGAGCATATTCATTATATTTTAGGGCATTTTTGTTACGGGCCCATGACAAATGGAGGCTGTGAATGAGCAGCATTTATTTTTACTACTAATGCCTGTTTTTGAGAGAAAAAAAAAAACATTTGGTCCTTTGATTCGGGCAGTATCACAGTTTCATAGCCTGAGTTGTGTTTCCTTGGGAAAGCCATATAGCTTTTCTTTCTTTTGCCCATTTCTACATTGTAATTTTCACTGTAAACAGGGCAGCATTATAACATTTTCTTTGCAGCAATCAATGTCCTATCAAAGTTTGACATTTTTAATATTTGTAGGTTTCATTTTCTAATGATTATTCTTTGTCCTGTAAAGAAATAGTAGAAATAATGCTGGCAGAAATTCGATTTTTACTATTTTTTAAAATGCTGTATTTTTAGAAAACAAAAGGTACATTCACAAAAGGCTTGTGGATTCTTCCATGGAACTGAACATATTTTACTGGTGTTATTTACTGTGAACAAATACTCTCTTCTTGTGGATGGGGTGTTGTCACTATACATCCTCGCACATGTCTTTATCAATTGATTTGTGCAGGATGTAGTTCACGTATTTTTTAAACCAGGCATTTTTATCTGTATTCTTTTATATATTTTACTACAGGACTGTCCTTTTTGAGTCTGTAACAAACCTTATATGCATATGGTCTTTTCCCTTCAATTTTGGCCTATCGCACTGAAAAGCAGTGGTCTGGAGGGTTGCCAAGAGGAATGACCTTGGTTATAGCTAATTGAAAACATTCCAGCCATTACTCTTTACTTCTTAAAGTATTGGTCACTGAAGCAGAAGTGTTGAAAGGGCCAGCATCTGCATTTTATGGTCTGGCCAGTGGGTTTCTGTTGTGAAAAAGGTCCTATTGGCAGCAAAGTCTGTGTTTGGCTAAGAGCACCCTGTGCAGGTCGGGGAAGTGATGCTGCCGGTGACTGTCTCTTGCTCAGCGATGGGAAAGAAGTGAGGGTGAGCCAAGGATCCTCAGCATGCACCCCCATACCCATCATCCACTAGCTCAGGAGGCACCTCTACTCAAGCCAGGACTTTGCTTAGCTCACCCTTTACCTGACTACTACTTCCACACCTAGGGATACTTCCACCAATTGACTATCCATTCACTCTGGAGCTTCTGTTACCTCACAGGACCAAGGGACATTACTGTTTTTGGCCTGTTAACTGTCCTTTAATTACCTATATCCCCATCAAGCACAATTCAAAACGTACACCTGCTTCTTCTTAGCCAACCATTGACCCCTTCTCTTTCAGCTCACCTACTTACTACATCTCTCTTGGGTTGCACACTTTCTTCATTCCCTTTACCTGCCTATGTGTTCTACCCTCCATCATGCACCTTGACATCGCTCCATTCCTTCTTCTATTCACTCTTCTCCTTCTCTTCTCTCATAGCCTTCAGCCTCAACTCCCTCCTTCCACCCTGCACCTCCCGAACATGATGTCCCTGTTCTCCTAAGATCTTCACCTCATCTATCCCCCCTTGCCAACATTACAACACCTGCTTCACTCCCCCATCTCCTATCACTCTTCCACTTGGCCCCTGGAATGTACGCTACTTCTGCATAAAATACTTCTACATCTCTGTCCACTTCACTATTATCACCCTTAACTTTCACTTATTGCTATCAAAGAAAACTGGATCTTTCCTCATGACTCTGCTACTCTGTCAGCTCTCACACTGGCTGGCTGCTGTCTCCCACCCTCCCCGACCTGTTGGGAAGGGTGGAGGTATGGTGTTCCTTATCAAAAAGGCCCTCAGAATTGCACCCACCTACCCCTGTCTGACATCACCTCTTCTTCTTTTGTATATGGCACTATTCAACTCCTTCCTTCTACTTTCTATTGAGCCCCGGGTCCTCTCAGCTCATTCTTCCCTGATCTGAACCTTCCCCTTCAGTCCCTTCCACACAGAATCCACATTGTCATTCTGGGGGACTTTAACCTCCCCAAGCCCTTTAAAGTCACCTGCCTTGAACCCAACTCTGTCCTATCTTAGCACTCGCTCTACTTCCCCCATGACCACCTACCCACTCTGGTGCAATCTCTCTTGACCATGTCTTTCTAATTCACACTCATCCTCTGACATCTTCATTGACCCTTCTCCCACTGACCACTCTATTGTTCGCTTTAACATCTCAGTCCCTCTGCCGTCTACTCCTCCTCTCTCCTTTTCAATGACTAAGAGGAAATCCAGGCATTACTCTTCTTTCCCTTACCTTGATGCTGTGAGGATCCTGTCTTTCTCACCTATACAGACCAATTCCGTTGACCGTCCATTTACTAAATTTCACTATGCACCTCTGACTCCCTTTGACAAACACTATCTTGCTCACAAATTCACACCATCATATACTCATCATCAATCCTATATCATGTCTGAAATTCACACATTAAAAACAAACATGTGCCATGATGCTGGCTCAAAATACTGACCCCTACCATATACCTACCCTACATAGATCCCCTTGCTGCCCTCGCTGCAGCACTGGGCTCTGCCAGATCCTCATACTTCACAAAGGTAATCTCCTCCTTAAGAATCATCCCTGCAAACTGTCATCTACCCTTCACGTTTTGCTCATACCTCACAAGCCCATATCCGCTGTTCCTCCCTTTCTGATAATTACTTCAGTCACTACTTTTTATGACACTCTCACAGCCCTCCTCTCCGTCCCTCCCAACCTTCCTTTTGTCCACCACCTCACCGCTACCTCTTCTACTCCCAGCTACTGCTCCCTTTCATCTCCTCTGAATTAATACCCATCCATCACAGCGCCAACCCGTCCTGTGCACATGTCAACCCTTTGCTCCACAAAAGGTCAAAGACTTAGTCTCAATCAACTACCCTTACCTGACTGAGCTCTTTATTTCACTCTCTCTGCTGGACTCTTCCCCACCTCCTTCAAGTCTGCAACTATCTTAAACCTATTGAAAAGAAAAGCTGTGGACCAAAACTTCCCACTGAACTGTTTGCTTCCTCCTCCATTACTGAAAGGTCCTTGAGCAGTTGATCTTCAACCGGATCACTAAGGACATTGAAGATAATGATCTTGGAGATCCACTTCAGTCTGACTTCCGTAGTAAACTCTCCAAAGCGATTGCACTCCTGCATGTCTCCAACTTTCTCTCTGATGCTCACCACTCCAAGCTCTCTTCTATACTCATCCTTTTGGACCGTTCCACTGCTTTCAATACTGTCAACAATTTCCCTTTCCTCCTCAACCTCTAGGACCATGGGTATCGCAAATCTGCTCTTGCCTGGATTGCCGCCTCCATGGAAGATTGATCCTTTAAAATCGCCAGGAACTCCCAAACCGCTGACCCCACCACTCCTATCCCTGTCAGCATCCCCAAGGATCAGTCCTTAGACCTTTGCTCTTCATCCTCTATACCTCTGATCCTTTGGATTTTATTATCACCTTTTTGCTGAGGACACCCAAATCTATTTCTCCTTTCCCTTCTTCACTACAGCCACACAGGACAAACTACCAACTGTCTCACTGGAAGACTCTGTGCTGCCTATTGCTGAACTCTTCAACAATGGAAGTCATCTTTCTCTTGGCTTCCAATGGCATCCCTCCATTCCCCTGACCTATCAATTTCCCAATTTACCCTCTTGCTCTGTGGCCGAAGGCTTACAACCTTGGGTGTCCTCTTTGATGGCGTCCTCTGAATGCAGCAATTCAGCATTAGCACTGCTCTGCTCTTCATTTTAACCTCTTCACTGCTCATAAATTCCATCCTTTTTTTACTAACAACTCTACAAAAACTCTAATCTTTATCCTCATGCTCAGAAAACTTGACTACGGCTTGAACCTACTCCTTGGCTTTCTTCACTACTCATTCCCTCTCGGCACAAACTTATCAACTTTTCTACCTGCCCTTTTTACAACCTACCTAAATCCTCCCCCAATTGTGGCTACCAAAGAAAATGCTGAGGTCCCCATGCACAATCACTCCTGTTTCAAGTTACTCATATTAGTCTAAAAAGCTATCAATGGGCTTTCTCCTCAGTACCCTTCTGAGTGTATATCTGTTTACTCACCATCTCGTTCCCTCTGTTCATCATCTGCACTGAAGCCGGTTGTCCCACGCCCCATGTTTGCTCTTGCTATTGCTCTTCTTCCCGACTCACCCCTCTCCACTGGAACCTGCTGCTCATCGCAATCGAAGCCAACACAACTGTTTATCTCTTCAAAGCTGAACTTAGACTTCACTTTTGCTGAAGGGGGTGCTTTCCCTGCCCTCTATTCCATCTCCCCTACCTGACCCCATCACTCCCTCCAGTGATGGTTAGTGATGTAATTTTATATATTTGCATAATAATCCTTCATGAAGCACTTGCTCACTTTTTTGTCTGCCTGTTTTGTTTTTGTCTCTGGTTTATGCCCCACGTTTCCTTTTATATACACCCTCACAAACAGCTTTCCACTTGTTCTCATCGTTGTGCTGTTGTGCAAGCAACCTTCATGGCAATACCTCCATACTCTTAAATGTGTTATTGTAAGTAATTTCTGATCAGAATTGGCATCCCTGTTCTTCAAATACATTAAAATACAAATGCTCACAGTCAGCCCAGTATATGTTCCCAGAGTAAGGCAGGGGACTTTGCCACGACTCCTAGAGTACTCTTTTGAAATATCCCTACTTTACATAGAATCAAACGTTTTGGGAACTATGAAATTACCCCCATATGTTTTTTGTTACCATTATGTCTGTGATAAAAGGATTGTGTGCTTGAATCCTGAAGTACATACAGCACACTGACTTTGATACTCATTTCATGTTTAAAAACTCTCACCCCAAAATTAAAGTTTCTGTAACCATGAGCCATATATATTAGTTCAGACAGCCTCAGAAATTTGATGTGAGGATACAATGGCTGCAACACCTGTCACTCCATTGGCGTCCGATGACTATCCTGTTTCTCGTTTCTGGAGATAATGTACCCTCTTACCTGAAGGCTCCGAGATGTGAGTACCACAGAATTTATGAAAAGAATGGGCTGAGATTTGAATACACAGACACCCTTAGAGAATTCTGAATACTGGATGGTGTAGCCATAGCTTTAGATAATAAAGACAATTTTTCATGTGAGTTTTGTTACTTATGACGTTTGAGGTCTCTGCTTGAATTCTTTATACAGGATTAAAACTCTGCTAGCTTTTAATATTCTGATAACCTCTTTGGACGGGTAGTTCCTGTTCATAAATACCAACATAAATAAAACCACATAATACCATGTTCATTTAAACAAATAAAAAAATTAAAATATGTATTTCCTTAATGTGGTCCTACACAATACTCACCCACGTTGTGTAATTTCAATAAAAAGAAGACGTTGGAGAAACATTCAAATGTTAGAGCACACCCAGTACAGCTAGTGATGGGGAGCATTCAGCCTTATTTTTATATGGAATTTATTTCTCTTGCGAAGAAGATACAAAATACTAAAGCAGTGGGGAGGAGGGGGCATTAGGAAGCTAACAATATAATAAAAGGCCAGATGTATGTTTGTCCGATGCAGTAGCTTTGCCTTTTCGTCACCGCTAGAGGAAGCTGTTAAATAAGCATATATTCGGGCCCTACTGTGTCAATAGAAACCTGCAATTTGGCCCATGTACACAGACCTGTACACTTGTAGATGCATAATGCGCATCGCTGAATCCTTACTTCCTGAAGCATCCCCCTTCTTTAGGGATCCTTCGCCCCACTCCACACCCTGCTCACCTGTGTACCTTTGTTTGTATGTGGTCATCAGGAACCACAGTTCTTCCCAGCATATTTGGAGGGGCCTCTGTCATGTTGTGCTAGCACTGGGCAACAGTTATTAGAAGACAGTTATGTGTAAGAGATTGCTGTTTCTAAGGAAAGTGGCACAGCAAGTAGAGTGCTCGCTTTGACATCCGTGCAGAGCCTGCTAACGCAGGTTCGAATCCTGGCGGGGCCAAACTCAGCCTTTCATCCTTCCGAGGTCAATAAATGACCACCACACACCATGGGTAATAATAAGCAGTGCTCAGATACCCAAGGGTTCGTAGAGCTATATAAATGCCAAATAATAATAATAATTATTATTATTATTTTTATTATTATTATTATTATGTGGTAAAGCAGCCTGCATGAACCCTTCGGGCCTGATTCACAGAAGCATTTTCATAAAGGCGCAATCTATAGGAAAACTCTCTGTGACTCTGGCCCTTGGTTTTTAGAACGAGTGGGTTGGGGTCTCCTCATTAAGTTCTCCAAAGAGCATATTGCCCGACACTGGGTCCGGGGCATCAACACGCTGTTCTCGTCTGGTCTGCTGCATTTTTTGTTGCGCCCCTACAGTTTATTTTCTTCTGTAGAGGGCTACATCTTGGTGTTCTGAAGTAAATTGCGGAAAGATCCTATCTCTCCGCATGCAGGCCAAATCTGGAGCTGGATTTGGTTATTGGATCCGGGGGAAAGAGCGCAGTTGTCCTAGGACGTATCCCATGGTCAGCTCTGAGATTGTAAACTGTTGGGATGTCGACAATGTGTATGGGATGAAGAACTCCCAATTCCAACAACATGCAGATAGTGGAGATTTGGGACTATATGGAGGCACAAAGCTGACGCTTTTATAAGGTCGCCGAAACCAAAGGTGACTTTATTCCTAATGATAGGTGGTGGTGGGCGGGGGGAGGGACGCGCGCGCGCGCACGTGTGTGTGTGTGTGTGTGTCTCTCTTCTCGGGCGGGTGGGTACTTAAACCGCCGTCTGTTTTCTACCTCTACCAAAGACAGAGAGGTTTGCGAGGTCACACTGTCTGCCTCTGGAAACTCTGAGAAGCAAAGATGCATTTATACATCGTCTGAATGAACTGAAACGAGCTTCTCCACGCTGCTCAAAAACGCCTGCAATGGGGATTAGTGTCGGTGCAAACGAATGTGAGCTTCTACGGTTCCAGTGTAATCCTGGCTGGGTTTGTGTAGGCTTAGTGAAGCATTTACCTGCCTAGGTGCTGGCCAATTCCTCATTTACAGCGCTGCTAGCGAAGTACCCTGGCCTTGGAGTCTCCGTTGCAGGAAATGAATGTGTGTTTTGACAGGTTTAATTGAAATCCCACTGGCTTGCAATCATGACTTCGGAAAAAAGAGCAAGAACCCTCATTATTTTACCCATATTGCTTTTTAATGTACACCTCTGTCAGCCTTGATGGGGGTGTTGCTGCCCACCAGGCACAAACACACGCACACACTCCCACTTCTTTCCATCCTTTTTCTGATACTTCTTCCTCCTAAATTTTGATTTTGTTGCATTTTTTGTTTTCAAGGGAGTTTTGCTTTTTTACATTTTTTCTACGTGTAAAAAATTACTTAGCTGCACCTACCCCTAATGCCAGTTTTGTTATATGAGCACGTTATGATTCTTTGTGTTGTGTTGTCATAGGTGCATTGGGATGTCACTTTGCACAAGGCTAGCATGGGCAGTGAAGCAGTGGGAGCACTCCAAATCCCACAAATAAATAAATAATACTTTTTAGTATCGCTCAGCTCAGAAAAAGGTCCTCATGTCCTAATGTAGACCGGTAATTACAGCCCTTCTGAATCTAAGATTATCTTGTGTCCATCTATTGAAAGGACAGGGTAACTTGAGCCTATGTTCAGAAGTACCCTTCAGGGGCTGGATTCTGCAAACTAACTCCCAGAAAAACCCAGCCTCAGGCCAAGAGGAATCCGACCACCCACACTAACAATATCATGCCCATAAACCTTCCAGCAGGCCCCATGAATTTCCAGGGAGCCCGATCCAGGCGTTGCTCCCAGTAAAACCACAGGCCAAAAACCACCCTCGTTTAAGAGGTCCCATAGTTCCTCCCAGCTTTTCTGTCCATAGAACGTGGCTGTTTGGAGCTGTAGGAAGTGAGTAAAGACTGTCAGGCCGATTCATGGAATAATTAGCGCGGCGCAAGTGGGCAAAAACGTGCGAATCGCAGTGCAATTGCGAAAATCGCACGAAAAGCAGCGCACGTCGATTCATGGAAGGCAGTGCGCGAGAAAACCAGCGGATGTGCGATAAAAAAGTGCGCGGCGCACGTTGGCGCACAGGCCATCTAACAGCGTGCGCCAGGTCACAGCGAAAATCGCACAGGCCACAGCGAAATTCGCACATAGCGCGGCGCACGCAACAAAAGTAGGCGGAACACGGGCGTAACACTCGGAATGGGGAACAACTTGCCAAAACGTGGGCGTCACGGGGGAAGTACAGGGCACAAGTGCGCGGAACGCCCACACGCTCGCCTACAACACGTATTCATGGAATAGAATAGGGCAAAAAAGCGCACGCTCAAACCAGCGCACAGGCACAAACACGACCGCCACAAGAAAGCAGGCGGTAGCGTCTCTGCGGCTGTAAGAAATGTGCGCCAAAAGGTGCGCCAACAAATAGCACCTATATACTGCCATGATGAATGTCCCATACTGTGGCCCTCCAGGAAAAATGACGTGCAAAGGGGTACCCACAAACACGGACACCCGCTGACAAAAAATACGTGTGCGTGTATACCGGGGTGCACGGGAAGTCTCACACGCGATTTGCAGGGTACGTGCATCACAGGGGTTCGCGTGAAGTTAATCACGCGATCGGGCCTGGGGGAGCGGGCTACGTGTATTTCAGGGGTTCGCGTGAAATTTCTCACGCGATCGGGCCTGGGGGAGCGTGCTATGTGTATTTCAGGGGTTCGTGTGAAGTTTCACACGCGATCGGGCCTGGGGGAGCGGGCTACGTGTATTTCAGGGGTGCGCGGGAAGTTCCACACGCGAATAGCCTGGGCGCGTGTATTTCAGGGGTGCGCGGGGAGTTCCACACGCGAATAGCCTGGGCGCGTGTATTTCAGGGGTGCGCGGGAAGTTCCACACGCGAATAGCCTGGGCGCGTGTATTTCAGGGGTGCGCGGGGAGTTCCACACGCGAATAGCCTGGATGCGTGTATTTCAGGGGTGCGCGGGAAGTTCCACACGCGAATAGCCTGGGTGCGTGTATTTCAGGGGTGCGCGGGAAGTTCCACACGCGAATAGCCTGGATGCGTGTATTTCAGGGGTGCACGGGAAGTTCCACACGCGAATAGCCTGGGCGCGTGTATTTCAGGGGTGCGCGGGAAGTTTTACACGCGATTTCTGCACGGTACGTGTATTTCAGGGGTGCCGGGGAGTCCCACATGTGATTTGACAGTGTGGGTCCTCCCAGGTGTACCCTGTACACCCTCCACGGCCCCTGCAGGCAGCCCACACCACAGGGGACTACCCTGCATCCCTGGTCATGTCCCGCAGGCAGCCCACACAACAAGGGCATGCCCCCCAGCAAAGGCACATGTCTCCTTGAACTAATGAACACCAACTCATGTCCCCTTGCACCCCCACCCCCCAGCACTGTGGGGCACCTGCCAGCAGGCCCCCACCCATGTCCAACTCATGTCCCCCACCACCCCCACCCCCCAGCACTGTGGGGCACCTGCCAGCAGGCCCCCACCCATGTCCAACTCATGTCTCCCACCACCCCCACCCCCCAGCCACCAGGGGCACCCTCCACCAGGCCCCCACTCATATCTCCCACCACCCCCACACCCCAGCAGTGCAGGGGCACCCTCCACCAGGCCCCCACTCATGTCTACCACCACCCCCACCCCCCCAGCCACCAGGGGCAGCCTCCACCAGGCCCCCACTCATGTCTCCCACCACCCCCACAACACCCTCCACCAGGCCCCCACTCATGTCTCCCACCACCCCCACCCCCCAGCCACCAGGGGCACCCTCCACCAGGCCCCCACTCATGTCTCCCACCACCCCCACACCCCAGCCACCAGGGGCACCGTCCACCAGGCCCCCACTCATGTCACCCACCACCCCCACACCCCAGCAGTGCAGGGGCAGCCTCCACCAGGCCCCCACTCATGTCTCCCACCACCCCCACCCCCCAGCACTGTGGGGCACCTGCCAGCAGGCCCCCACCCATGTCCAACTCATGTCTCCCACCACCCCCACCCCCCAGCCACCAGGGGCACCCTCCACCAGGCCCCCACTCATGTCTCCCACCACCCCCACCCCCCCAGCACTGTGGGGCACCTGCCAGCAGGCCCCCACCCATGTCCAACTCATGTCTCCCACCACCCCCACCCCAGCCACCAGTGGCACCCTCCACCAGGCCCCCACTCATGTCTCCCACCACCCCCACACCCCAGCCACCAGGGGCACCCTCCACCAGGCCCCCACTCATGTCTCCCACCACCCCCACCCCCCAGCCACCAGGGGCACCCTCCACCAGGCCCCCACTCATGTCTCCCACCACCCCCACCCCCCAGCCACCAGGGGCACCCTCCACCAGGCCCCCATTCATGTCTCCCACCACCCCCACCCCCCAGCCACCAGGGGCACCCTCCACCAGGCCCCCACTCATGTCTCCCACCACCCCCACCCCCCAGCCACCAGGGGCACCCTCCACCAGGCCCCCACTCATGTCTCCCACCACCCCCACCCCCCAGCACTGTGGGGCACCTGCCAGCAGGCCCCCACCCATGTCCAACTCATGTCTCCCACCACCCCCACCCCCCAGCCACTAGGGGCACCCTCCACCAGGCCCCCACTCATGTCTCCCACCACCCCCAGCCACCAGGGGCACCCTCCACCAGGCCCCCACTCATGTCTCCCACCACCCCCACCCCCCAGCCACCAGGGGCACCCTCCACCAGGCCCCCACTCATGTCTCCCACCACCCCCACCCCCCAGCCACCAGGGGCACCCTCCACCAGGCTCCCACTCAAGTCTCCCACCACCCCCACCCCCCAGCCACCAGGGGCACCCTCCACCAGGCCCCCACTCATGTCTCCCACCACCCCCACCCCCAGCCACCAGGGGCACCCTCCACCAGGCCCCCACTCATGTCTCCCACCACCCCCACCCCCCCAGCACTGTGGGGCACCTGCCAGCAGGCCCCCACCCATGTCCAACTCATGTCCCTCACCACCCCCACCCCCCAGCACTGTGGGGCACCTGCCAGCAGGCCCCCACCCATGTCCAACTCATGTCTCCCACCACCCCCAGCCACCAGGGGCACCCTCCACCAGGCCCCCACTCATGTCTCCCACCACCCCCACCCCCCCAGCACTGTGGGGCACCTGCCAGCAGGCCCCCACCCATGTCCAACTCATGTCTCCCACCACCCCCACCCCCCAGCCACCAGGGGCACCCTCCACCAGGCCCCCACTCATGTCTCCCACCACCCCCACCCCCCCAGCACTGTGGGGCACCTGCCAGCAGGCCCCCACCCATGTCCAACTCATGTCCCCCACCACCCCCACCCCCCAGCACTGTGGGGCACCTGCCAGCAGGCCCCCACCCATGTCCAACTCATGTCTCCCACCACCCCCACCCCCCAGCCACCAGGGGCACCCTCCACCAGGCTCCCACTCATGTCTCCCACCACCCCCACCCCCCAGCCACCAGGGGCACCCTCCACCAGGCCCCCACTCATGTCTCCCACCACCCCCACACCCCAGCAGTGCAGGGGCAGCCTCCACCAGGCCCCCACTCATGTCTCCCACCACCCCCACACCCCAGCAGTGCAGGGGCAGCCTCCACCAGGCCCCCACTCATGTCTCCCACCACCCCCACCCCCAGCACTGTGGGGCACCTGCCAGCAGGCCCCCACCCATGTCCAACTCATGTCTCCCACCACCCCCACCCCCCAGCCACCAGGGGCACCCTCCACCAGGCCCCCACTCATGTCTCCCACCACCCCCACCCCCCCAGCACTGTGGGGCACCTGCCAGCAGGCCCCCACCCATGTCCAACTCATGTCTCCCACCACCCCCACCCCCCAGCCACCAGGGGCACCCTCCACCAGGCCCCCACTCATGTCTCCCACCACCCCCACCCCCCCAGCACTGTGGGGCACCTGCCAGCAGGCCCCCACCCATGTCCAACTCATGTCCCCCACCACCCCCACCCCCCAGCACTGTGGGGCACCTGCCAGCAGGCCCCCACCCATGTCCAACTCATGTCTCCCACCACCCCCACCCCCCAGCCACCAGGGGCACCCTCCACCAGGCCCCCACTCATGTCTCCCACCACCCCCACCCCCCCAGCACTGTGGGGCACCTGCCAGCAGGCCCCCACCCATGTCCAATCCATGCCCCCCTGCACCTGGGTCCCAACATTCCCCAATCATGTCCGTAATGCCCATCCTCCCCTGCCAAAAGGCCCAAACAACTATCACACCCACCCACATATCAAAGGCAATTACATGTTACACCCCCAATTTAAATAATGCAATTGAACACATGTCTGTCACACACAATGGCTGCAAGTGAATGACAAAACACCCAACATGACATGCCTGAAAGCAATGAGATGATACGACACATTGAAGAATAAAAAAAATAATGTATTGAACAGCAAGTAGAATGGAAATGAAATAAGAAAAAACACAAAGCAAATCAAACAAAACAAGATGAATGTCCAAGAAAATAATCTGAAAAATAAAAATAAGCCAACGAAGAACCATGAAGAAGATCATCCTGGGTCCATGAGCCCAACCAAATTAAACCTAACTATGACTACTAACTAAAAACTGAACTATATACAAAAAAGTGGTGCATTGTCCAATCGCTACCAAAAAAAAATAAAAAAAACAAAGGAAACCTAACCCTAACTATACAACTATATACAAAGGCAGCGGGCTATTCGGACGGCTCACTGGTTGTTGTCATGGGCCAGGGCATCATCAAACTCCTGGTCAATGGCTTGGAGGCGGGCATGTTCCCTGGCCCCGAGGTCCCGCAGGGATAACGCAGTGTCAAGCTCAAACTCCCTGCGAAGACCCTCGAGGCACTCAGCCCGCCTCAGCGCCCTCCGCATGGAGTCCTCCGCCCTGACCATCGTGAGCCTTTCCTCCTCTGCCCGCTGCCGCTCCGCACCTATCCGCTGGCACAACCGCTCCCACACGGAAGCCACTCCCATTCCAGGGTTCTCCTGCCCTCCGGCCGATGCCTGCACCCCTGATGTTGATGGCCCCGAGCCATGATGCCTCCCACGTTGAGCCTGCTGCTGCCTCCGATGCAACTGCCTGTGCCAGCACGACGGCATCCAGGCTGATGGAAACCACCGACGCCGTCGTGCACGTGCCCTGCCCGATGATGCCGTCACATCCTCCATCTGCTGGGGTCCAGTTGCTCTGGTGTCCACCCCTGCTGGATCTCTGACTCCCGACTGTGGCAGGGATGGGATCCCCACCGAGCTGGCTGCATTGGTCGGGGCAGGTCCACAGGGGGCCCTGGTGGCATCTGGGCTGGAAGACGTCAAGGAGAATGACTGGTGGATAGCCTGCACAGAGGAGGAGAGGGCCGCCACATTGGCCAACACATGCAGGAAACCCCCGAACATGGCCGATCCCAATTGGGCCACGTCGGCACGGTGCACTTCGTGATGCCGTGCGTGCTCCTCCCGGGAAGCACGCACGGCATCACGAATCACAGCCGTGCGCATCGCGACCCCAATCAGGACCTTCTCCGCACGGCCAGGGGTTCCCACGTCCGCAGGTGGAGGGGAGTCAGGTGACATGGACATCCCCTCTACCTGCGGACAGGCCTGGGACGGGGCATCCCTGCTGGTGCATGGTGGTGCACTCACAGGGTCAGGGACAGCGACATGCACAGGCCCCTCCACGGTGACCTGTGCTGCCTCCTGCCCCTGGCCCTGGACTGCACCACTTGCACCAGCAGGGATGCCCCCACCAGGCCCCATGTGTGCCCCAGTGGTGGCCTCCTCCTCCTCTGTGCAAACCACCAACCTGGATGGCTCCTCACCGTCTCCCACCGTAGCAGGCCCCTGTGGGGGCTAACCCACCCCTTCCGCTGCAGCCGTGGGGGCATCCCCGCCGCCTTGCTCCACAGCGCCGTCTCCGCCCTCCTCTTCACTAGCCGCTGCGTAGAGGGAGACAAAGAACACAAGCATCAGGGCACTGTACAATGGTCCCCTAGACAGGAAGCAATAGCAGATGAGCACCACTGTCAAAGTACACTTCCATCATGTCCCTCCACAACACATGGGTCAGTCCAGGCAAAACACACACAGTAACAGGCATGGTGCATGCCATGGACATTTCCATGCATGTCCAATGGACTCTTGAAACATTCAATGATATGTAACTCACATGCATCATGGCTCATGCCTATCACATGCACACACTTCACCTCAGTCACATCCATCTGGCCCCAAACACACCAAACACAGCGGATACAAGGGTAATTTGGCTGCTTTACTGAATCTGTGCATTGTCACACACATGTGTCATGCATCCATGGCATGCACAAGTCACAGACACGCAGGTCAGGCACACAGACATGGCTACCATATATGTACCTGGCATCAGCACCCATCCCTCACCCCCACCCATGTCCAGGTACAGAGACTGGCATGCTCTCATGTTCAAAATCTGCATAGGGCTCCCCATGCGGCATTTCAACACATGCAACAACCATGTGGGTCACACATCACTGGTCGCACATGCATTACCATGATGTCCCTACACACATACATGCATACATGGCCTATGGCACACATACAGGCAAGTATCATAGAACCAGCACACCGCAACATGCCCTGTCTCACACAGTAATGCATGGACACTTACCGCTCAACTCCAGACGGGCCTCCCTCTCAAGGATCTGGGCGTGGAGCGCTGGGCGTTCGCGTTCCAGGACCCTCATCTGGATGGAACTCATGCGGCCCCGGCCCCCCTCCACGAGGCGCCGGGCCTTCACAAGGGTCCTGGACCTTAAGTCCTCCCAGCGCTTCTTGATCTTCAGGACGTCGCGGGTTGCCACCCCCTCCGCGTTGATGGCAACCACACAGTCGGCCCAGATCCTCTGCCGTCCTTCCTTGCTGGCGCGGGACGATCCAAAGAGGGCATCATACTGCCCCAGGACATGCTCCACCAGGACACCAACTTCGGTGACAGTGAAGCTGGTGCCCCTCTGCCCCTCTGGCCTGGGGTTGCCACTGGTGCCAGATGTGGAAGTGCCCGACATGGCAACCCCAGAGGCAGGTGTGGGTGGGCAACTGGGTCCTGGGGCTGGGCTGTGGAGCGATGTAATCCCAGTCGGGAGTCTTCAGTTCCAGCAGGGGTGGACACAGCCACTGGACCCCTGCAGATGGCTGATGTGCAGGCACCAAATGGCAGGGCACGGTGGCAGCAGGCAGGCAGGCAGGCAGCAGCAGATGGCACGTGGGAGGCTGCTCGGGGCACGGGGGGCAGTAACTCGGCCTTCTGGGCAGGAGCGTGGTCTTCCGTGTGTTTTCGGGTGGCCAGCTTGATACGGAGTGATTTGGCACGTGAAAATCCTGCACGTCAGCGTGAAATCCAAGGAAAGGCCCTTAGCGCGTAAGCGCGTCAGCACGCATACGCGATTCTATTGGACCAGAGTCCCTCAGCGCGTAAGCGCGTCTGTGACGTGACCCGCACGGGTGTTCCCCACTCAGCACGTGATGACGGGGCACACGTGGAGATACTGCACGTCAGAGTGTCATCGCGTGTAATTGGACAAAAGTGCGCGTACACGCGATTGGCCTATGTACGTGTATTTAATGGGTGCGCGGGCACTTACACACGCAAGTACGTCAGCGAACCTGTATCCCGTGGTGCGTGTGAATTTCCACACGCTATTGGACTGGGAACTGGATTCCAGGGGTGCGCGGGTCACACGCTGTATCCCGTGGTGCGTGTGAATTTCCACACGCTATTGGACTGGGAACTGGATTCCAGGGGTGCGCGGGTCACACGCTGTATCCCGTGGTGCGTGTGAATTTCCACACGCTATTGGACTGGGAACTGGATTCCAGGGGTGCGCGGGTCACACGCTCGCCTAGAACACGCGCAAAGCATACATTTGCGGACTTTAACAATAACAAGCTCAGACGCCAGGATGAACATACCGTTCCTAGCAGCAGTGGCAGTGGGCTACCAAAGGAGGAGGAGGAGGATAGTCAGGGCCAGAATATTCACACCCAGAACCAGCCTTTTCGGGATGCCTGATGACCAGGTGTATGGGAGGTACAGGTTTCCACCACACATTATACTGGACCTGGTGAGTGAGTGGGAGGATGACCTCACATCACCCACCCTGTGCTCCCAAGCACTCAGCCCCCTGGAGAAGGTCCTCAATGTACTGCACTTCTTAGCCACTGGATCATTTCAGCGGACAAGTGCCATAGTGGGTGGGGTGTCACAGGCCACCCAGTCACGCTGCCTACACCAGGTCTTGAACATCATCACTGCACGGCCATCAGTCCGCAGGCACATATACCTGCCCAGAACACCTGCAGAAAGGCATGCTGCCGCCCTGGATTTTTACGCTGTGGAACGATTCCCCAAAGTGCTAGGTGCCATCGACTGCACCCATGTGGCTCTACGTCCCCCCAGGGCATCTGAGCACATCTATAGGAACCGCAAGCACTGGCATTCCATCAACGTGCAGGTAGCATGTAATGCCAAGGGAATCATCACCTCAGTATATGCCAACTATCCCGGCTCCACCCACGACAGCTTCATTTACCGAATGTCCACCCTAAGCCGGGACCTAGAAGCTGGGCGGCATGGCGATACATGGCTGCTTGGTGAGTATGTATGCCACTGCACATGCATGCATGTTGGATACTGAGCAAGGTCACAACCCCACCAATGATACCAATCACCACCTCCACAGGGGACAGTGCCTACCCTCTCAGCCCCCACATGATGACGCCAATTCGGAACCCCACCACGCCACCCCAGGTAAGATATAACACAGCCCACATTACAACCAGGGGCATAGTGGAGCGCACATTCGGAGTGCTAAAGTCACGCTTTCGCTCCCTTGACCGTTCTGGCGGGCAGCTGTTATACGCTCCCCCAGTAGTGTGCAGGATCATAGTGGCAGCATGTGTCCTGCACAACGTTGCAACACGCCGGGGCCTGGCCGTGGACATGGTGGTGGCCCCACATCCCCAACCACATGCACAGCCGCTGCGCATGGGAGGGGAAAGGGCACGGGGGAGGCAGCCCGTACACAGCTAGTGGCTAATTACTTCACATAGAAATCACACCCCTGTGGAGTGCACACTGCCCTGGCACATTCCATCTGACAATCAATGATGACTCAACCTGACACTGATCCTGAATGTCTGGAGAATGAACCGTCAAAACCATATCAGCCTGAGATTGTTCACCTGGAAGTGTCACAATGTGTGCATCCCTACCCACACAGACACCACCAATGCAGTTTTCTGAAGTTACACATTGAAGCAGCTAAAATGAATACCCACTTGCAAAATGCAACAAGAGGACAGTGCCATGTCAGCCAACCCAACCCCAGCACCGCCACATGACACACCGTGCCATGTCATGCTAATTGCAGGTACACAAAGTAATCCCCACAACATGACATCAGTCTCACTATGTACAGTGGCACTATTAGAAACCTGCAACACCTGAAATGCTCACAGCAATGCCGGACCAACAACATACTTGAGCACGTAGTACCATTAACATGACATCACAAATGTTACATATTAGTAGTCTCACCACCTGGAAATGCCTGCACTCCCACCACTACCAACTGTGCACTGTTGTCGCCATGTAGAGTTGTAGGTGCACTGCTGCCAACATGGACCCCATCTCCAGACTAGAGGTCCTTGTGTGGACATGAGGAAGGGACCTGCAAATTGGGAGGTAGACACAGAAGAAGAGTTACACATCAATGCAACATGCAGTGTACAACACAACAGCAATATGCACTAGGAATGTATACACAGTATTGACTACAGACTGCCCACACAGCTCATGGGAGTCCAACGTCACAGTGTAATTCACTGTCACTTGGGCACACCCTTTACAAGCCCATGGAAACGGGAAGCAGGAGGGGTGTGTGTGACTCAAACCCAAGCATCTGAACCAAATACATTACAAGCCTGCATGTGCCCAGCCACAATGCAGCGTATGCCCACAGGAACCACGGAAGCCAACAGATCGTCCCAAAAAAATTGGGAATAAAAGAAATCAAAATAAAAATAAAAATAAGAAACAATAAAAAATGGCCATTGATGGGCCCGGGGGGGTTGGGGAGGCCACCCAGGAGGTCCGAGGACAGGATGCACACCAGAACCCACCTGCGTGGATCCTGGGAAGATAAAACACCTCCATGGGCTCATGGCCCACACGGCTACCCTATTGTGGGAGTATCACTGCTGTCGCTATTATCACCCTGTGCAGCTGCATCCGGAGGTGGTTGCACTATGGGAGGCAGCCCACGCAAGGCCCTAGTCTGCTCCTCCATGGCTGCAAGCATGCGGGTGTGGTAGGTCTGGTTCTGGAGGATGAGTGTGCGGAGGTCCCCATGCAACAACTCACGGGATGCCCGGACCTCCGCCCTCGTTGCCTGCATCTCAGCTGAGAGTGTACGGGTGAGACGCTCCAGCTGCTGTTCTGTCCTTTGGTGTGTTGAAGCCTCAAGCTCAACAAGAGTCGTCCTGAGGTGAAGGAGCTCCTGCCTCAGGGCTTCCCTGTGGCCCTGGGACTCAATGGAGATGGCCTCCTGCAGAGTCGCCAGTGCCGCCCGCCTGTCCCTGTTGGACCCCAACATGTCCTCCCTGTGTGACTGGCAGATGGAGTCGGTTGCCTGCTCTAGTCGCTCCATCAGCCTTTCTGGGGGGACAATGGAAGTGGCCACCCTATCCATGGCCTGAGCCATCATCTCGGATGATGCAGCCTGTTGGGTTGCCATACCGTAAATGGATTGCTCCCATGCGGTATTGCCGGGTGGCGTACGGCCACCACGTCGGCGGGCACCACACCTGTCTGGGGCAAGGCGAACTGCGCCTTGCTGTGCCGGCACTGCCTGAGGCTGCAGGACTGCATTCCCCCTCTGATCTGCTGGCCCAGGAACAGGATCAGATGTCGCGGAGTGTGACCCTGCATCCGTAACCACCGAAGGCGTAGCTGCCAACACTGACATCCCCATGGAGGGTTCTGACCCTGGTGCAGGTGGGTGAGACAGAACAGAATCCCTCCCTGGAACACTCACCTGCGACAGCACGTAGGTCTCATCCGAATCAACACCTGAGTACAGCTCGGGGGAGGTGCAGCCAGAGACACCCCTTGAGAGCACGACCTGCAGCACTTGTGGGTTCTCCCCCACCACCACACCACGTCCCTCACTGGTGGTTGGTCGGCCCTCGGACCCCTCCTGGGTCTGCACCATCTCCACAACCCCAGCAGTATCAGGTGCGTCTTCCCCTGCAAAGACATGAAAACAAAGAAATGGAAACAGGCATTAGCACCATGGCACACATTGAGGGCTGAGAAGCAAGAGAACCAGTACTTGATTGACACATGTCCCACATGACTAAAACCCTCCCATGCATGCACCCTCACTGCGTATGAAGTCCAGGCAAATGGCACACACTGATGACACCAAGATGGAAGATGAACACATTTTCTGCATGCTGCCTGGCAGTGGCATCACACATTGGCCTGTGATTGGCAGGTGAAACACACATGCCATCACACAGATGGCATGTACCATTGCTATTGAGTGAAGATGGAGAGGAGGGCAGCACCTATTCATTCAGTCCAGTTCCCGCATGTAATAGCTTTTCTAATTCTAACAGGTCAGATTTTTCACCTGGAGCTGCCAGTCTGAAATGGTCCAATTGCACAGGGACATGTGTGTACAAATGATATCCAGGTAACAAAGTCACTCCACTTTACCATACCCATGTCAGACATGTGACTAGTGGACAGCGACATGCCTAGTGAAAGTGGTGGAATGCAAACAAACTGACTGAATGAACAGTGAAAGAGAAGCAAATATGTTGTGGCAAGGTGACACTTCAAGGGCAACTGGCGTGCAGTTGGGCTAGATGTCTACTGTTGGCAGAAGGGATACTGCTATGGCCAAATGCAGCTGCGCAGGAAGGATTGCATGAAGCACATGGCTGACCCATACGACTCAGGCGCACACACTCTCAGCTGGCACCCGAACAGAAGCCCTCACACACACACCATGCACATGGATGACACACACATGCATGGGCACTCACCGGACAATGCCTCGTAATCAGCCAGATCTCCCACGCCTTGGATCTGTTCCTCCGTGACGTAGGTCCCAGCGACTGACTCATGTGGAGTGAGTTCCATGTCTACTACTGGAGACCCACCTCCAGTCACTAGAGTTGCGGCATGACTTGAGGCCAGCTTACTCTTTGCCCTGCGCTTTAGGTCATTCCAGCGCTTATAGCAATCATTGGCTGTGCGCCTCACAATTCCAAGGGAACTTACGATGTCCGCAACGGTCTGCCAGTGTGCCTGGCGTTGTGCAGGTGTGGTCTTGGATCCTGCAACAATGACCATCTCATTGTCATGTCCGGACACATACTCGACAAGTGCATTCAGTTCGTCATCCGTGAAGCTGGGCTTCCTGGACGGGCCGGACTGTGTAGCCGTGTCTGGGGCATCAGCCTGTGCCGGACGAGCACTCTTCCTCTTCCGCTTGGAAGGTGGTGGTGATCCTGAGTGTCCTGCGCCGCTCTGGACACTAGGGGCAGGAGCCCTGGTGGACTCTGTATCAGGAGTGTGGGATTGCACACTCAGCATGGGAGTTGGTGCAGGCATTAGCTCTAGTGTGATGGTGTCAGGGGGAATGTCAGCAGCATGGACTAGGACCGACACTGTCCTGGCTGGGTGTGTGAGGGCTGGGGTGGATGGAGCCGCAGCTGCCCCTGCAGCCTCTCCGCCCTGCCTCCTTGGTGCAGCAGATGACCTTGCTGCCCCAGATCCACGTGGCATGATGGCATCAACGTGCACCAGCGCACGTGTCGTAGCCCTGCTGACCTGGAAGTCAGCCATGGAGTCAGCCAGGTCTGGTGCCACAATGGGCTGGTCCAACAAGGGCTGAGCATGGATGGTGTCAGCCACATCAGCCTCAATGGGAGGAGGGGGGGTGGGATTATGGGTGCCCGTGACTGGTCCTCCACACATGGGGGGACAGGCTCACCCTGCAAGTTACGACCACGTCCCCTACCGGATCCACCACGGCCACCACTTGTGGCTCTTCCACCTTTGCCACCCTTACGGAATCCTCGCCTCCCAGCCATGGCACTGATGTTAATGTGCGTATGGGAGTGGATGTAGACTATTGTCCTGGGCAATTGGGGGTCAAAGGGGTTGGGTACCAGATGGTAATTGTACCCTAGTGCTCTAGCAAGGCTGAATGTAACCCCTGGGGAAAGATGACGGGTCACGCAACGCACAGGAGGCCCAAAAAAGGGAGATGACGTGCACGCAACCCCTCCTAGACCACGTGTGCAGAAAGAAAAACCTGCACTACGCTGTGGCACCCAGAAACACAAGAATGAACGTATGCGTGTCACACGCAGCCTAGAATGACCTCTGAAGGGGTAGGCTACACACGGGGCTAGCACAGATGTTAGATACGTGCGTGACTCACCGTCTGCCAGGTAAACGAGCGTGTAAAAGGAGCACGTTTGGTTGGCAACACCCCCGCCAAAAGAAGATTTGTCCGCTGTCTGAGGAGACAGGACAACAGTAGAAGGGAACACTGTTTGAGGGAACAGGCCCAGGTAAACCAGTTAAAGAGAAAAAAGAGCAAAAGCTGTCAGAGGTAACAGGGAATACGAACTAGAAACGCTGTGAAGTAAATCGCGTGTGAAATGACAAGAAGTACAGAATTCACCCACTCGCTCTCCACGAAAAGCACATACAAGGAAAACGTGTTATACACGTACCTTTTATACAGGCCCACACGTCCAGCGTCACTTACGCGGCGTGTACGCGCTAGGGCCATTTCCACCTATTACATGCTTTGTCACTTCTGCGTGTAGGGCCATTTCCACCAATTACACGCTTTGTCACTTCTGCGTGTAGGGCCATTTCCACCAATCACACGCTTTGTCACTTCTGCGTGTAGGGCCATTTCCACCAATCACACGCGATTACACTCTGACGTGCAGTCTTTCCACGTGTGCTCTGTCATCACGTGCTGTGTGGGAAACACCTGTGCGGGTCACGTCACAGACGCGCTTACGCGCTGAGGGCCTTTCCTCAGTTTTCACGCTGACGTGCAGGATTTTCACGTGCAAAATCACTCCGTACCAAGCTGGCCACGCGTACGCACACGGAATACCACGCTCCTGCCCGGAAGGCTGAACTACTGCCCCCCAGAGCCCGAGCACGCTCCCACCTGCTGCTGCCTGACTGCCTGCTGCCCCTGCACTGCTGGGGGGTGGGGGTGATAGGGGACATGAGTGGGGGCCTGGTGGAGGCTGCCCCTGGTGGCTGGGGGGCGGGGGAGGTGGTAGACATGGGTGGGGGCCTGGTGGAGGCTTCCCCTGGTGGCTGGGGGGTGGGGGTGGGGTGGTAGACATGGGTGGGGGCCTGGTGGAGGCTGCCCCTGGTGGCTGGGGGGTGGGGGTGGTGGTAGACATGGGTGGGGGCCTGGTGGAGGCTGCCCCTGGTGGCTGGGGGGTGGAGGTGCAGGGGGACATGAGCAGGTGTGCAGGGTAGTCCCCTTTTTTGTGGGCTGCCTGCAGGGGCCGTGGAGGGTGTACAGGGAACACCTGTGAGGACCCACCCAGCCTAATCGCGTGTGTAACTTCCCACGCACCCCTGTAATACACGTACCCAGCCAAATCGCGTGTGATAATTCCCGCGCACCCCTGTAATACACGTACCCAGCCAAATCGCGTGTAAAACTTCCCGTGTACCCCTGTAATACACGTACCCAGCCAAATCGCGTGTGATTATTCCCGCGTACCCCTGTAATACACGTGCCCTGGCTAATCGCGTGTAAAACTTCACGCGTACCCCTCTAATACACGTACCCTGGCCAATCGCGTGTTAAACTTCCCGCGTACCCCTGTAATACACGTGCCCTGGCTAATCGCGTGTAAAACTTCACGCGTACCCCTCTAATACACGTACCCTGGCCAATCGCGTGTTAAACTTCCCGCGTACCCCTGTAATACACGTACCCTGGCTAATCGCGTGTACAACTTCCCGCGTACCCCTGATATGTACGTTACCCGCTTTGCGTTCCTTGTTTGGCAGACCTATAAACTGGTCCAGGGTTAGCGCAGCCCTTTGCGATGATTTAGCGATTTTGATGGCTTTTCCTTGCGCGAGGGCGTTCTTGGGGGCGTTACTGGCGCTGCTGCAGGGTCGCTGCGATACTCTGCGCCACGGCTGGTTTGGGAGCCTAAAATCCATGAATACGCTGCGCGCGGAAATCGGTTTTAGCGCACGTGCCTGGCGCAGACAATCGCACGCGGACACTCTGCGCCAGCCGCTTGCGACACTTTTCTGCGAAATTCTATGAATTACCCTCTGTGTTCTCACATCTACCTTTGGGCCTTCCTTGAATAGACCAGGGTAGTGCAGGAAGGCTTCAACGGCTGTCATTAACGTGCCAGGCAGGCTCTGTATACTTGCCTTATACTTGACAGCTAGTGTGGTGTTCTTAATGTTAATGTTTGCATTGACTTAGCCTGCCATTAATTATTTTACAACATTTATTTAAATTTAATTGTCTCATACTGCATTCCAATAGCTGATTAACCAATTCACTAAACAAGGACATCATTTGTTCTAGAGGTCGAAGTGAGCAGGAGCGTTTGGGAGCGGTGCTCCTCTACTTTTTTAAATTAAGTGTTACAGCTCCTATACTTTTTTGAAAAGAAACCTTTCCGGAACGGTTTTGTTTTAAAATAACAGTGTAGGAAGAAGTTGAGACTTGCACTTTCAGTGCACTGCACTGAACGTGCCCTTAAACAGCAGGTGCATATGTTTGTGGGTTTGTATTGTGTGTGGGAGGCGGTGTGGTGTTGGGGTTTGTGGGAAGTGGGTGCAGGCTAGCAGGGAACATAGTTCCACTACTTCTTTTCGTACACTTCGACCACTGATTTGTTCCTTTTCGACAGAGGCTGTGACACCTCTATCTGCACCTTCACCAGAACCCCTTTGGGCTATCGGCATCAGGGAATCCAGTATGATTATCTGGTTAGTAGCCATTGCAAGTTGCAAGAACTCTTGAGCACACCTGAAAGCCACCATGCACCCACAACTTGACTTAACGTAATACCACATCCACACTAGTAAGGGTCTCCATGAATGTTCTGCCGACCAATAAGAAGTCCTCTCGTTCCATCTTTTGATTACATTTTCTTCTGGTCAAGGTACTGGAAACTATACATTTACCTCAGTGATCACTGTCACTGAACCATATGTTTTAATTTCCCTACATGCTGCAGTGGTCAAGGTGGGCAGGAGTGGTTGGCAGCGGGGCTCCTCTCCTTTTTTAAATTACGTTTTACTGTTCCTATACATTTATTTTCAAAAGAAACCTTTCCGGAATAGTTTTGTTTTAAAATAAAAGTATGGGAAGAAGTTGAAACTTGCACTGAATGGTCCCTTAAACAGCAGGCACATTTGTTTAGGGGTTTGTATTGCGCGTCAGAGATGGTGTGGCGTTGGGGTTTGTGGGCAGCTGGGACAGGCCAGCAGAGAACATAGTTCCACTACTTCTTTTTGTACACTTCAAACACTAACGTGCTGTAAGTTAAATCTGTTGTTGTCTCCCTGACCTTTCCCGCTCTTTCTGATATGCTGGGTCCATTTCCTTATTATGACACAGACCAGAGTATGGCTGCCACGCTGGGTAGGGTCACAATTGCTTCTGTACGAACAAGGCGTGTTGTGTCAAGACAACTACAGTGGTCATATGAACAGTATGAATTACAGCAAAACATAATACCCTTATCGCTTGTTTTTTCATAATATAAGATTCATTTTAGAACAAAGACTACCACACGGTTTGCACAATGCAGCTAACTCCCATATGCTTCCCACTGGACAGTCATGTCAACATCCCACTACACCACTCACTACATACCTAGGCACGACCAACCAGATGCGCACAGTGCTAAAGACAAGACAAGTGTTGCTCTGAACACCACTTTGTCAGCCTAACCTAATTGCAGGAATACATGATCTCTCTCTCTCTCACACACAAACACACACACACACACAACCACAAACCACAGAATCAACATGTGGTCTGTAAATCACATACAAGCATCTTTCCTGTGAAATACAGTTTGGACCAATGCAGCACTGAACAAAAATATCCATCCATTACAATGTACTAAACCATGCTTGCATACTGACAGTACCGCCTCAGTATGCAAGTCAAATCCTACAACCACCTCTTACACACATACTCATGGCACCCGCCATATGCATCCACTCATGACCAACCTAGCTGCACACCCACCCCCAACATACCATTGCTCAAATGGAATAAACACACAAAACATTGCTTTCTCATTGGCCCACCCCACCTAGTACATCAATTGTGACCTATGCATGTAAGCCAAAATGCTAGACAAAAAACATAACACCCCTATCCATTACTCGCGTGCACTTTGTGACTCTGAAACTGCTCATTCTCGCCACTACACACACTTTTACCCTGTCACATACCACCTACAGGACTATTACTCCATTAACCCGTCTCTTAACTTATTTGACTCTGTGATGCAAAAAAGAGTTTGGGGCATACAATAGGCTACAATGGACCCATGGGAACTCATCTGACAGTAACCACACAAGAGAAAGATGAATAACTACTAAGAATTGGAGTGTTCCCCCCAGCCCTTTTGCTTGGGGGCTGCTTCATAGGGTAATTTGCAGCTAGCAAATGGCAATCTTCTACCATTGCTGACATGCGTCCTTGACAAGAATCAAATGACAACAGCGTAACTTTACGAATGTAATCTGACGACACATCACAGACATGTTCACACATTATGCCTGTCAAGTGAGACAGTGGGAGTAAGACAATGTGTTCAAGCTATACACACTAATTATTCTCTGCTTGCTTATGTGTGTGTGTGCTTCTTCCACGGTATATGTTTTTCCTGCACGCTGTGCACTACAGTATTCTGTTTCATCGTAAACCATTATTGCATATTATGTAACAGATGTTTCAATTTCAAGATCCGGTTTAAAACATGAAAGAATCGCTAACGGCTCTGTCGAGTGTAAGGTACATCATTAGTTTCTGCCCATAAATGTTAAAAAGAGCACATTTTGCCATAAACACTAGGGCTTCATTTTCTGTAAAGTACTCATTTGTCAAATATTGGGAAATTTTCACCAATTATAATAGCCATAAATGTAGACAAGAAAACACATTTTACTTTTTTGACTATACCTTTTCAATTTTGTAGATAGGTGTTTCCATTTTAACATCTCTCAAAGCCATGATCATTGGATATCTTTTTAAACTAATAGATTAAAGAAACACTGGTATACTGATTTCATGGTGTATGGGGTGACATAAAACCAAAGGTACATTTTCTTCATATATCTTCTATTGGAATATTTTCTAAAACTATTATTTTGATAAGAATCTGAGCTACCGATCTACACAAACTCCTGCTTCACAAATTCAGAGTGTTAGCTTTTGCTCATACAAGTACAGGTTTTTTGTGTGGCTCATTGTATTCTTATTCTCCTTTACTAAATTAAGTGCAGTCACAAAGAAATTATCTAAAAAATGAAAAGGTGACAATCTGCTATAAAAATAATAATTGATTGATACAAAGTTGAACAAAATCTCAAACTGGGGTCAAGGAAATTTGAAAATGAATGTATATCATTCAAATCCAGTCAACAGAAAACCACACATTGTGGTAAAATAACAACCATGGTCTGGTTGAAATAAACTGAAAGGCATCCTGGATTAATTTCTTTACACAAACTGTGACACGCTGAATGACAATTTTGTAAACGATCATATAGAGATTTGTGACCAGTGAGACATGAACCTTAGTACTTGAGGGCGACACTTCGATCAAGTTTAGCCCCACTGGTATTCCAATCGGTGCCATGCTCAAGTAGAGACTAAAATGATGTGCCTTTGTGTTGTCTGCCATGTTATATGTTCTTGGCAAAATGGAGAAAAAGTTCAACCTTTCATCCACTGTTATGGACCAGTCCACTCTGCATATTTCCAAAACCTCAATGCCACATGTGCTCAATGTCATTATAATATGGGAGGATATCTGCCCTCACTCATTTCCAGCTTGAAGACTATCCATGTTCTCTCGCCGAGGTCTGGCCGTAGAATGGATGCTGTTCAATAGTTCACTCTGGGAAAGGTTGAAGTAGCTACGCGGACACTTATTTCTCTATTTCTCTCAGTAAAACATTGGGCCAAATATGGGATGATTTATTTGTAGTCCTTATAGATGTATATGTGCAGACGATTCTATCTTTCCAGAATGTTCCTTTGCAGATTTGCTCAAAGAGATGCATTTGGTGGAAACAATACTTAAACATTTACACAATCTGTGGAGCAAAATATTGTAGCACTTAACCGTGAATAAACTTAAAACATATTCATGATTTAATACCATTGCAATACACTTTTGGAAGTTTCCTCTAGGTTTCAACATTATCCATTTTCAATAGGCAAGGGGAAACATGATAGGATAGTTTGGCATTCTTAGCTTCACTCTAATGTAGGACCATGGTATTTATTGGGACACTTCTTAACTTCCTCTCACTGGTCCCACTGACAAACTCCAATCCTGGTTTTATTGTAATTAGCGCCGTATGAAAATGTATTTAATTTGGCTTGATGTCATCTCAATTTCAAGTTCCAAGCGTATTCAGAAAGTAAAACTGGGTTCAAAATCAAAGCAACAACAGAATTAAAATAAAATAATAGAGGCATAACATCTAAAACAAATGGTTAAAAGAACATAGAACTTCATGTGAAAATCAACTGGAGTTAATTAAATGAGTGTACATAGTACAGTTTAATAGATCATGTGTGTGTCATTGTGTCAAATGGGATAAAGTGACTAACAAAAGTATCATATCAAATCATATACTAAATAAAATATCATATCATATCAGTAACATTTAATTTAGCAATCCCCATAATCTAACATCATTATTCAGACAAACTATAATCAATAACAGGGAATTCCATATTACATGAATGCATAGGCTTTTAGCTGTAATGGCAATTGTACATTTAAGAAATGTTTCCTGAACAAAGATTGTGAAAGTGACAGGTAAAAGTAGAAAGAAAAATATTTCTAAGCTACATTTCTGGAAGCCGCGGCTTTTAAGCAAAGGGATATGAATTTTCATTTTTGTTGCGCTATACATGGGTAAAAAACTGGAAAATCTCTGTTTCAGGTGTCTTGAAAGTACTTGGTGCAACCCCAAAATATGGCAGCGAAATGCACTTTCCACATTTGTATCTTCCATCGATGGAGACAAACCCCAAATACCAAGTCAAAGTCAACTCATTTTGCAAGATATATTTCTATCATTGGTCCAATAGGTTGCCCTGCAATATTAGATGCAAATCTGTAGCAATATGGACTGCCCTTGATAAGATATTTTGGAAGTAGATGCCATCCTACTCTCCTTCTTCTCACCTATAGCATCTGATGAGGTCACCAAGACTGTTTGCTCTATGGAAATGTATTCCAAACAGTGCTTCCCAGCGTCTCTAGAACTATCAAGGACAATATTGCCTCCCTCGCTCTCTCTTAGGCTGAGTTTTGCAATCACTCTCCACTGGCTCCTTCCCACTACCTCCCAATCACTCCCATGTGCACCCTCTCCTAGAAAAGCCATTTGCAGGCCCTTCCTGCCCTGCTAACTACCACCCTATCTCTACTAGTCCCTTCTTGGGCAAACCTTTGGAAAAGTTATTCATCTCCCAACTAATCCACCATATGGAATCTGTTGGCAATCTACATGATCACCAGTCTGGCTTCAGAGCAGCCAGAGGCCCAGAAACTGCTCTCCTGAACACCTGTGAAGACCTGTTCTCAAACCTCGACTCCAAGCCTCCTTCTGTTCTTATCCCCCTTGATCTCTCCTCTGCCTTTGACACTGTTAATCATGCCACCCTCCTTAATCGACTATGTGATACTCTGGGCATCAGAGACTGAGTGCTTGCATGGTTGACCTATTTCCTTTTGAACTCACCCTCCCAGGTTCAAATGGGCCCTTGTCTCTCCTCTACCTCACTCTCTACCTGTGGCTTACCTCAGGGCTCTATCTTCTCACCGTGGCTTTTCAATATTTACCTTGCCCCACTTGCCCACTTAATTTCCACCTTCTCTCCCCACTTCCAGTGTTATGTGGATGACAATCATCTCTCATTTAAGCTTCCCTCGTCTATCTCCTCCCTTTCCTGTCTCATTCCAGACCACCTGACTGCTATTCACGAATAGTGTGCTGCTAACCATGTCGCTCTTAACGCCGGCAAGACTGAGATCCTTCTCATCGGAACTCCCTCCCTTCCTTCCCCCCTACTCTCTGGACCGAACTCCTTAGGCCCTTACCTTCTTGTGAGGCAAAAACCTGGGGGTCATCTTCATCTCCTCTCTCTCCTTCTCTCATCATATCGCTGACCTTGCCAAAAAGGCTCACTTTCAGCTTTACCTCCTCAGAGGCCTTCTCCATTTCCTCACCTTCCCCCAGAAATTCAATGGGCCTCATCACGAGTGTGGCGGTAGCCCTTAAACGCAGCGGTAATGCTATTACCGCCACATTTAAGGGTCCACCCAATCATGAGTCTGGCAGCATTTTCCCCTAGCTCGAAGCTGGGGGTTAATGCGCTGACTTAAAGCCCATTTTCCGGTGCAATTAGTGCAGCGTTATTAGCGCACGCTAATTGCGCCGAAAATGCCATATTGGATCCAATGGACCCATTGGGGAATGGGGAAAACCCATTACCGCCCAACCCTTGATCGAGTGATAATAGCGCCGGACCGGTTGGCGGTAACGTTATTAGCCTGGGCGGTATCATGGCAGTGATACCACCAGGATACCGCCCAATTCGTGATGAGGACCAAAGTATCTAGAGCTCTGGTTCTCTTCGGGCTGGACTACTGCAACAGCCTCTTCCTTAATCTGCCTCTTTCCTCCCTCCGCCCTCTTCAATTAATCCAGAACAGGACTGCTACACTTATCCTTGGACTTAAGCACAGGGACTTAATCTCTCCAGCCTTAAAATCTCTTCACTGGCTCCTGGTGGCTGCTAGGATCAAATTCAAGACCCTCTGCATCATCCACAAGGCATTCTGGACCACGCTACATCCAACTTTCTCTCCCTAAATGCCTCCCAGCTAAAGTATTTCAGTCCCTCTCTGCAGGTGAGACGATTCTCCAAGCAGAAAGTGAAGGGGAGATCTCTCTCTCTTCAGCAGAAGCCTCCCCCTGGAATGCCCTCTCAGACTTGAGGCGGACCTCCTTAAGTTCTGGAAGCTTCGCTAGACCTTTCTTTTCTCCTCCTTCTTCCCTCTACCCCTTCCTTGCTAATGGCCCCCTACTGCTGTGACGGACTGCCTGGTCCCTTCTGAGTAGTACAGGGGCCAGGCCCTACACTTACCAGTCTGCCTCAGCACACCCTCCGAGCACTTGCCTTCGGGTACTCCTCCCTGACTAGACTTCTGAGTCTGGTTCACCCCACCCTCCTTGCACTTACCCACTCCTATCCAATCCCCTGTGGGCTACCCCCTGGCACCCAACTGCTGCTCCCCCTTCCAGTACTTGCCTTCGGGCATGCCATCCTGACTAGACTACTTGTCTGGCTCAACCTCCCTCCTTGCAATAACCCACCCTTACTCCATCTCCCCACACACGTGCCCTCCTGGCTTCCTCCCAGCACTTACCCCCATCACTCACCTATTCCTCTCCCTCCTGCATCCCTCCTCCCCCTCCCCTGACCTTTTCCTTCTCCCTGACCTTCCCATCCTCCACTCTCACCTCTTGTTGATGCACTTGCATGATCTGAATGTGACAAGGCCTAGTAGGACTGTTACTGTTGTTTTTCACCTTGTTCCCTCCTCCCCCTATCTTGTTGCACCTGAAAAGACTTTCGGTTGTATAGGTGCTTTACAAATGCTTGCTAAATAAAATAAAATACATACAATTGTCAAAGCCTTTGCATTTCTGCACCTGCCTCTGCTTAGAGTATAGATCTCTCGGGTGAGTGAACCTACTACCCAAGTGCATCAGGTTTCTTTTGATTTGACTGACAGATAAGCAATGTTGCGTTCTAACTTCTCTATAGGTATTAATCAGTGCTAGAGGAGCCTTGGGCAACAGGACTTCATCTTCTGTGCACAAAACAATATGGAGATGTTTCTTTACCAAAATGGGAAACATGCTGTCAAGCAAACGGAGTAGACTTTTCCAAAAAGTTGATACATAAATTAAAGAGCCACAGCACCAGAACACAACTATGGCATAATCCATGAAAAGTATCAAAAGTGGAAGTCAGCTGCCAGATTCCCCACATATGCCTTGAGATACATTTGTTGTGTCCAGCTCAACCAAAAGTACTAACAAGGCTGATGGATATGCCATTTCTTCTACAGTAGACCACCTTTTTCCAATGTCAAATGGAACCAAAACCAGAAGATCAATCGATAAAATAAATGCATTCCTGCTGTTGTGGCCCTGCACATACTTTGAATCTATGAGGTAGCGATTCATATGCTCTAAAACAGTCCCAGGATAACCATGGACGTCATTTCACCAAAATGCCTGGGGTGGTGGAAGTGACATCACACGACCCTCGATCTCTGATGACATCACAGGAAGTGATGTCATTTGACCCCACCCTGGAGTGACATCAAAGGAAGCAATGGAAGATGACCTTTCACCCCTTAAAAAAACAGGAAGTGGCATCACATAGCATTGTTCCTAAATAGACTATGAAAAATAGGGTTATGATATCACTTTAATGTGATATACATTTAATCCAAGAATGGATCGCCATATGTATCGTTAATATCAGTGTGAATAGGCCCATATTTTCAAATTACTGTGAATGCAAGCAGACGTTCAAGACCAAATCATAATGATGTGTTATTATATAGCACTTACGCTTAAGCGCTTTATATAGAACAAATATACATACAATTTCACCCAACCTCTGTTGGTACTCATTTAGCAACATCAGAAGGATGAAAGGCTGAGTTGGCCTTGCCAGAATTCAAACATGCACCCTGCTGATCAAACACACATTGCAGCAGCGAGAACTCAACCCACTGAGCTATTTTACAGGCTATAGCTATCTTACCAGCTATAGAAAAATGAGCAATTACATGTCTAAATGTTCTCAAAGTCAGAAAGCAAATTACACTCTGTAGTGGATAACAGCAGACCAGTTAATCTGCTGGTCTGGTGGAAAGTTGGCCACATGTCAAGCCTACGTGGATCGACTTTTCAGACTTCATAGGTTGGCAAAATACATACCATTGGGAGGGTTCATAACTGTGCATGAAATAATTTAGAGAAGTATAAGGAAAGCAGCGCACTCGCACAGCATCCTGTACTCTGGGAACTTGTTACGTCATACATGCAAACAAACATCCTGAACAGCATGCCATGGAAATAGGAAAGATAGACACATTACAATAAAGCATTAATTGTGGCACAATGAAGTCAAAAGCCACTTTATGTGATATGGTCAAACATTTCTACACTATACACAAGCTTTTAGGCACAAGGATTTGCCAAGTGACCGAGTTCACAAAGATGGAATGTCTTGTGATGATCTTAACAGAGACAGAACAGGATATGCTATAACTGCAATTTACGAAAAGCAAAATACATACTTATTATACTCTAAATGCTTTTTTAAAGTGTTTCTCGGCATTGTGAATTTGAGGTGTTTAAGAACAGGCTAAATCAGTGACTCATCCCCTGAAGTGTGCCTGAAATAAATCTTTAATGAGTCTAGCAATTATTGTATAGAATTCCAGAAAGACAAATTTTGTGTTATTCTGATTTTTCTTATTTAGGGTCACTGCTCAGTGTTACACTTGTGGAACCCGCTGTATTTTAAATAGGCCTAAACACGAAAGCTAGCCACTCCAGAGACAAAGAGCCACATGGTCTGGCCAGGGCCCAGGAGCTGCCATTTTAAAAAAGTTCTTTCTTTTTTTAGGGGTTGCAAGGGAGACCACAGGGGTAGCAAGGGAGACATCAGGGGTGCAGATGTGACCCCCTGGTGATGCCCAAATGACATCGCTGTGGATAACCACTAAATCCATATTGAGTGTAAGATAACACATTAATGATCATAAGCCGCTCCATAATTCTATCATGCATCACCTCAAAACACAGCATAGAGGAATAGTTTAGAATGAAGATTGACAATAAGACTTAGGTGAGCCTCTTTCAATTTTTTAAAACACATTGGCACAATTAACACCATGTTCCTACTTGTAGGACATGTCCTGTTAGACAAGATGGAACTAAATGTCATGGCAACCCATACATCATCATTAAACCTACAAATCTCTAGAGAAACACCATCATCTGTGTTCTCGCAAGATCAATTACCCCACATTATGGTACCACTTAAAGGAATCTCTCCATGTCTTATCGTTAATGTATTAGTGCCATACGTCTCTACGTGGACCTCCCCTTGCAACCACTTTCCAAAAAGTATGTAAATCATCATTCCCTGAAGATGATCCCATGTACTTCTTACACCAGAGTGAAGAGGCTGCTAGCAAAGTACACTTTCAGTTACATGTGTGGAGCAAGAAATGCCTTTACCTCGAAATGGCACATATAATAGACCTCACAAGAGTCCAAGTGGTAGCCAAAATAGAGTAGTGTAACACTACCTACACAGCTATGAACACATTTCAGATCCATCAGTTACTACTGGTCCTAAATCCAGCAGCTGTAATGACCTTGGGCCTCAAAGCAAGGGTTGCAATCACATCAAGCCACCATGCCCTGAGATTGCTCCCTGTTGAATTCCATATCCCATACCCAGGCCCTGAGCCATGGTTGCCTAAACAATACTGGCACCACCTACCCTTCAGCCCTCCTCATTCCTTAGCATCATGGCAGAATTCCTAGATCAGCGGAGGAGAATCGACTGATACCACCTGCATTCTAAAGAATCCATCATAAGTGGGGGACCTTCCAGAAAAATGCCAGCAAATACAGAAACAACCTACTTTTACACATGAGAAGGGGAACATGTTATGCCATGCTCGGAGGGGTGCTAAAACTCATTTGTTTAGAGAAGCCTTCTAAAAACCAATTTAGGTTTAAGCTCAACCTTCCTAGTTCAACATCACCCCTTTAACGATATATTAACCAATCTTGGATAGAGAGGAATCAGACAAATTACACCTGACTAGCAGTTTACTTGCAAACAAGATTGAGACGGCACGCAGAATTAACCTAGTACATTCCCTGGCCATTCTGTATGCCTCGGGGCTAGCACTGTTCTGTGTTCATTTCCTGCGCTATTTTATATGATCTGATTTACTGGAAGTCTATATACTTTGTACATTACAATGCATTGTTAACTTCACTAACTGTTCCCCATGTTTCCATTCTGCCCCACCTTCGTCCTAAAAGTGCTGTTAAATAACCTGTTGTATTTGTTCACTCTAAATATGCCCGTCCATCTTTCGGCTATTAAATCTCTCATTCTCCTAGCCAGTTCCATTCTTGAGCTACTAAATCTCCCATTCCCCTAGCCAGTTCCATCCTTGAGCTACTAAATATTCCATTCCCCTAGCCAGTTCCATCCTTGAGCTACTAAATCTCCCATTCCCCTAGCCAGTTCCATCCTTGAGTTACAAAATCTCCCATTCCCCTAGCCAATTCCATCCTTGAGCTACTAAATCTCCCATTCTCCTAGCCAGTTCCATCCTCGGACTACTAAATCTCTCATTCTCCTAGCCAGTCCTGCTTTATACACAATTCTCCGTTTGCCAACACTTTCACAGTTATTGCAAGTAGCCCTAAGACCAGCCAACTCCTCTGAAATCAGCAAGAGGTTTAGCAGACATGCCCCCTGTGCACTCAGATCCATTAAACTGTTAATGATTTTACTTAAATCATGTCAGGATTATTTTGCCATGGTTTCCAACAAATCCGAGCAGTGGAGAGGATTAGAAGCCCAGCTCTGTAAGCCTTCTGACACTAATAATGAAAACATTAGGATTTGTATGTACTAATGTTTTCTACAATTAAAAGAACGACGCTTATTGGTCCATGTAGGCCATTAGTGTCCTTCTCTCTGCCAATCATAATGTGCTGAATGCAGTCAGTAACTCCAGGTATTGACTGCAGAGCAAGCACAAGGACTTACTTGAGACACAGAAAAGAAATCAACAGTAGTAATGTCTTTCTATGCTTTCCTCCGGAGAAATGATCAAACACGGACACATGCAATGATAGCACTTACACAGCTGTGTCCCACTCAGGCATAAACACAAGGAGATCCTGGCACCATCACCACCCAAACAGCACAACAGAACCCAGCGCCCTCGGGTCACGATAACATTCTTTCCACCCAACACAAACACAACAGATTGAAACAGGGAGGACATGCGTTCAGTTTCCTACATAGAAACCTTTATCTTTTACATTACAAATAATGCATGTTTATTTTAACACTGTTGCACGTCACCTAGTTTACCATTCCAATGCTTAGCATATAAGCACATACGTGTTATGTACATATTTGAAAATAAAACATTTTGTTCACTAATACCTTCTGTCTATTTGCTCAACACACAATCAGCCTAACTTTTTTACCTAAACACTACAACTCCTAAACCTATGTTGGTTTTAGCACTTTTTGATACCTTATAAAATTATAGCCTTCGGCTTTGCCTCCAGCCATTACTGTGTGATGTGCTATTTTTCTGGTAAAATTAAACTCCTTCAGTCGCTAAGGCTATAATAAATATCTGTCAGAATAGCATCTTGCACTCGACTTCACTGCAATTTTTGATTAATAATGTATTTGGCAACATAAAACACACAAACAAAAAAAACTGCTTAAAATTGGATTCCATAAAGCAGTTGTCTCCAAGCTGTGGGGCTGGTCCCGCTAGTGGGGCCCAAAAGATGTTCAGGGGGGTGCAAGGTTCTTAAAAAACAGACAACAGTGACTGCTTTTAATAGAAAATATAAGCAGATATGCAATCTGGGGGCTCCAACAACAACATTTTTACTCAAGGGGGGGGCTCAGCAACAATAATTTTACTCTACCACTGCCATTACGTCATAGCTCTTGTCTTTGGTGATGCTCTTGTACAAGAACATGTTCAATCTTAGGACTTTGATTTGACCACAGCACCCCAGGACACCTTTCCTGCGCATACATGGGTGATGACTCAATGGTCCTATTGCCTCCTCCAGCTATCTCCTTGTACCGTATCTGTGCCATTCCTATTCTGCCTTCTCCATTGAACTCCTCTTTACGTCACTTCACTCTGTGTTCTACAATTGGTAAAACCATTTCACGTTGTGTTTCTCCACGTTGTTCGCCAACAAACACTCTGCTGACATCTGCCTCCTCCTTCTTGAAGACACTGGCCTTGACACTCTCGCTCTTACTGAGACATGGTTCAATGACAGCTCAGTCACCGCTTTTGACTGCCTCCTACCTGACGGCTTTAAGATCATTTCCAAGCCTCGACCTCACCGTGCTGGCGGTGGGGTTGCCTTAATCTTCCCTGAGTGGGCTCCTTCTTCCATCTTACCCACCCAACTCTACTCTTCCCTTGAGAGCCTGGTATGCAAGTTGATCATCTCTCCCTCCTCCAGCCTGACCATTGCTACCATTTACCGGACTCCAGGCTCTGCCTCCCTGTTCCTCTCTCAATGGGCTGATTTCTGTTCCTCTGTTCCTCCTTACATTCAACCTCCTCCAACCTGCTCCTCCTGGGTGACTTTAACATCCAATCGGACTCCCATGGCACAGCATCCACTCTTTCCATTGACCTCTGCACCTCTCTATCCTGCTCCATTCTCCTTTCTGGACTTACCCACTCTGCTGTACACACTCTGGATGCCCTCATCTACTCCGACCTCCCTCTCTCATCTCCCCTGGTCACCCTTGTCTCTTGGTCTATCCACTCCAACCTCATTCACGAACATACGCCCAATGAAACAAGTGCAGCTGCTGCCTTCTCTTCCACCTTTATCCCATTTGCCCTCCCAACTCAGACTCTACCATCGATAACGCTCTCAGCAACTTCCATCTGTCCATCACCAACACCCTTGACATTCTTGCCCCAGTCATGAGGATCCATTTGAAACCTGCCTCTAAGCGCAACACCTGGTATGTCTGCAAACTTGCAGCCCTGAAACAAAAGTGCAGAGCAGCGGAACGGAAGTGGCAAATCTCAGGCTCACCCTCTAACAAACTGGTCTGCCATCTGCTCTAAAGGCAATACAGGCTCTCTATTCATGGCAAGTAAAGAGCCCACATTCAGGCACGGGTATCTTGTGCATCCAACAACACAGCTGAACTTTTGAAATCTGCAGGGAACTAGCCAACCCTTCTGCATTATCCTCCTTTTCCTTCCTCTCTGCAATGCACTCGCCACTCACTTCACCACCAAACTCAGGACATCCTGAGAAGCCTTGTCACTCACTCTCCCAACCCATCCTTCACCCCTGTCTTCCTTCAACACTCACCCTGCTCCTTCGACCTTCGCCTCCTTCGCCATTGTATCACCGGAAGAAGTCACCAGAGTTGTCCGCTCCATGAAGGTCTCTTCCAAGCAGGTTTCCCCTTACTCATCCAGAACCATCAAGGACTACATTGGCTCTCTTGTCCCTGCACTTGTTGATCTCTGTACTCCTTTGCTACTGGTTATTTCCCCTCCTTCCTCAAGCACTCCCTTGAATGCCCCCTCCTCAGTAAAACATCAGCAGACCCTTCCTATCCAGCCAACTACCGCCCTATCTCCATCACCCTTTGCTGGGGAACCTGCTGGAGAAGTTGTCCCTGTCCCAACTCAACTCTCACACAGAGCTTGTTGGTGGTCTTCAGGACCATCAATCTGGATTCTGGGCATCCAGAGGCATGGAAACTGCTCTTCTGAACACCCGTGAAGACCTGCTTGCATCTCTGGATTCCAACTCCCCCACTGTCCTCATCCTTCTTGATCTCTTCTCTGCATTTGACATGGTCAACCACTCCATCCTCATACAAAGGCTCCACTACACCCTTGGTATCTCAGAGTGGGCACTGGACTGACTGACCTCCTTCCTAACTGACCGCTCCTCCCAAGTCATCCTGTGCACCTTCTTCTCTCCTACGTCATGCTCCACCTGTGATGTCCCCCAGGGCTCTATTCTCTCACCTTGGCTCTTCAACATTTACCTTACTCAGCTGGCACTCCTCATCTCCTCCTACTCACCCAACTTCCAGTGTTATGCTGACGACACACAGCTCTTCTTCAAACTTCCTGCTGACCCTCTTGCACATTCCATCATCCCTGACTGCCTTTCTGCCATCCAGGCCTGGTGCACATCCAATGACCTCTGCCTCAATGCCAGCAAAATGGAGATCCTTCCCATTGGGACCCTTGCTCCAGACTTCTTCCCTTCACTCTATCCTTCTTCCATGGGCTCTCCCCCTGCTCCCTCTTCTGAAGCCAGAAACCTCAGAGTCATCTTCGACTCCTCTCTCTCCTTCCTCCCTCACACTCAGGACATTGCCAAGAAGTCCCACTTTCAGCTCTTCCTTCTCTAAGGAATTCTACCTTTTCTCACCTTCCCCCAGAGCTCAATGTTACCCGAGCCATGGTTCTCTCTAGGCTTGACTATTGCAATAGCCTCCTCCTGAATCTACCTTCTTCGACTCTGCAACCCCTCCAGGTAATTCAGAATAAGGCAGCAAAATGTATCCTTGGTCTCAAGCACAGGGAGTGCATCTCTCCTGAAAAAAAGTCTTCACTGGCTCCCGTTTGCTTCACGGATTAAATTCAAATCCCTCTGTATCTTCCACAAGGCTGTCTGGGGCCTCGGACCACACTATCTGCAACTCTCTCTTACTAAATATTCCCCCTCTAGACCGCTGCGCTCCTCTGGCACCAACTTTTTGTGTGTAAAGCATTTCACGAAACAGAGGGCAGAAGGTTGATCGCTTCCCTTAGCTGGCTCCCTTTTTTGGAACAGCCTCCTCCACCCTCTTCATCTTGAGCAGGACTTTTTTAAATTCCAGATGCTCCTCGAGATTTTCCTCTTTACCTCCTCCTTCCCTCCCTCTCTCCTCTGCTAATCTCACAGTTGGATGTTTGGTGTTCTTTGCCCTCATGCATCCTCTGGGCCCTGTCCTCCCACAGCGAATCGCCCCCAGCTTCTGTATCCTCAGTACTTGCGAACAATAAATAAATAAAATAAATACACTATAATATGTACACTTTATTTATGAGCTTGAGCTTGTGAATCCTATGTGTATGCCGCAGACATGGGGACATTTGAACAAGTAGGCCACTACGCATTGCAATGTAGACTATGCAGTGGTAGAAGTGTACCATAAAAAGTAGTATAACTGTGACCCTGGCAGGGACAGAGGCACAAAGCACTCAGGAAGGGAGCAACATGCAAAACATTTTCAAGGGTTGCAGACATGCTGGTTTACAGCCAACTGAGTTGAACCAGATGTCAGTTTATCTGTAACTGCTATAGGGGTGGTGAAGTGGGGAAGTGTGCTTTGATTTTACAAAGAACAGTCCCGGAATGGTGAAAATGGTTGCAAAAAGTAGTGGAACACTGCTCCCGAAGGTTCCCCTTCACTTCGACCACTGAGACTATGGGCCTCATTCCGAGTACGGCGCTAACCAATGGCGCTATTAACGCCTTGGTTGACGCCGTACCCGGACCGGCAGCGCCTTGGTGGTTGGCGGAATTACCGCCCCATTCCAAGGTTGGCGGGGCGGTAATTCCCCAATCCCCATTTACCCTTCCCCATTCCCATTCTCGCCCCATAGGGCATAATGGGAGTGGGGAAGGCGTCAATTACGCCACCGTAAATTACGGTGGCGTAATTAACATCAAGGTCCCTTAGCGCCATGGTATTTAACGCCTGCTAAAAGCAGGTGTTAAAAGCACCATGGCGCTAAGGGAACTCGGAGTATGGCGGTAAGGGATTACCGCCACCGCTCTCGTTAGCGGTGGCCGCTATCCCTTAACGCCATACTCGGAATGAGGCCCTATGAGTCTGATTCGCAAAAGCATTTTACAATGCTGCAATCCAACTGAAAAAGGCTTTGTAAATCAGGTCATGTGTGCTAAAGACATGATAGAGCTCAGTTGCAATACACTGTGCAACTCTACAGACTGGTAGGGAGGCTGTTCCTGTACAGTCCCATTAGTCAACACAATGTTGAAGATTGTATTTGGGTTTTATTCTGGAGGTGGCACACAGATAGGAAATGTTGAGGTCCAAACACTGCAAAATGTTGCATTCACTGTCTATCGATATATATTTGTATTTTTTATTTTATGCTTTTTTGTAATGTTCTACATCAGGGGTGTGCAACCTTTCGCTTACAGATGTTTTGGACTACGACTTCCATCATCCTTAGCTAGCATAGCCAAGGGTGAGGGTTCATGGGAGTTGTAGTCCAAAACATCTGGAGATCCACAGGTTGCGGTCCCCAGCTCTACGTGATACCAAAATACATCATACCTACTAACATAAAGAACTCTAACTTTGCATTACCTTAGCAAAGTGTTCTCAATTAATGAAGTTACTTCCTTCTGAAAGAAACGCACAATGGATCAAACAGTAAATTAATAATTACCAGGTAGGTGTCCTAGAAACATGAAGGGCTTTCAGAACAGAAACTTTGTACCGGTGCAAGTGCAGTTTTACAAAATATTATTAGGACAAAACCTTCCCAGGTGCAAAAGAAATTCTTTTAATGTGTTTTTGCACCAGGTCAATGTTTCCCTATTGCTAACCACATGCCTCATTAGCAAGCACCAGGGCAAACATTGCCCATATACTAAGAGGCATTGAAAGAATACATGTTTTGCACCAGGGCAAGTGTCACCCCTACCGTGACCAATTGCTCTGACACCGGAGCAAAGTTGCTGTAATGAAAAAAAAATCATGGATATTCAGGAAAGTATCACTGAATTGATAACTGAGAAAGGATGGGGAGAAGTTGTAGGAGAGGGAGAAGTGGTAGAAAGCGAAGAAAATGAGGAGAACTTTCAATTCCAACCTATTGAGAAAGAAGATATAGAAGCTTTAATACTTAAACTAAAACCTACTAAGGACTTGGCTTTTCCTATACCAGCATGCATTGCCATTCGCCTAGCAACCAACCTCACCCCTTTTTTAACAATCTTTGTAAATAAATCCCTATCAGAGGGCTATCTTCCTTGCTCACTTAAGCGAGCGGTGGTAAAAACGCTATTGAAAATGCCCAAATTGGACCCCATGATACTAAAAAATGACCGCCCTGTGCCCAATTTATGTTGGCCAACTAAGATCCTTGAAAAAATTGTTTGTAATCAATTTCAGCAGTTTGTCGACAATAAAGACATCCTGGACGAACATCAATCAGGATTTCGCCCTAATCATGGGACAGAGACTGCCTTATTGGCAGTCCAGGATGACTTGTTAGAAGCTGCGGACAGAGGAAGCAACACAATATTGTTGATACTCGATTTGTCGGCAGCATTCGACACAATCAACCACAAAATGATACTCCAACGGATTGGAAGTATAGGCAGAACAGATAAAGTTGTGGTTGATTGGTTCAATTCCTTCCTACAAGATAGAACTCAGCAGGTGGCCCTGGGAGCATTCCTCTCAGAGTTAATACAACTGAGATGTGGAGTCCCCCAAGGCTCAGCGCTGTCACCTCTGATTTTCAACCTATACATTCGACCATTGTTTGACATCCTGAGGAAACACGGTTTGCGTTTCCACTCTTATGCTGACGATATGCAGATCTATGTGGAGACAGATAATCTGCCGGAGACATTTGAAAGCATAAACCGGTGTATGCAGGATGTAAAAAAATGGATGGCTTGCAACCAGTTACAGCTTAATGCAGCCAAAACGGAGGTAATCCTGTTCAGATCAGAAAAGAAAAATAGAGAGGAAAGAACCCACATAACTCCACAGATCCTGGGTGAAAACATCCCATTTTCGAGGATGGTAAAAAATCTTGGTTGTATCTGGCAAGAAAACCTGGCTAGTGAAGCACAAGTTGGGGCAAAAATAGAAGCAGTATATTATGCCCTGCGCCTGCTTAGGAATGTACTTCCTTTCTTAACACTCCAAGATCAGCCAGTGGTGGTGGGAGCCTTGGTAAATGCTCATCTTGACTATTGTAACAGTCTCGTGACAGGGATCCCTAAGAAACAAATGTCAAGACTACAAAAGGCCCAGAATGCGGCAGTGAGGTTAACCGCCCACCTGGGCAAAAGAGACCACGTTTCCACATCTCAGAAAACATTCCACTGGCTGATGGTAGAGGACCGTATTAAATTCAAGGTGGCATGTCTGGTTTATAAATGTTACCACAAACTCGCACCCAGACACCTGAATATGAGAATTCACCAGTATCACTCCACCAGAGACCTCCGTTCAGGAGACAAACTCCTGTTATGTGTCCCTTGGACAAAATTCACTTCCAAAGGAGTCAGGAGATTCTCGGTGTTCGGCCCTAAACTATGGAATCAACTGCCGGTTGGCATTCGTTCATGCACCACACTGACAAAGTTTAGAAAAGAATTAAAAACATTTCTATTTAAATGAACCCATGTAATTATGGTGACCCTAAGCCTCCACAGCTAAATTTATAACATATAGTGAACATCTGCGCCCAAATGCAATTGCTGCTTGGTGCACATTATAAATGAATCAAAATCAAAATCAAATTAATTACACCCCGGGTGCATCAAACATTTTCCCACAGCAGGGAATCTTATCTGTGAAGCCATATGTCGGAAGACCCCCCCTCCCACACTTTCTTCGTCCCAGTGAAACGATTTCTGAATGCAATACAGATCACAGGGAAATCAAACATGAACAGTACACGTATTTAATTAGGCCCAAGAGTGACTTTGTATGTTCATGGCACTCAATCCACAGAGATCTGTATAATGAAGAACCCCTGTTCACAAAGCGGACCAATGCATTGTGATGGGTGGCAGATGCAAAGCAAGGGCAGTGCCCCTCTGGCAGTATGAGGCTTTCATTGGGGTTAAGCAGAGCATAAAATCGCAAAATCCAATGCATAACCCTTAAAAGATTTTTACTGAGAAAAGTCTACCGCAATATTGATTTCTTTGTCTAAATATTTTAATTAAACTAAGCCCCATTATGGGAACGAGGGTTTCAGTCCTACCCTAACATGTTCGTACCGGTGTCAAAAGGTATGACCCCCGAATCCCAAACCATGCCCAAATAATTTATGAACATCCACTTCATTCACACAGCATCCATGGCACCGCATGCCTAATTCAAGTCCAGTTGGCACAGAGCAATTGGCGGATGTCTGGTGCTGGCTGCAATACCGGTTCCATGTGGTAATGTCGCCAGGAATAAGTCGCAAGGTAGGCAACGTTTTTTTCCTTACTACTAAAATAGTTTCCCCAAATATTCTCGCAGGGGTGTCATATTATATTATAAACTCCAATCCTAGAATATTTGGGGAAAGTGTTTGATTTTACTGAAGGCGCTTTTTTGGGAAATGTCCCCTCCTGGTAGCCATTTCCCAGGCAACTTTATCACTGGACACCGCAGCAACTTGACAAAGGGCCTCATTACGAGCATGGCGGTAGCCGTGCCTGTATGGCAGGCACGGGTACCGCCATGCTTGCTACCGGTCCCGCCACCCGCGATTGGGCAATAACCGGCCCATTACAAGTTGAATGGGCCTGTAATTGCCCATTCGCGGGTGGCGGTATTGCAGGGCAGAATGGGGTGGGGAGCATGGTTTGACCGGCACCGTTGATAATGGTGCCGGTGCAATCATGAGTTCTCTCACGGGTGCCGCACAGCCCGCCAGGAAAGACCTGGCGGGCTGTCAGGAACCCGCGAGCAGAACTCGTAATGCGGCGGGATGGTATGAACGGTGATGGTGCCTTACCGGTACCGCTCATACAGTCACCACCAGGGTCGTAATGAGGCCCATAGTCTTCAATGGACCCATAGGACCCCTACGCAATGAACCTGCTTGCATGATTCTCTTCCACAAACCCTCTGAGAAATGTTGCGTGTCACTAGCCAGAGTAAAGACATGCACCTTCGTCTCCAGACCACCCTCCGCTTTGAATGTTCCAACGCAGATGCATCCGCCATCATGTTAGACAATTCTTTTGAATCTCCCAACTAACTTCATTAACTTCATGTAACAGAAGTGACCTATGTAGGAGACCTCTCCCTTCTTGCACTCCTCAGTAGAACCTACTTATACCGTGAACATTTTCACACTGCTATCGCTGTGTTGAAGACCCTCTTCAATCCATCTCCACACAGGGTGAACAGCCTCTATGCTTTCACTAGCTACACCCAGGCACGTCATGTGGGGGTCACCAGGTGCCGCACCTGCGACCCCTGATGCCTCCTTGCTGTCTCTGTGGTCTCACTTGCTACCTCTTTTTCCTTTCTTTTTTAATTGAAGCTTCTGGATTTTGGCCAGTGCCATGTGGCTCTTTGTTTCTGGAGTGGCTGGCTTTCTTGTTCAGACCTAAAAAAAACAGGGGTTTCCACAAGTGTAACACTTTGAGCAGTGACCCTAAATAAGAAAGAATAGAAACAACAAATATTTTGTTTTTCTGGAATTCTATACAATAATTGCTAGACTCATTAAAGGTTTATTTTGGGCAGACTTCAGGGGGTGATTCACTGATTTAGTCTGTTCTTAAACACCTCAAATTCAAAATGCAGATAACAACGTCCAAAAAGTATTAAGAGTAGAATAAGCATCCATTTTGGACCATGCCGGTTTGACATCCCTTGCAGAGCCTGCTGAGGCAGGTTCGAATCTTGGCAGGGCCAAACTCAGCCTTTCATCTTTCCGAGATCGATAAATGAGCACTACACACCACAGGTAATAAGAAGCAGCGCTCAGATACCTGAGGGTTTGCAGCACTATATAAATGCTAAATTAATTAATGTATTTTTTTCCCGCAAGTTGCAGTTATAAACATTTTTTTGAGCCGTTGTCTCTGTTGTGTAGTTTAGAATTGTTCGACCATAGCACATAAAGTGGCCCTTGATTTCATTATGCCACAATTAATGCTTTGCTGTAATGTGTCTATCTTTCCTATCTCCCTGGCATGCTGTTCAGGATGTTTGTTTGCATGTATGAGGTAACAAGTGCTCAGAGTGTGGGATGCCACGTGAGTGCGTTGCTTTCCCTGTGCTACTCTAAATTGTTTAATACACAGTTATGAACCCTCCCAATGATATGTATTTTGCCAACCTCCGAAGCCTGAAAAGTAGATCCATGCAGGGTTGACATGTGGCCAACTTTGCACCAGACTTGCAGATGAACTGGCCTGCTGTTAAATCTCAGTTACCAGTTCAATGGTATCCACTGTAGACTGTAATTTGCTTTCTGACTTTGAGACCATTCAGACATGTAATTGCTAATTTTACTATAGCCAATAAGAAAGCTATAGCTGGTAACATAGCTCAGTGTGTTGAGTGTTCACTTCTGCAATGTGTGTGTGTGTGTGATCTGCAGGTTCAAATCCCAGCAAGGCCAACTCAGCCTCTCATCCATCTGAGGTTAATGAATAAATACTAACACAGATTGGCTGATATTGAATTCATTTTGTTCTATATAAAGCGGTCAAGTGCAAGCGCTATATAAATAACATAACATTATCATTTGGCATTGGACATCTGGTTGCATTCAGAGTAATTTGGTCATATGGGCCTATACACACTTATATTAACGATACATGTGGTGATCCATTCTTGTATGAAATATATATCACATTACAGTGATATTTCAACCATATGTTTCATAGTGTAATTAGGAACAATGCTATGTGATGCCACTTCCTGTTTTGTCATGGGTTGAAAGGCCGTGTTCCATCGTGTCCTGTGATGTCACTTGGGGGGGTCATGTCATCAGAGCTCAAGGGTTGTGTGATCTCACTTCCGCTTCCTCTGACATTTTGGTGAAATGACATCCCTGGCTGCACCATACCATTCAAGTCCCTGGACAACACATTCTTCCCCACAAACTGCTGTGCTGCCCCTCTGATATCCTCCCCCATCTTCCTCGATAGAGAACCCTAGTATTCAGAGGCTGGCAGCGTTATTTCAAACCCAGTCTAGAGAGGTGAAGTAAATGTAGGGCAGGAGCTAATAGGTGAGGCAAATGAAGGCCCTTGTGTATACACATCATTAAATGGCAATGCATATGTCCGGTATTTTATTTAACATCTCCACTTGCATAAGTGTAGATCATGATTTCTGCAAGTGCAAGTGACGAATGCGTCTTGGTGAATTTGCCCTGCTATGCCTAATGTATTTATTTTCAGAATGTTTAAATATCCAAATAATTAATAAAGAGCATGCCACACCAAACCCTCCTGGCAAATTAAAGACATGGTGGGTCATTATGATCCTGGCGCTAAGTGTTTAACGGCGCCGTTAAACACTTAGGTCCTGATTACGAGGTCCCTTTGCGGGACCCGATCTTAACGGCTGGTACAGAGCAGCCGTTAAAGTAGGGTGCCGCAAAGGGACCTTGGTGTTAAGTACGGTACCGCAATTAGCGGTACCGTACTTAGCGCCTTCCCCTTTCCCATTGAGCCCTATGGGGCAAAAATGGGAATGGGGAAGGGCCATGGCGGCATGGGGAATTACCGGCCCGCCAACCTCGGAATGGGGTGGTAATTCCCCATTCCGCCATGGCGGAGTCGGTAAGTTACCGGCATGGACCATGGTGCTATTAGCACCATGGTCCAACGCCTGGGTCGTAATGAGGCCCATGGAAAACATTTGCAAACCTTATACATTTGTTCTGTCTCTCTCTCGCCGTCTCTCATCTCTCTATCCTTCTGCCCTATCACCTTCTTCTTCCTTAGAGTTCAGATTAACTAAATATTCGCTAGGCCGGAGTGAAAAGACAGCAATAAAGTTGGAAAGTCGGGGGGGGGGGTAAGGTTATATGACAATATCATACTCCAGAACTTTCCGGAAGGAAAGGCGGTGGAAGAGCTCATGAGTCAGTTGACCTTCTTAGGTTTAGTAGATAATAGACCTCCTGAACACGATAAATCACCATACTTGTGGGTGGGACCAGACTGATATGCAAATGGATATTTCTCCCCACATAAGGGCACTTTGCACATTAGCCACAATCCCCTTAAACGCTGGAATGGCCCCCAGGACCCTCCTCTGCTCCAGGCGTTTTGCCCTTAGCCACAAACTCCTTCAACCAAATTCACTTCTAGGCGCAGCTTAGGTTCACAACTTCTTCTGATGCTGCTGCCCTGGGCTCCAAGCCCCGAGCTGCACAGCATGGCTTCCTCTTAATCCAGGTGTAACTTAGACCCTAGGCCTCTTCAATTGCTACTGCACTGGGCTCCAAGCCCTCCATGCCACAGCTTGGGTTCCCAAACCCCTTAAAACAGTCTCAGGGCCCTCAGCCCTGCAAAAGTCTCTTGACTTTCTCTCTGCTTGACCTGTCTTTTTTTAATTTTTTTATATTTTTATTGGTTTCATAACAAGAAATAAACAAAGAGTACAGAAAAGCATCATTGGCGATTGGTTAAGCATATCAAGAAAACAACCCAAAACCCCACCCCACCCTCTCCCCCCTCCGCCCCAAGACCACGGTTAGTTCACTGTTCCTCTCTAGTTCGTGCCCGTATCCGGGCAACTCTCTCCACTCCACTCCGTATCATCCGCCTCAGGGTGGAGCAAGGGCACTGTCAGGGCCACCCAGCGGTGTAGTTCCTCGCTGGAATCCAGTCTTTGCACATGAATAGCCGTTTCCCATGCCGCGGCTTCAGCTTTGATCCACTTTGTGAGGTCTCCCCACCATAGGGGCATATGTGGACCTATGGGTCTTTTCCACCCCATGGCAATACGTCTTTTGGCTGTAATGTATATAAGGTCAGTGAGCTTGGATAGGGGTTTGTTCTTCCTGTTTCGCCTGTATTTGCCAAGGATGCAGGCCGTAGGCTCGTCCACCTCAACTACGATGTCTGCGCCAGCCACTCTGTCCTTCACTTGTGACCAGAACTCCCTGATTACTGGGCAGCCCCGGAACATGTGAGTCATTCCCGCTCTGGGTTCACTGCATTTGGGGCATGACTGGGTTCCAGCACCCGTGAATCTTGATATGGCTTCCGGTGTGAGGTACTATTGGTGATATACAGTTCAATGAGCTGTAAGCGGGCGTTCCTGGAGACCTTCTTATGATAGTGGGTTATGTCACCCCAATCTTTGTCTTCAAAAACAAGGCTCAGTTCAGTTTCCCACCTACTCCTACATTTGAGGTCTCCCCTGGTCGTACCCCATAACAGGGCTTCATAGATTTGTGAGGTTTCGTGGCCCCCCTCAGCGGAGTTCAATATCATTTCGATGCATTAGTTCTCCTCAGTCAGGTCAGCTGCGACCAGCCATCTCCTGCACAAGGCCTGTACAACTACCCTGTGCAACAGGAACTGTCCTGCCGGGAGGCCCGTGGTTTCACAGAGTTCCGAAAAAGTTAGTATTTCCTGTTCTTGAATCAAGTCCCCCAGCGTGGCCACCCCAAGGGGCTCCCATTGTGTACGTGTTTCAACATGCCCCCAAGAGGGATTAACCATGAGTGCAGCGATAGGGATCTGTGGGGAGAACGGGTCGTCCGACCCGACCAGTTTGCAGGCCCTTTTCTAAAGCCGGATCCCGAGCTTGGCGAGATAAGGGCAGTGACTCGTAGCACCCTCCCCAGCCCACAGTATGTCTCTGAGTAACAACCGGCGTAGGGCCGGCTGAAGGAGGTGAGTGTCTGTCGTGCTTTCATCCGTCATCCATTGCGTGACATGTCTCAGCTGGCTGGCGAGGAAGTACAGCTCAAAGTTGGGGATCTTAAGTCCGCCCCTCTCGTACGGTCTTTGGAGAGTCTCCAATGCCACGCTGTGCCTACCTCCCTGCCAAAGGAAGCCCCTACAGAGTTTGTTGAGTTCTTTGAAAAATGAGGGGGGGATGTTGAAGGGGACATTAGTGAAGTTATGTAATAGGCGGGGAAGGGCGACCATTTTAAGGAGTCCCGCCCTCCCGGCCATCGAAAGCGGGAGCCGGCCCCAGAACTCCATGGATTTCGTGAGAGAGTCTTTGGCCCTTACAGTATTAAGGATGTGTTCTGTGGCTGGGTTGCAGTGTATAGTTATCCCCAAGTATTTGAAGGAAGTAGCCTGCCATTCGAGATCCAGAGGAGGGAGGGACCTGTATTCATCGGTGAAGAGTGCTGCGAGGGGATAAAGGCAAGACTTGCTCCTATGGATCTGGATACCAGTGAGCTTGTGGAAACAGTCCAGGGTTTCTAGGATATGGGAAGGAGGTGCTCAGGGTCCCGTAGGAACAATAGTGTGTCGTCAGCGTACATAGAGATGAGGTGGGTCACCCCGTCTATCTTAATGCCACCCTCTCCATATTCCTGTTTTAGGTAGGCCGCCACTGGTTCAGCGGCAAGGATGTATAACATGGGGGACAGAGGGCACCCGTGGCGGGTGCCTCTGTGTAGGGACCATTTAGCGGAATAGGTCGGAATAGGTTTTGTTGGTACGTACCCTCGCAGTGGGGCTGGCGTAAACCAGCCGGGTCCACTTTAGGAATACAGGGCCTATCCCCATTTTGGCCATGGTGGCATATGGCCAGTCCCACCTCACCGAATCAAAAGCTTTGGTGGCGTCAAGTGACGACACTGCAAGTTTCTGCGGCCTTCCCTCAGTGCTATAGATGACATGATGCAGCCTGCGCAGGTTCTCAGTGATGGAGCGCCCTCGGACGTATCCGTTTTGGTCTTGATGGATCAACAGAGGGATAACTCTGTGCAGTCTATCCGCAAGCAGGGCGGTGAGGATCTTACAGTCTAAATTAAGCATAGAGAGGGGCCTGTAAGAACCACAATCTGCCCCGTCCCTCCCCAGTTTAAGCAAGGGTATAATCACGGCCTCGTTCATGGAGTCCGGGAGGGTGCCATGCTCAAAGGCCTCATTAAAGACCTGGGCCAATATTGGGGCAAGAGTTTCCTGATAGGTCTTGTAGAATTCCCCCGGGAGCCCATCCGAACCCGGGGTTTTCCCAGCTGGTAGCGTTCTAATTACCACCCTGACCTCGTCGGGGGTGACAGGCTCATCAAGGGTCTCAGCCAATTGCAAGTCTAGTTTAGGTAGGTCGATGACGTAAAGGGCGTCCTCGATCCTGATATCAGAGGAGGGCGGGTCTTCGGAGTACAGGTTACGATAGAAGTCGATAAAGACCGAATTGATTTCTTGTTGGGTATGTACGGCCGTACCGTCGGGGGTGAGTATGCGGCAGATGGGTGGCCTGGGGGTCTCCCTTTTATAGAGCCAAGCTAAGTTTCCCGGGCTTGTCTCCCAGGGGATGGATTCCCTCTGTGTGCTTGGCATAACTCAGTTTACCAAGGGATTCCCAATGAGTTAGGCAGGTTTGTCTGAGTTCGGCCATTTTTTGTAAGTGGTCAGGGAATGGGTCAGCCCTACCTTCGAGCGTACTCAGGTACCTTTCTGCGCGCTCAAGCGAGGATGTAATAGATCTCTGGGCTCCCCCAACTGCTGCAATCATCTCGCCCCTCATGACCACCTTATATGCTTCCCAAGTTGTGCTCAAGTGTCTAACGCTTTGCAGATTATTTTGCAAAGTCAAGTAGGGCCTCAGACCTCAGCTTGCATGGCTTGGGGGGTGTGGGCGGAAACACCTCCCAGGTTACCAGAAGGGTAGAGTGATCCGACAGCACCCTAGGCAGGTAGCGCGCATCAACAAATATGGACTGTTGCGTTAGGCTGAGAAAGATGTAGTCCAGCCTTGTGTGTACAGCGTGGGGTGGGGAGTAGAAGGAGTACTCCGGTTGCTCAGGGTGCTGGACCCTCCATAGGTCACTGAGTTGCAGCTGTTGGATTAGTTTGGAAAGTATTTTAGCTTGGGGGAAGGTCGATCGTGTTTGTTATTGGATCTGTCAAGTAGAGGATCAAGGGTACAGTTGTGGTCACCCCCCCATATCATAATTTTGTCCGCATACTGGCTGAGTCGCGCATGAAGGGAATGGAAGAAGGCAGTTGCGTCATGGTTGGGTGCGTAAGTACTGACCAAGCAAACCTCTTTGCCCTCTATGGAGCCGCACACCACCACCATCCTACCCTCGTTGTCTGTTTTAGTGCTAGTGAGTTTGAAAGGAACAGTAGGGGCAATCCAAATCAAGACCCCCCTGGCGTAGGAGGAGTAAGTCAAACCTATTAAGGTACCCTGCCAAGTTTTTGTCAGGGCTTCCAGTTTCTTGGGTGTTAAGTGAGTTTCCTGCAGCATGGCAATTCCGACCTTGCATCTTTTCAGGTAAGTATGGGCCCGTCGTTGTTTAACGAAGCTGTTCAGGCCCCTGATGTTCCAGGTAACGACCCTTATTGTGTCAGCCATAGGCATAGTGTGGTTTATTCTGTGTAGCGGGTGGAGCTCGGGATCTAGGAGGTGCTACGTTGCGTGTGAATTGTTCCCGTGGTCTCGATATGTCCCAGTGTATGTCCCCAACTTGTGCAAAAACATGTGCAAAAACTCCCCTATTCCCACCATCCCTACTTAACTGTGAAAAAAACTCCAAACATAGAACTAGCCCAGCGAGGTTACCCTCGTTATGACTGTCCCGTTTCTGCTCCGTTGGACCGTGCATTGGTCTACAGGTGCCCTACGGCGGGTATATGTACCCAAAAAAAAGGGGAAACAATCAGGGGGTGGAGTGAACAAGGACTCCGGGTCTCCGTGAGGAGGATCCATTCAGCTGTATAGCGGTTCAAACAAATATAGTTCCCCCCTAAATGACAGGAGGATCGTTATCTCGGTCTCCGTTTCCTTTCCTCAATATCAGGGATCTGTAATCCGTCCGTCCAGTCCCTGGCTTGGGCCAGAGTGTCGAATAAGTGCGCCTTGTTGTTATGCAGTACTTTAAGTCTAGAAGGATACAGGAGCATATAACGCAGCCCGGCGGCTTTCAATCTGGCCTTGGTATGTATGGACTGCGCTCTGTTCATTTGAACCTGAAAGGTTTAATCGGGGTATATGGCGATTTTAGCAGAGTCCCGTTGGATTTGGCCGCCAGCTCGGGGAAAGGCCAGAATGACCTCAGTCCCTGAGAACTTTCGCTATCACCGGCCTGGGTGGGGCCCCCGGCGGTGGTTTCTTGGCCAGGGATCTGTGGGCCCTCTCGATGGTGAAGCCCTGGGAGAGTTTGCCAGCTCCCATCTCTTGTAGCAGGAGGTTCTCTATGAAGTTAGTGGGGTCAGAGTCTTCGGAACCCTCAGGCAAACCGAGAAGGCGTATATTGTTCCGGCAAGCCCTCCCTTCTGCCTCTTCGGCTCTGTCCTCCAAGTTTTTGACCCTTTGCTGAAGCTCGTCGACGTCTGTGGCAACGGCATCTATTTTGTTTTCCATTGTTGCCTGGAAGAGCTTGATGGCTTCGAGTATCTGGGTGTTGCTAGGCTCTAAAGCCGCGGCCGCCGTGGGGTTAGATTGAGCGTCCGGGGCCGCTTTGTTTGTGCCCTCAGGATTCAGCGATTCACAGGCTGCGAAGATGTCCATTGTGGTCTGGCGCTGCTGCTTGGGCCTGCTGTGCCTGCCGGACATGTCGTCAACACAGGGCCTCCCTGCACCGAAAATGCCGGGGGCGCAATCGAGAGGCCGCTAGGTCTCGTTCCCGTCGCAGGGCCCACAGGGCGATGTTAAGAAGCAGCGGGGTAGCAGGCCGGTTTCGGGAAACAAAAGGTATCTCGGATCAGGCAGGCGTGGTCGGCCCCCTCACCGCCATCGGCTGTGAAGTGATGGGGGCCCTAGGAGTGGGCCTCGCAGTCCGCCAGAGCGTCAGTCTGCAGGCAGGGGTCAGGTGTTTTCGCCCACGCCTCCCCCCGGTGAAGGATCAGCAGGTGGGGGGAAAGGAAGACAGTGGGGTTCTCGACGCCTCGAGGAGGCAAGCCCAAGTTCTTGCATTGCCACCAGCAACAAAGTCAGGTGCAGGGGGTAGAATAGGCCCCCCTCACCCTGCCTCCAATGTAGGTGTCCGGGGTGGTCCTCCGCCGCGCCCGCTTACCTCTGCGGTACCGGTCGGCCACCGCTCACGCCGGGGGCCCTCTCGACTGTCCAGGGCACACCTAAACCCGGTCACGCGCCGCGGGCAGGGCGCAGTCTGGCCAGGGCGTCCGGGTCGATCCTCTCGATCAATGAGTGTAGCTGTTCGGTCCTCTCCTACGGGTCCAGCGCAAGTCGGCAGCTCAGGAGCTTCTTCTCCCACCGGCGGGCAGCGTCGCCAGGGATGGTAGTGCGCTCCGGCCTCTCGAGGGATCAGGGCGCGGGAGCTGGCATTTTGAATCCGCTCGGTGACCCTCTTCGCTCGCCGGATAGAGGAGTTAGCCGTCTCTGCTTCGCTTGGGAGATGGTGCAAAAGTTGCTGAGGAGGTTCTGCGGCGGATGGTGCAACTTGTAGGGTTCCGGAGCACTTTAAAGTCACTTAAAGACAGCTCATCATGGCACATCAGTGCGGAGCACTCAGGAGACACGTCCGCTCTACATGGCGGTTATCCACGCCCCCCCCCACTTGACCTGTCTAACTTCTGACAGGCCAGCTGGCCGTTGGCTCTGGCGCAGCTCCTTACTTTCTGTGCCTGTGCCCTTTGCGCTGGGCCCTTCTGTGCCTACAGCATTAAGCGCTCGCCCTACCTGAGAGTGAGGGTCTTCCTTGTTTTGGGGGGCGGTGCTTGTCTCTTCTTCTGTGTTGTCCCCCCAGCACAGCTAGCATCCTCGTCGCCAATGTGGAGTTCTGTGTTTTAGCAAAATGACTCTGACATCAAGGTGTGGATGAGTAACTTCTTTAATCAGTTTCCATGCATAACATCCAGTTTCTAGAGTCATTATTCATCAGATGGTAAAGTCCAGATTTCATAGCCAAGCACCGGCATCCTCTCTCTCAGGCTACATCTCTCAACTGCCTTCAAGAGATCACCAGTCACACATAAACATTCTAACCAGTAACATTCCATTGTCAATCATGACACTCACTCCAGATTCCATTAGGATGCAGGAGAAGACCAGATCCTTACAAAGTGCAGCAAACAGGAAATGCAGGGGCTGGGAGGTGCAGATCAGGGTGTGGGGAGGTAAGGGGAAAGGGGGGTGAATGAGGGAGGTGGTCCAAGGGGCTGGGTAATTGGTAAGGGGAGCCTGGTGGGCAAGTGCGCTGGGGACAGGATAAGGGTCAAAAGTGCGAGGAAGGGGGTGGACCAGACTCAGTGGTCTAGTCAGGGAGGGTGCCCGAAGCTGGTTAGGGGGTGCTGGGACAGACTGGTCAAGGGAGGGCCTGGCCCCTTTATTACTCAGAAGGGACCAGGGAGCCAGTCGCAGCAACAGGGGGGAAATATGAAGGAAGGGGGAGAGGGAAGGAGGAAGAGAAAAGGAAGGTCTTGAGAAGCATCTGGAACTTAAGGAGATCCGGTTTAAGTCTGAGAGGCACAGGGAGGCCATTCCAGAGGGAGACCAATGCCAAAGAAAGCATTCTACCCCCACTTGCTGCTTGTAGAAACATCTGACCTGCAGAGCGTTAGAGCTAGAGGACCGAAGGACTCTAGCAGGGACATATTTAGGGAGAGAAGGTTGGATGTAGCGCAGTCCCAGGCCCCAGAATGCTTTGCAGAGGATGAGGGTCTTTAATTTGATTCTTGCTGCCACCGGGAGCCAGTGGAGAGATTTTAGGACTGGAGAGATGTGGTCCCTTGGCTTCAGGCCAAGGATAAGTCCTATTAGTTGAAGAGGGAGGAAGGAGGAAAGAGGCAGGTTGAGGAAGAGGCTGTTGCAGAAGTCCAGCCCGGAGAGAACCAGAGATCTAGAGATGTTGAGTTTCTTGGGGAAGGTGAGGAAAGGGAGAATACCTCTGAGGTGGTGGAGCTGAAAGTGAGCCTTTTTGGCAAGGTCAGTGATATGATGTGAGAAGGAGAGAGTGGAGTCAAAGATGACCCCCAGTTGTTTTGCCTCACAAGAGGGTGAGGGAAGGGGGCCCAAGGGGGGCGGGCAGAGAGTCGGGTGGAGGGAAGGGGGCTTCAAATGAGATGGATCTTGGTTTTAGTGGCATTAAGGCAGAGATCATTGGCAGCACGTCATGCCTGAATAGCAGTCACAGAATCAGGAATGAGGAGGAAGGAGAGGAGGCGGGGGATGGAAGCTTAATGGAGAGCTGATTGTCATCCGCAAAACACTGAAAGTGAGAAGAGAAGGGGGGAAAGAGGGGCAAGGTAAATGTTGAAAAGCCACAGCGAGAGAATAGATTCTTGAGCGACACTGCAAGTAGAGCGTGAATTTGAGGCGAGAAAAGGACCCATTTGATCCTGGGAGGGCTGATTCTAAAGGAAAGAGGTCTGCCAAGCCAGTGCCTGGTCCGTGATGTACTGCAGAGGACAGATCAAGGAGGATGAGAACAGAAGGAGAGTTGGAATCGAGGTTAGAGAGCAAGTCATCATGGGTGTTCAGTGGAGCAGTTTCTGTGCCTCTGGCTGCTCCGAAGGCAGACTGGTGGTCGTGGAGACAGCCAACAGATTCAGTGTGATGGATTAGTTGGCAGATGGCCAGCTTCTCCAAATGTTTTCCCAGGAAGGGGGTAGTGGACAGGACAGGCCGGGCAGGAAAGGTCAGCATAAAGCATACAGCATTTTTAGGAAGGGGTGCACAAGGGAGTGCTTGAGAGGTAATGCGAAGGAGCCAGTGGAAAAGGAGTGATTGCAGAACTCAGCCAAAGAGGGAGCATGGGTGGCAATATTGTCCTTGATAGTTCTAGAGCAGCAAGAAAGCACCTGTTTGGAGGAGACTTTCATAGAGCAAACAGTCTTTTTTGACCTCATCTGGTGCTATGGGTGAGAAGGAGGAGAATAGGAGGGATGGAGAGAGAGGGGCCAAAGGAGGTCTGAGTGCAGTTGGAGGGGGGAGGGGAGTAGAGGAGAATTAGGATAGGAAGACCTGAGTTTTGGTAGTGAAGTGGGAGTCCAATGCCGTGCAGATGGCCTCGGAAGGAAGAGGAGAAGTAGAAACTGCAGTAGGATTGGCAAGTTCCTTAGAGATATTGAAAAGTTCAGTCGTGTTGTTAGTAGCCCCAGAGATGCGGGCCTGAATATGGGCCCACTTCTTGGACTGGATGGAGAGTCTGGAATGCCTTTGGAACAGGAGACAGGCCAGTTTGTCAGAAGATGTGCGAGAAGCCAACAATTTCCGTTCCACAACTCCACACTAGCTTTTCAGCAAGGCTAGGTCAGAATAGTACCAACTGTTGAAGTTGGAGGCACGCTTCAGGCGGATCCCCATGGCAGGGGCAAGGATGTCAAGGGTATTCGAGATGGAAAGGTGAAGGTTAGCAAGGACTGAGTCAGAGTGAGTGTCAATAGCAGAGGTTGAGGGGGGAATAAAAGAGGCGGCAAAGGCGGCTACTGACACTCGCTTCATTGGTCGGATGACGGAGATGGAGGTTGGCAGTGCGGACAGAGGCTTCATCGGGGAGCCCAGGATGATAAGGGAGGAGAGAATGATCAGACCAAGAGAGAGGTGTACTGAGAGGGTTGGAGAGAGAGAGGTCTGCAGAGATGAGCACATCCAGTGTGTGCCTGGCTGAGTGAGTCAGCCGAAAAGGAAGAGTGGTGAGGGAGAAAGAGTCACAGAGGTTGCGGAAGGGTAAGGCCGCATCAGGAGAGTCAAGATGAATGTTGAAGTCTCTGATGAGTAGAAGCTTAGAGGTAGAATTCAGGAGAGAAGAGGTGAGGTCGGACCACTCTGATAGGAAGAGGGAGATCAGCCCAGGGGTCCTGTCAATAGTAGCAAGAGTGATCAAAAGGGTAGGAGAGATGCAAAGCTTGCAGCGAAGATATTCAAAGGAGCATTATGATTGAATGGGTATGACAGAGTCAGGGATCCATTCAGGGAAGACAAGGGCCACTCCACCTCCAGGCCGCTTAGACCTGGACTTAGAGAGGATCTTATAGCCTTCTTCAAGCAGGCAAAGAAGATGATGGTGTTTTAAACAAGATTCTAACAAGGGCAGCAGATATTAAAACACCCAGAATTTGGAATTCACACAAACATGAAAAATGCCAGCATTCACCCAGGTTGGAGTTTCAAAAGCAGGAAAAATGCAGCAATTCAGATACGGGCAACAGATAATTAAAAAAAACAGATTTGAAGTTCACACAAACTTGGAAAATGCCAGCATTTAAACAGGACATCAGGTTATAAACCCACATAGCATTTGGCATAGACAGAGGATTTTGGTTTTCGTCGGCACACAACTTTTAAGTAAAGCCTGAGTAATCAGAGCAACATCTAGATTCAAATTACAAATATACACAATAATCATTTAAGTGAGAGCCTGCAGATTACAAAACATCAAGAATGATTTTCAACTTAGAAGTCAAAAGGCAACTTTATATACAGCTGGACGATTTGGAACACGCAGGTTAGCTATTTCAATAGAGGTCAGCACCATCACAAGTTTAACTGAAACAAGAAGGCAGTTACAAGCACAAAGATGAGTGGGTGGCAGTACCATGCAGGCTGCATGGAGAGAGTTCAATGCAGATCAGCGCCCCAAAGATGGCAGTTCAAAAAGGATCCATAGGCGCACTTTATGCAGGCGAGGACAAGATGAAGTTTAGTTGGAAGGGTGCAGGGGCTGCACTGGAGGGTAGAGTTACAAAGTACGTGCAACTAGAGTGGTGCGTGGTGCAGGAGCGGCAGCAAGGATGTTAATTTGGTCAGGTAATGAATCTGGCTCATGGTTGTGGGAACATGAGCGATATTGCAGCAATACATAGGGTAAAATATGAATACACGGGACAATGCCGTGGCGACACAGCCACGGCAGAGGCCGCATACAGAGAGGTTGGGGGGTGCTTCATAAGAGGGATATCGCGTGGCCACAAGGGGGGGTCTGGCTTTGCAGTGACACAGAGGAGATCATGGGACTTATTCGAAAGTTGGCAGGCGAATAGCCATTGAGGCTCAGGCTTCTGAGGTTGCAAGGGGGGGGGGCAGACCCAGAACAGGGCAGCCATTGCCATTAAATGGTGGCCCTATGAAGCGGGCCGGTGTCGCCTGCCGGCTGTCGGGCCTTGTGGGGATATGTGGAGAGTGTTGGCCTATCAGGCGAAGTGAAGGAGGCTGGTGGAAGCCTCACAGCATACCTTGGATCCCGTCGGCCATGTTAGAAGAGGCCCGGGAATAATTGAAAGCCATGCAGCCAAAAGGGACTTCCCCAGGATGTTCGGAGGTCAGGGCCTGGCAGGAAAGAAGGCCAGAACAGGGCAGCCTCTGCCCTTCCTGGGAACATTCTTTCACTTTCTTATAGAAAAAACCTTTACTTCTACATGGCACCTAATGAATGCTCATGTTAGGTCCACCCCAGTTTTACCAAGTTTCCAGTTACATTTCTTAAATTATGGAGATAAGCTTGCTATTGAAAATGTACAATATAACACCACATTTAATATATTCACTCAATTTGTCTATTTACTTTACTCTCTATTAATTTACAATTTTTTACTTCACCACTAAAACCTCAAAACAAGTGTTTCTTTCACAACAATGTGCGAATAGCCTTATAGACCTCAGGATGGGCCATTATTGCTTGGGATAATGGCCCTTCCCTGCAAGAATGACCCCTCCCCGCGAATAGCCTTATAGACCTCGGGATGGGCCATTATTGCTTCGGATACTGACCCTTCCCTGCAATAATGACCCCTCCCCGCAAATAGCCTTATAGACCTCGGGATGGGCTATTATTTCTTGGGATAATGGCCCTTCCCTGCAATAATGGCCCCTCCCACAGGCTGTAAGGCTATACTAAATACTGTGTGCGCAGTGTGTTATTCGTGTTTCGTGGACAAAGGACCTTGCTGTGGAGTCTGTCTTTACTTGCTTTCGTAACCCTCAGGAGAGGGCGGAGCCTTAACAAGGGCTTCCTACGCGGAGCGCCTGGTGTGCGCAGTGTGTTATTCGTGTTTCGTGGACTCAGGACCTTGCTGTGGAGTCTGTCTTTACTTGCTTTCGTTACCCTCAGGAGAGGGCAGTGCCTTAAAAAGGGCTTCCTACACGGAGCGCGCGGTGTGCGCAGTGTGTTATTCGTGTTACTCTGGGAGTGAGGAAGGACAAAGCCCAGATCAAGCTCCTGTTTTTACATCGAAAGGCTCAGGTACTCTTCTTTTGAAAGCCAAACACTGTAAGACTCTCCCAAATCTCTCCATCGGCTCTGTGTTAGCCCGGTGTAAATAACAGTTTGTCGTAAATTGCCGGACAGCTTAGGCAACCCTCTGGGAGTGTGGCAATAATATTGTCATAGCCCTAGGAAGCGGTGTTACTTAAAGGTGACATTCTATCTGCTGTCTTCGGTGGCCTCGAGTGGAGCAAAAGAAAAGAGTTACAACTCGATCAATCCTTACCCTCCTCCCCCCCCCTTTTCCCCTCCATTTCCACTCTTCCCCACACGTTCCCATCCCCTGCTACTCCTCCTTTAGCTCGGCTTAACCTGACAAAACACTAAAAATGCCGGGAAAGACAACTAGCCGAACTAAAACGGCGACTGCAAGGGGAAGGAAACCATATGGGCTACGCTCAAATAAAGGAACATCAGCGGATATGGGCAAAAACCCCACGGCAGAAAATGGAGAAAAAAATGCCCCAGGTGGAAAAGTGGCAGTCCCCCAAAAGGGCCCCTTGGATGCATACTTTCCCTGTAAACCCACGGTGGGAGGGCCCGCGACTGGACCTAAAAAAGGGAATTCCATGCAACTAGAAGGAGAAGGCAGCTACCTCCCGTTAGATCTAGATAATGACTCCCTTCTACAGCTATGTTACGCCCTCCAGGAGCGAGTGGGTACACAAGAGGGGAAACAAATGGAGGAAAAAGCTGCAGGGTCCCCTGTAACTAGTGACCCTATACCTGACACTCTGGAGGAAATAGGGCCTACGATGCCGTCACTGGAGGAACTTGCGAAAACCCCTTGGTTAGGAGACGTTGAACAGCCTATCCTTGTGTCCTCGGCTTCACAAACAGACCCCCCTCCCTACCTAACATTATCCCTATAACCTCACCAAAGGAACCACGATTATCGGCCAGCCCAAACATGGCTTTTGAATCTGGAAATTCAATACACGACCTTGCACCACCAGATTACAGTACCCATGAATCATCACAATCTGGAAATGCAACCCTCAACTTTGCCATTAAAATATTACTAAAACTCTGTGCTACGATTCATGAAGATCAAAAAGCACAGGGGAGAGTGGTCCATGCTCTCTACAACCTACTGAGAGTACCTACTAAAATACCTAATATCCCCTGTATTGACCTGAGGGAAATCCCGTCCACTGCCATTCCATTAAAGGGAAGGGCCAAGACAACCCCAGTGCCAATCTTGGATAAGGAAACCACGACGGAGGAGGAACATGGGTCCCTTATTGTGGGAGAGGGGGTGGTGGAAAATAGAGCCCAACCCTCCAGAAAACAGAAAAGACAGGCAAAGAAAAGTGAGGACAAAACCAACAATCCCCCCCCTAGAAATTCTACCCCTAGGCCACCAGCCAAAATCTTATCTAAAAAACAACGTAAACAGGCTGCTAGAAGGAAACGTAGATCAGCACAAACAGTGGGCACCCTAACCAGCTGGCTAATGGATGAGCAACCGGGGCAAACTAGTCAGCATTCGGAAGCCCAGTTATCAATTTGTTCTGATCCAGGCACTGCGACGCAAAATTCTATATCTCTACCCAGGCAGGTACCTGAGGCCCCCCAACACATCCCTTCTCAAACGCCCCGTTTGGGTGGTGGGGGGCCCCCCGAGGCCTGATAAATTGGACATTAAAAAAGTTACGATAGCGCCTACTGAGGGAGGAAAAAAGGGCATTCAATTAAATAGATCTACACTCTTCGCCTTTTTTTCAAAAATTCCATCACTAAGAATATTAAATACCAGTGATGTTGACTTTGTTGAACCTTCGTGCCTAAAGGAAGTAAAACTTACAACAATTCATTGCTACTTACCTGAGACAGCTGCTATGATAAGGGCAAAACGGTCATCTTTAGAACACTTGGGGTACAAATTAGACGTACCCATACCCTCTGCCTCGATGGTGGATAAGTGCCAAAAATGTTCCTGCGCTTGTACCCCTAGCGCGGCCGTACCGACGACAATACAAGCTGCTCTTAGACTCAGCGATGAACAAGGGTGGGAGTGGCTACAAGGAATGTTTGCCCAGAAGAAAAGAGAATGAACCTCTACTATTATCAGTTGGAACACGAAGGGACATGGCCACTGGATAAATGAGGGAGCCTCTTGTAACATTTTACTATCTGCTGACATATTCTTATTGCAAGAATCCTGGGTTACCTTTGATCTGGAATTTGATGGCTATGTGACTTTCCAATGTATGGCAGTTAAAGGAGATAGGGAAAGACCAAAGGGGGTCTCCTAATTGGTGCCAAGTCTTCATATAACCCTAAACTGATCTATCAGGACAGCCCAGGAGGAAATGTTTTGGCGATCCAAATAAACCCGCCGGGCGGTTGGGCAGGTTGCAATGAGATTTTGATAATTAATATTTATGACCCACCGGGTGAGCCGAATACAGAACCTATTGGGGATAAACTGGACACTTTGATGACCACTTAGTGTACTGGGGACAATAAGCCAGCAGTCATACTCTCTGGGGATCTGAATGCAAAATGCCTCAATCTGGAAGGGTGTGGGAATTACTGATGTGTTCAGAATATGTGTGATATGCCCCTGCTTAAGAGTAATAACAAAGGGAGTCTCTGGTTAGATATTCTCAAAGAATGGCATCTAACTATGTTAAATGGGCGCGCAAGGGGGGACACACCAGGGAAAGACTCCTGGACAGTGGGGGAAAAGTGCACTGTTCTTGATTATGTGGCCGTTTCAGAGTGTATTCTTCCACAGGTTATACAACTAGACATTAAGCTGAACGACTTTAGTGATCATGGAACCCTTACACTGTGCATTGAGGGTGGGGAGGATAGTACTAAGGTGGACTCTTGTAGAGAGTTGGCATCTAATCATGCGGGCAACAAGATTAGATGGACCCAAAGATACATTGAAAAAATGATCACCATTGCCTTCCCTAGTGATAAGACTATTAAGCAACTAATGTGGGGGAAGAACCCCGAGGAAATTGAAAGCTGGATCACTCATCTGACACACTCACTCTTCAAAACTAACCCTACCCCGGGGATAAGGTGGAAGAGTGGGGGTACTCAAACATTTGATGCAAACATTAGAGACCAGAAATGTCTCATGTGACGAGCCCTAAGAGCCTTAAGGGCACATAAAACTACAAATATTGAGGTAGACACATTTAATCTTAAATCCCTAGAGATTAAACGCAAATATCGTAGTTGGCTAAAAAGATATCGCCAGTTTCTAAAAAGAAGCCAATGGCAAAAGTTTGCTGAAGCCCTTTGTAGTAAAAATAGCCGCAGGATCTGGCAAATACTGGCAAGGGCGGGGGGAGAACAGAAGCTGAAGGTCTTAAACCCCATCTCGGGAGAAAAATGGGTTGATTATATCTCAAATAAATTCCATAGAGAGAACACGATCAACACACAAAGCATTATGGGGGTTTTAAATTGGCCACTCCTCCTGAGCTACAGGTGCATAAAACAGACTATATTGAACCTAAAATCCTCAAATGCCCCAGGACCAAATGGCCTGGCCAACGCGGTATTGAAGCAGGATCCTCATAACTGGGCGCAGATATTACTTACACTATATTCCAGGATCTGCAGATCATGCCAAATCCCCTCTTCTTGGAAGAAGTCTGTATTAATACCAGTTTATAAAAAGGGAGAGCAAACTCTACCTGGCAATTACCGCCAACTCTCTATGCTGGACATTAACAGCAAAATCTTTAACACTCTGGTCCTCAAAGAGATTGAAAACTGGGTCTCTGAAAGACAGATTTTGCACTAAGCACAAACAGGCTTTAGGCCAGGGGCAGGCACTACCCATAACATCAGGGTCCTAGATCAGTTAATAAATAACACCATGAGCTCTAAGGATGCCACACTCTACATTGTCTTTGTAGATTTCACCAGTGCCTTTGACCTGGTGAGTCGGAACACATTGTGGCTCAAGTTAAAAGATATGGAGTGCCCAAGTTGGATCTTAAACATTCTGATAGCCCTGCACAGTAACACCTCAACAAGGGTACGCCTTAACGACCGAGGGGAGGTATCAGAGGAGATCTGTACCAATATAGGAGTCAAGCAGGGTTGCGTAACTGCACCCATGCTATATAATCTATATATAGCAGACCTGCTGGCCCGTATGGCATTACAATCCAACTGCCCTCCTAAATTGAAGGAAACACTAATTACGGGAATGCTATATGCAGACGACCTGATCCTCTTTGATCGGACTCTATCTGGTATCAAGAACCTACTCAATGAACTTCAGGTCTACTCAGCACAATTGTGACTGGTCATAAACCTGGAAAAAACAAAAATAATGGCCATTGCAAGAAAAGGGCCAAGACGATCTGCATTGATACCAACCTGGGAACAATTGCTGTGGTGGAGCAATACCCATACCTGGGGCTGGATTTTAAGGCTCTATCAGATTACGAAGCCATTAGTAGAAACAAAAAAAGGAGAGCTAAATTGCTTACCCGCCAGGCCTGCAGATTTGCTAAGGGTACTGCAGGTTTTAGTATGGCTGGTATTATGAAGTTGTACATGCAGTGCTTTGTACCTGAAGTGCTATATGGCTTGGAGGCCTTAGCAATGCAAGATTTGACGTGGCTAAACACCTTAGAGGGACACTACTCATGCAGTGCCTTTGGCCTGGGACCTTCTTGTTCAGTTCAATATCTAAGATTGGAACTGGGCCTAATTTCCCTGAGAGGGATGGCACTGCGGGCACGAGGTTCCTTCTATTTGAAAGCCTTAGCAAATCCGCAATGTAAATTGCTCAGGCTGGCAGGACAAAGCTATGATCTAGAAAAACACCCCAGGGGTAGGTCATATAAAGAGTTGAACGAATCATTGTTTGTGGAGATTGACTGGCCACATGAAAAGCTAAAACACTTACCATTTATTTATTAGAAAAGAGCATTGCAAGATAAGCTAAATAAGTGGGATTGGTGTATGAACTCAGAGCACTTAACTACACTCAAAGGATATGAGGCAGTCTCTCACGTCACCCACAGATATTTAAGACCCCAGGTGTACCTATTGTTATCCCCGGCGCCTGAAGTTAGACGCTTTATGCTGCAATTAAGAACAAACCAGCTACCGGTGCTTACTATAATTGGGCCAAGGTTAAAAATTTCCAGAGAGTCCAGGACCTGTAGAATCTGTCGGGCGACAGGAGCACTTGAATCTGCTCGGCACGTTCTAACACTTTGCCCAAAACTTGGCCCGACATATATGAACGCATATGAAAAATGGGTCCACAATTATGAGGCGATAAAAGATTAAGCTTTCTGGTATGGATGTTTGAATCCAGTTTCCTTAAGTCTACAGCTAGCTCTCTTTAGGGTTTGGAACCAAATAAAGCCCTTACTCCAGTGATAAAAACCCCCTCACTTTAGTCACTTTAGTAATAAAGTGATATCTATTGGTCTTTCAATATACTGCTATATTTGGGATTGTGAAGCCCATGGTCGAACGAAAGAGTGGAACGATATTAATAATATTGCTTGTTTTTACTTTTTATATGGTGCATACAATGGCAGTGTAATTTACCTATGCTGTTATTACGTTCTATATGTTTTATATGCTGTACTTAATTGAGTTGATAGATATGATTTGTTTTGAGATGTATATATATATGAGTTGTGTAAAATCCAATATCTGGATTGTATCACAATAAAGTATTTATTATTAATACTAACGATTCTCCCAATGAACTTCAGGATTTGGCATGGCAGTGCTTTTCTCAGGATGCAGAGTGGAGACATCACTGTGTGGCCTTTTAACCCATACATTAAAATGCTAATGTGTGAATGAAAGGTGTTCATGGTCTGTACTTTTAAATTGTGTTCGCCGAATGCAATGCAGCCATTTTCCCCACTTTCCATCTCAGACCACTTGACATTATGTTAAATTCATTTCTTTTTCTTTGTAATAATTTACTGTGACATGTGTGCACTACTTCTAACCTTAAGGCTCTATTTACTGGGGCTTTTTTCTGATGTTATTGCATTTTTTTCTTGGAGATGTGGCATTTAATTTGGACAGCAGGCTGGATTAAGCCATTACTCTTGCGGTGCTGGCAAATGAAATGGAAAGGTGAAAAGGCCAGACAACCCACACATTAGCAACTCATTTATGAATTGAAAGGCCACACAGTGAGGACTCCACTCTGCTTCCTTAGAAGGGCAATGGCATGTCAAATCCTGTAATGCAAGACAACAATATCCAGCGGACTACTTAGGGTGCCTGCGTGCGCGTGCGCGCACACACACACTCCAACCACCACCGCATATCATATAGAAGCATCTCCTCTTATGCCTCAACTCCCAGTTTTCACAGTCCGGCAGTAGTCGTGCCGGTAAAACCAGCAAGCTGCTGCCGGACTCATGTATTTTTCCGGCACCTTGCTCCACGGAAACACTGGGGGATTACGATCCCTGTGTTCCTGGAAGTCAGGCGCCGGAAAAATGTTAATCCTCATTCCCATAGGAGTCAATGGGAATGGGGATGACGGAAGCACCAGCAGCATTATTAACAGTGCTGCTTCCTGGAAAGTCTGCAGGCAGGTGCCGTCCCACCTACCAGGTCAGACCTGGCAGGTGGGACGGCAGGCGCGGAGTGCGCCAGTCCGGTAACAACGGTGCTGGTAAGCTTACCGGCACCGTTGTTACTGGACCAGCACACCAGTAATTTATTTATTTACATTTTTAAAGCACTCACACAGCCTCGCGGGCATCAAGGCGCTGTTACAGGAATTGCTTGTTTTTTTTGTTGCGTAATTGTTTTTTTTTCTTAGTTGCGTATTTATAACAAGCTTAAACACCCAGAGGTTTCTAAGTGCGGACCCGGGGATCAAACCCTTGTTGCTCCGTGTCGTATTGCTTCCAACGCGCCCACGTTGCCACCGAGCTATCCTCCCGGGACGGTAATGAGGCCCTATGTGTGGATCTTCCACTCTAGTACATGTCATGACTCCTCCCTCTAATATTCTTTTTTTTATTTATTTAAGTTTATTGATTTTAGATCACAGGGGAAGTGCACACAGTTACATGCAATGTTCATTCAGATTGTACATCAATTTGACACATTGATTGGGTAAACACATTGCAGTAGTCCGTTATTGTCCTTCCATTCCCTTTCTGGTTTGAGTGTTAAACTCCCTCCCCCCTCCCTTTCCCCAATGGCTTTTCATGTTCTAACGTTTGACTGCAATCATGTGTAACGTTACGTGGGACTATGATTTCCTGCAAAACAATTCTATGGCAAGACAGGAGGCTCATATTATGCATCACAATCTTTACTCTGAACCACAGCAGCAAAGAATGAAAAACTTTATAAAAACGATTTTTTTTTCCAATAACACAACATAAGAACAATGCAAAGGGAAACATCCCATTCCAACATGGCGGGCAGGTCATGCCCCGGAGGTAGCCAATGGGCTGCGAGCCAGTCCCATAAAGGTCCATTCCTCTATCAACTCCTCCTCTTTCTTTGCTGCTGACCCACAGTTAAGTCACACCTCCGTTTTTTCTTAGCCTGTGTTTGGAAGTGTTACTTTGTAATCTTTGGTTACTAGTTGCTAGAAACAGCGTTCGAGGGAAACGTGTTTTCTTTACCTTTACATACTAAGTGTGATTGTGTTTCACTATTGTTCAGGCAGGCAAGCGGAGCGTTTGTTTAATTTAGCCCGCGTTCGCCTCCCGAGGTGTTGGTGTTTTCCTCAAGACCGCACGTACAGCCTGAGGGCGTCACGCTCCTTTCTTTCTTACTGTATTTGTTGCATTGTTATTTTTGCAAACGTTTCTACGTTCTTTGACACGCGCGCCCTGTCAGGCTTTCTAGCATGCGCGGTACACGTGCTGCTTCCTTTACACAAGATTGGCGGTTCGAGCCTTCTCCGCCTTCATGTATGTCATACTTTTTCCATTTATTATATGTTTACAGAGTGTTTATTTTAAAATTGCTGTTTATCGCCCTCACACGCTGCTCGCGTGATTGTCTGTTGCACTACAGGTGCTGCCTGTTAACGGCCTTGAAGGTCTTCCCTAAAGGGGTTTGTACTCTCGGGAATCGATAGGTTCTGCCTGCTCGGCTGCTGTTGTTACAGCATTGAACCTGCTGTTGGTTGATACAAGTGTATATATATATTTTACTAAGTCAAATTGTGACGTGCTGTCATGGATAAGGGGGTGCTTCCCTCATCTGCGGATGCCAGCACTCAAGTGCGCACTGCCAAAAAAAGTGACAAGTTGGGAGAAAATATGGGGGATCAAGCCGGACATGCCCAGCCTTCAGTGGCTCATGCTATTCAGTCCTCTCTGGACTCCGCCTTAACGGGTTTGAATAACACCTTGACGTCGGCCTTTGACAGGCTAATTACCCGCATTGCGGATTTCCACCCCTCCCAAGATGCTACCCCATCTATTACTGCCCAGGCCCCTAAAAAGTGTACGGCCAAAACTAAGCATATCCAGGGACAACTCAGTCCCCCCCTGGCCATTTCGCCTATAGCTTCCCCTAAGAGAGCGCTGAAGCGCGGTTCGGAAGAGTCCTGTCAACCTTTCTCTTCCACCCCCTGGCCTGCCCCAGCGCCTTTCGTGCCGGTGGTGCCCCCTATTGATGTCTCATCCACAGAGAGTTCAGATGATTCTGATTCGCCCCCTAAGAGGCAGAAAAAGAAGGTGACCTCAGTGGCCCCTCAGGAGGCGCCCCTGCTTGATGCTAACGGAGTTCCGTTCTTTGATCCGGCCCTGACTCAACACCCCAGGTCAGCTGAGTGGCAGCCCTCTGAGGAGGTTTCCTCTTTTCTCAAGTTCTGGATCAGGCGCCCTTTGCCCAAAGATGAACGTAATAAGTTACGTTCAGAATGTCCCAGACCTATGCTTGCTGACAAGGTGGCTCTAGCACCAGAAATAGACCAATCTATGGCGGCTTTTCTATCCCAGAAAGGAAAAGACCCCAAGAAGGGGGTCGATAAAGCGTGGCGTAGTTGCCAAGACAGGCTGTTGGATATCCTGGGTCCAGTCACGCAGATATTTGAAATGGCAGAAGAGGCGGCGTCCTCTGATACCCCGGTGGATGTTAACGCATTAAGGGGGTGGATCCAACGAATGGTGTGCCTGCTCGGCAACGCTAATGCCTCCAAATGTAGAGAGCAGAGAAAATCATTATTAATGAGGTTGGATTCCAAACTGGCAGACATGTCAGAAAGGGAAGCGGGCCCGTCGGCGCAAGGTAATTTGTTTGGGGACTCTTTCTTGAAAGATTTGTCGGCATATGTTCACACTTTTACAGTGCTGGACAAGGTGCAGGCTAATATAAAAAAGGTTTTTGCCCCAAAGGTTTTTAACAAGGCTGGACGAGGTAGGGCCCGCTCCTCCGGCCGCTTTTCCCAGGGCTCCTCCCGTCCCTGCCAGTTCGCGCCCCATGGCGCATACAATCCCTCCTCTGCTCGAGGAGCACATGCCCAGTTCTACCTGCAACAAAACTCGAGTTGGAGAGGACGTGCCGGCAGAGGCGCCGGAAGGTCAAGAGGGCCATCAGGTACTTTCTCAGGTGTTAAAAGTTTTTTCCCTCAAAAGTCTAGGTGGCAGGCTAGCATGGTTTCTTCCACAGTGGGAGTCCATAACTTCGGATCCTTGGCTGTTGCAGACTGTTCAAGGGTATCAGATAGAGTTTTATGCCCCTCCTTGCCAGTTGTCCTTTCCCCTTCCTTTGGTGTTCGACAAAGTCAAACAATCCCTCATAGATGTGGAAGTAAGGGATCTCATCTCCAAAGAGGCGGTAGTCCCGGCCTCTTACCGGGCCGCTCAGTTTCTGAGTACCATTTTTCTAGTCCCGAAACCGGACCAGGGGTTTCGCCCAGTAATAAATCTGAAAGCCCTCAACTCTTTTGTGGTATATCACCACTTCAAGATGGAAGGAATTCATTTACTCAGAGACACCCTTCTCCCGGGAGACTGGATGGTCAAATTAGACCTCAAGGATGCTTATCTAGTGGTTCCCGTCTTTCCCCCTCATCAAGAGTTTCTTCAGTTTCAGTGGGGGGGTCGGAGGTGGCAGTTTGCATCCCTTCCGTTTGGTCTGTCCTCGGCCCCATGGTGTTTCACCAAGCTCATGCGGCCTGTGATGGCTCTCCTCAGGTCCAGGGGGATTCAGAGCATAATTTATCTGGACGACATGCTTTTGCTGGCCCAGAATTATCAAACTCTGTGTTCCCATCTGAAGTTTTCTGTGACCCTCTTACAAGATCTAGGTTTTGTGATAAATGTCAAAAAATCCATATTGAAGCCTACGAAATGTATCCAATTTCTGGGCTTCAATATAGATTCAAAGCTTTGTATCCTTCTTCTCCCAGTCAGCAGACTGTCCAAAATAAATAAGAAGATTCGTCTACTCCTCAGGCGAGGGACGATCTCGCTCAGGCAATTAGCCAGGGTTGTGGGGATGTTGTCAGCATCCATTCAAGCTATTTTCCCTGCTCCCCTACATTACAGAGCGCTTCAGCGCCTAAAAGCCAAACATTTGCGCAAGTGTCTCTCTTATTCCCAGATCGTGGACTTGCCTCCAGAGGCCAGATTGGAGCTCCTGTGGTGGCTCAGGAACATGGAGGCCTGGAATGGCAAGGCGATCTTTGGCCCATCTCTGGACGTCGTTCTGGAGTCAGATGCAAGCAGAGCGGGTTGGGGAGCCATATTGGGTCAAATTTCCACAGGGGGGAAATGGTCAGAGTCAGAGAAATAACTACATATCAATTGTCTAGAGTTGTTAGCGGGGTCCTTTTCTGTTTGGAGTCTCCTCAAAGATCAAGGGAATTGTTGTGTTCTCCTCTGCATGGACAACATCTCTGCGGTAAGATACATCAATCACCTGGGGGGTACCAGGTCCAAGGTCCTGGCGGATCTGGCAAGAGAGTTTTGGCATTTTTGCCTTGACAGGGATATTCTATTGAAAGCAGAATACCTCCCGGGAGTCAGCAACGAGATTACAGATAGGAACTCCAGGCACCTGCAATACAGGAGCGATTGGATGTTGAACAGGTCTCTTTTTGCCCGCATAGCGTCCCTCTGGGGTCCCCTGAAGATAGACTTGTTTGCCTCAAGGCTAAATTGTCAAGTTCCCAAGTTTTACAGTTGGAGACCGGATCCGTTAGCTCTAGCCACCGATACTTTCCTACAGGACTGGTCGGGTCAGTTGGGATATGCCTTTCCTCCCTTTGCCATGATAGCTCGGGTTCTGGTCCAAGTACGCAGACAAGCGGTGTCTCTGGTTCTGGTTAGCCCCTTTTGGCCCTCTCAGGTTTGGTTCCCGGCCCTTCTGGAATTGGCAATAGATTTTCCCCGTCTTCTCCCGTTCGATCCCCAGTTGCTGGTGGATCCGGGAGGTCTCCCTCACGAGTTAGTCCTGCAGGGACACCTTGCCCTTATGGCTTGGAAGATTTCAGCTCTTCCTGGTGCTTCAGAGGACTTTCGCAAGACTCTATGTTGGTCATCAGGGACTCCTGGGCGCCCTCTACTAAATCCTGGTATTCCTCAGCATGGAACCGCTGGGTTAGCTGGTGTGTGGCTAGGCACCTCAATCCCGTTTCTGCCCCTCCTGTAGAAGTGGTTAATTTTCTAGTAGAGTTGTTTAAAGAGGGGAAAGCCTACAGGACTGTTAATGGGTTTCGTTCAGCTATTTCAGCTGGTCACCTTTTGGTTAAAGGGGAGCAAGTGGGTAGGCACTTTTTGGTGCGAAGGGCCCTAAAATCTATTCAGATTAAGGTTCCACCAAAACCGAAGTATTCGGTTCTTTGGGATGTTAATATGGTACTGCAGCTCTTCAGGTCCTCGCCTCCTAATGACGATTTGTCCCTGCAAGAGTTATTTGCCAAGCTTGCTATGTTACTATGTCTGGTGTCTATTAAAAGGGTCTCTGATATCAGAGCTCTGGATGTGGATAATAAGATGTTCACCCCTCAAGGGGTTACTTTCTTTATCTCACGAAGGACTAAATGCATGACTTCCTCTATATCCTATCCAGCTTTTCCTGAAGATGATAAATTATGTGTGGTCAACTGTTTGAAATGTTTTGAGATGAAAACTGAAGCTTTTAGGCCTCCCAATACTTCTCAGCTGCTGATTTCCTACAGGAAACCCCATAAGCCAGTGTCCCCTTCTACTTTAGCCAGATGGATCAAATGGATTATGCGGGAGGCGGGGGTTGACACAGCCTCTTTTGGTCCCCTCTCAGTCCGAGGCGCTATGGCCTCTAAAGCAGCCTTTCTGGGGGGTATTTTGGAACAGATTTTAAAAGCAGCTGACTGGTCAAGGGAATCAACTTTTAAGACGTTTTACCATAAACGTATTGCTCATGTAGCTGTGAATGTAATGCAAGGGCTTTGAACTTGCATAATATGAGCCTCCTGTCTTGCCATAGAATACCTAATCCCCCACACTAGCGTGAGATGGGGGTTTAGAGTCTATAAAAGACAAGGAGGCGAGTATTATGCCACCCACACACCCCCACTGGTGTTTGATTGCTGTTTCAGCTTTCGGTTGATGGCTGCGGCTCAAGCAGAAGCGGAAGGTTCAGCTCCAAGTGGCAGAAGGATTTCGTTCTGACGTTCTCATGGGAGTGTGTTCTTTGTCTTACATGGAGAAAATGTCCGATGGTCGTGTGGAAAAACATCAGCGACAGAAAGAGGAGGAGTTGATAGATGAATGGACCTTTATGGGACTGGCTCGCAGCCCATTGACTACCTCCGGGGCATGACCTGCCCGCCATGTTGGAATGGGATGTTTCCCTTTCTATTGTTCTTATGTTGTGTTATTGGAAAAAAAAATCGTTTTTACAAAGTTTTTCATTCTTTGCTGCTGTGGTTCAGAGTAAAGATTGTGATGCATAATACTCGCCTCCTTGTCTTTTATAGAATCTAAACCCCCATCTCACACTAGTGTGGGGGATTAGGTATTGTGCTTAGGTTTCATGGCAGGCCAGGCTTCTTTACAACGTGTCCGCGACTCATTTTGTTCTTTGTCAATGAAGTTATTTTCTCAAGTTTTGGTTTTCAGCCCGTTTATTTGCTTGCTATATGTTGATTGATGAACTCGCACCACATTTCTTCGTGTCTCGCTGCTTTATCATGGAGGGCTGTTGTAATTTTCTCCATCGTGTGGATGTTTCTGGCAACATTGATCCATTCTTTTTTGACTGGGAGGCGGGAGGACTTCCCTTGGACGACCAGGCATGCTCTCGCTGCTAACAGCAACGTCGACACCAATCCTTTAACCCTTGTGAGTTCTTCCTCCTCTTCCTCTAGGCCAAACAACACTAGGAAGGGGGCTGGTTTTCTCTCAATGCCGTTGATCTGTTTGATCCATCCTAAAACCTCCGTCCAGTATATGCAGGCTCTGGGACAGCCCCACCACATATGCCAATAGTCTGCTTCCATTCCACATCTTCTCCAGCATTGCGGGCTATTGTTTATATACATTTCCGAAAGTCTAAGTGGATCGTACTGCCATTAATGGAGTAGTTTTGTTGCATGTAGCTTGTATTGTGATGCGACTGATATCCGGGATGGGTGCTGCAGACCTTGTCCCATGTTGGTTGGTCAAATTCCATGCCAAAGTCTTTTTCCTATTTGCTTTTTAGACAAGGGCTAGGGGCTCGATCAGTCCCGATTAGGGCACTATACATAAGTGCTATTATCCCTTTGCTTGTGGCGATCGTATCTAAGATTGTTTCAAAGGGCGTTAGATCTCTGCGTATCTTATGTTCCATTCTTTCTTGGACATGACGCCTTTCAAGCGCAAATATAGGAAAGTCTGAATGGGATGTATCTGGAGACCCTCTTCTAGTTCTGTGACTGATATGAATTTGTCATTCCTCCATAGTTGGCCCACTCTTTCAAGTCCTGCTTCGAACCACGATTGATATCTTGGATGCTGCGGGATCTCATCTCTGACTCCCGGGGCCCAGAGGTGGCTAAGGGGGGAGGGCCACCTCTAATATTTTATAAGGCTGGTTGCGGGTAGCCCTTATTGCAGTGAATTAAGCCAGTTTGGAAAAGGATAAAACAGATGCAATCGGTGCATACACAGTTGCTTGTTACCATGCCCCTGCGCTAGAAAATGTGGTAGAAGTGATCCTATTCAGACCGAAGCACAGTTATTTTCCAGTATCATACCAACATATCTATGACAAATGCTGAGAGGCAGAAAACATCTAATTTGTTTAACGAATGTAAACACAGTTCATCGAAAAAATGAGAGGGGGGTTTTGGGTTGGGGTAATAACTAAGGTGTGGGATGTGTGGGTGGGACAGCAGGCGGTCTCCCAACACCTTTTGTTTCAATGAACAGTGTTGCAATTTGTAAAAAAAGAAATCTATGTTTTGTGACTGGCAGTATTTTTTTTGCTGTTATAACGTAGATCCGATTTTCCCATGCCTGCCTGTGGTTGCTCCCAGTCTTTATTGGCGTAGGAGGGATACAAGAACTTAAAGGGTGTTGCTCCGGTGACTGGAAGTCAAAAGCATCAGTACCGACAACGCATTGACTCAAGCATTTGCATTGTTGCATTTTGTGATGTACATGACTTGTAAAACCGTGTTTCTGTTTTTTTTAAAGTGCAAGGTCAGCCATTCACGGAACTATATTCGAATTGAATGCTAGACACTGATACCATCAATGGTTTCATCTCATAGTCTATATCCACAATTCTTCGCATGTTGGTTCGTTTTACCCAGGGTACCGCGTCAAATCAATGTCGTAAGCAAGGAGTGTCTTTTTATGTAGTTCTGTTCCACTGCTGTTCTTCCCGTTTGGTTTCCCTTGTTCCTCACAAGCAGCCAACAGGAGGGCCAATTGGAATACTTAATTCCCACTCACTCCAACTCATCTGCAGACTCAGCCCCAGTATGCAGCCTAACTCTGATGACTGTGAATCTTCACCTGTAAACTCTGATGGTCCAACTGAGCAGGATGCAAGGCGTCCCCCTACCCCAGTATGCTCCCCTACCCCAGCATAGCTCTATGACAAGTTGCCTTGGGCTGCTGTCATGTACCACGTCAGATTATACCTGGACACCATTAAAACATGAATATCCATTGCGCTCTTCTAACTGAGCCTGATAAGATCTCCGTCCTCATCAACAGAGGCGGAAGCACAGCATTAATAGGACTGGTAATTCTATAATGAAGCCAGAAGACTTCTCTAGAACGTCCCCATACAGAGCACGCCTTCTGCATAGGCCCAGACCTCTTTCAAGGACCATAGTAGATGAAATCTCCAACTATATGGTAGCAACTGGCTATTCGTCAAACGATCACACTATTTCTCAGTCATAAGAGTTTATGCTTAGCAGAATAAATTCGTCATCGTCTCCGTCACTGATATGGGCAGCATATATCCTACAGGCATGCCCAGCGCTACACTTTCCCAATGGGACATCACCATACCACAGTCCAGTTGACCTCTAGCTAGTGCAATTATGACTACCCCCCCCCCCAACACTTCAGGGTCTCTCTAGTACCCATCTAGTGGAAGTCACAGAGACTCATGTACAAAGCACACCAACTCCAGCTAGCAAACCTGACTGAATTAGAGATTACACCAGACCCGCCACTTAGACACCACCCACAGCAATAACACCACCTTACTGGAAACCCAAAAAGCCATCATCTGCAAGACTAGGATTAAAGCCTTTTCTGTGTATGTTTCCACTCTCTGGAACTCTCTGCCCATCCACTTGGCACTTTCAGGAAATAAACCATCACATCCACTATGTAACCATCAATCCCACTAATAACATGACTACTATTGTAAACCTACATACTAATCGATGTACCTGTGCAAAGGTCTCAGAGTGCATTTGTACACTCTGCATGTACTGCAAATTTTTGTATGTTACAGCTTGAATTGACACACAAGGCCTAGTCGAAACTGTATAAATAATCTCATAATCTCATATAAATGTAAAGTAAATTATAAAAGGTATCCTCCAAAAAATAGGTGTGCCAATTTTCTGCTGAATGATTTATATTGCACCAAGTTATGTTTCAGATGAATATTTTGCGGTTTATAGTCATAATTTCGAAACCAAAAATGTCGTCATTTTTTCGAAAAATAAATGTTGAAAAAAAAATGTCGAATTTTTTTTTAATGCATTTTTTTCGAAATGGTGGGGGTTCCCCCAACCCCCTTTTTTTTTTTTTACCCATTTTTTTTATCCCGAACCCCAAAATAAATATATAATTTAAAAAAACGGAATTCAACATTTTTTTTTTCGACATTATTTTTTCTAAAAAATTGTCATTCGACATTTTTTTTTTGAAAAAATGACCGACCACCATTTCAAGCCTGTTTACTCTTGTATTTTCAACATTGGATAATTAAATGTAACTCTTTCACTGCTCCGCCACTCTATAGGAATTCAATTATCTCATGCAAATGTGCGCTCAGGCTTTAAAATGCAGCAAAAGGGGCTGGATATGGCCAGGGACGTCCTTTCACCAAAATGCCAGGGGTGGTGGAAGTGACATCACACGACCTTTGACCTCTGATGACATCACAGCAAGTGATGTCATTTGACCCCACCCCGAAGTGACATCACGGGAAGCAATGGAACACGACCTTTCACGCCATGACAAAACAGGAAGTGACATCATATAGCAGTGTTTCTGAGTACACCATTAAAAATATGGTTACGATATCACTGTAAAGTGATATACATTTCATACAAGAATGGATCACCATATGTATCGTTAATATCAGTGTGTATAGGCCCATATTACCGAATCGCTGTGAATGGAAGCAGATGTCCAAGGCCAAACGATAATGATGTCTTATTATATAGCACTTATGCTTAAGCACTTCATATAGAACAAATATACATAAAATATCACCCAACCTGTGCTGGTACTCATTTATCAACTGAAGCAGGATGAAAGGCTGAGCTGACCTTGTTGGGAGTCGAACCTGCAACCTGCAGATCACACAAACATTATAGCAGCCAGCGTTCAACCCACTGAGCTATCTTACTGGCTATAGCCATCAGAAAACCAGCCACTCCAGAAACAAAGAGCCACATGCTTCTGGCCCCAGCCCATGAGCCTCAATGTAAAAAAAATATATATATATTTTTTGCCGTTTTTTTAGGGGTAGCAAGGGAGACTTCAGGGGTTGTGTTTGCGACCCCTGGTGAGCCCTAAATGACATCCAAGGATATGACTATTTGGGGCTCATTACGAGTTGGGTGGTATTCCGGCAGTAAATCCACCAGAATACCGCCCAATGGAATTACTGTTACCGCCACTTGGGCCAGTTACAAATGGTGGTGGCGGAGTTAAACCCCATTTTTTTTAGAGTCCATTGGACTCTATGGGGCATTTTTGCTTAAATTATAATGCTAATTCTGCGATTTTGCCGATTTTCAGTGGAAAGTGGGAGGATTTACCTCCAGCAATTTGCTGGAGGTAAATCCCTCACTCCAGGGGCATACTCGTAGTATGGCGGTGCAGGAAAAGCGGTGGTAATTCCCTTACCGCCAATGTTTTCCCACAATGCCATACTCATAATGAGCCCCACTTGTTGTAACAGCTTCACCATCCACTATGAATTCGAATATAAGAACAGTCTTATGGAGAATATTGTGAATTTAGTCATTTCCTTATGCACTTTTATTTAAAAAATGCCTTCATGCCTGGATCTAAAACTGGGAGAAAGTAAATTAGCAAGCTCTAATTTAGCATTGCGTAATTTGCTTTTATATCAGACAAAGTTTGAGTGAAATGTTTGTGCACTGTACAAGCCAAATGTGTGTAATTAGCCAAGCTAGAAACAAGAGATTTCGTTATCAGGGTCAATTTTGACTCCTGCTGTCTGGCTGGAGGATCAGTTTCCAAAACTCTTGATACAATATATTAAAACAATAATAGCATTTGTTGTTTTTTTTAGTTGGATAACAACAACATAATATCATTAATTTGTCTGTGCACCAGAATATTTTCAGTTCTTTAATGTGCCCCTTTTACTTTTGATTGCTTGATCATATGCCCATGTTGTACTAGTGGTGCGTTTTCATTTGTGGCCTTGCAGCCCATCCAGGCACCTGAGTGCTCCTTCCACCCTATTTGATCCCGCTGCCATGATTGGCTGTGTGCATTTTCCTTGGGTCAATGGGTGAGCCAGCAGCTGAGAGAGCCAGTCCACCAACCCAAAGTCCTCACTAGGTCCCCTGTCTGGCCCTGTCACTGCCTGTCAGGGCAGTGTGGGCACCTTGCCATGTCCCTGGATTCTTCCCACGCCTGTATTGTAATCTATGTTCCCGCATCAGGGGTAAGCTCACAACAACCTCACGACTTGTGGATTTCATGTTCTACCTCTCTCCATCTCATGGCATGCATAACCTGCCCTCTCTCACATACTCACTACGGCCCTGTGCCATTGGATTTACATTTTCTGCCAGGAAATGCTTGAGAACTATGTGGCTTCTACGTTGGTCTGTAACTCTCCCATATTATGCTGCTTGACTTTCATCTCATTCTCTCCTAAACTCTCACTCAGAAGCCGTTCACTCCCCTAGACAGTGTGCTCAATTGTGTGCCTTTCCTTTTAACATTGCCTTCACACTGTTATCTCCCCCCACTACTTTCTTTATTACACCCCTTGCCTCTCCTCTTCCTGCATAACTCATTACCTGTATGCCCTGACTGTTTGCACTGATTCATTAAGCCCCCATGCTTCTGTTTGTTTCTGCAAACGGGTTCCTGCTGTGTCTTATTCCATTTGACCAGTGCATTATTTGTTTTGTACTGCTGCATTTTAGTGTTTCATGTTAGGCAGAATCACCTGTAGTACCCTTTGGGAACACTACAGGCAATTAAGACTACAAGTGTAAACCCAATTTCATCTTTTGTACTACACAGTAAAGTGGTAGCGATGGCTGAGCAGCCAGACTTATCTCAAGACTTTAAGTGAGCAGTAGAACAAGTTACCCAAAGGACCAACTAATACAGTGATTCAAACAAACACTCAAGGTTTCTTGGTAAAAGAATATACATTTATTTACTCAGTCAGTTAGAAAACATGACACTACCATAAGCAGCTCAATATCACACACTAATAAACCACAAAAAAAACCAGTAAGTAAATGAACAAGTTTAGCTCCCCTGAAGTGGGAGCAAAATGGCACTTCCGATACTTAATAAAGGGGTAAAAAGACAAGGTTATAAGAATAGACAGCCCAAATATATTCATAGGCAGGGCAAAGGGTTTCAGTTAACTACAACCAGGAATTCTTCTCAATAGGCCTGGGCAAAGGTCAATGGTTCAGAGTCTTGGTACAGGATAGCACAGTTCTGGTAGATAACGGTGAAGTCTTTGCCACAGAGTTTAGAAGAATTTGGCTAGGCGAAATGTTTGACAAATGTTTAGGGAAAGACAAGCCTTTGTAGTTGAGGAAAGTTTCATGCACTTTCTCGATGGCCGAAAAAATTTCCGGACCGCATTTGCACAGTACATTGTTAATGAAGAAGAGCTGTAGCTGAGGCAGTTGTTCCTGGCAGTTCGAGCAGATCTCACTGTCCCTGAGCTTCAGTCGTGGGGACAAGGAGGAGGACGTGAGGAAGTTCCTGCATTGCCTAGGGATGAGGCCAAAAGCTTAGCAAGACGTTGGTTTAAGGTGTGAGTGCCTTAAAGTCCACAAGCTGGTTTCCTTCCCTCTGGCTCTCCGGTTTTCAACAGCACTCTGATGAAAATTCGACCAGATGGGGATAGTGTCTAGGTGGTTGTTCAAACCAAACTCAAGGGAAGAAGTTAACCTTGAAGGGGTTCTCTGTCAATGGAGTTTCAGGCAATTCGGACTTGCAGCAGGGCTTCACTGGTCGTCCAGAAGTTGCAGCAGTCCTCTTCCTTCAGTTTGTCTTCGGTTCTTTCGTTCCAGTGGTCGACTCTGCTTTCCAAGTCCCAGAGACATGCTTTGAAACAGTTTTCCCACATTAATTCCAGCCTGGCTGTCACTCACACAGCAGGGTGGCTGTCCTTGCTGGACAGCCAGCTGACCAATCACGCCAGAGTGCAATCAGGTCTCCTAGGACACTGAGCACAGGGAGTTTTGGGCACCTCCCCCACATCCTTTCCACCCCAAACACCCTGGCAGCAGAGGAGGGCTTCAGCACTGAAGCCCACCAAAGGCCAACGAACAAAGGGACCAAACCTGATTTGGTGCGCAGAAACAAACCCAAGAAGGACATTTCCTAAAAGAAATGGCGAAAAAAGATGACCAGAGTCTGTTTTTACAGATAGGTCTTGGGCGCCACATTGAAAAACATGGCTGACCTGATTTTTAGCTACCGTTGTTAGTGGTCGGGATAAATCATGGTAGTTTGATCTAAACCACTGCTACCAGCCATTTAAAGTAGCAAAGGGTAACACTTGACTGTTACATGAGTGCTTTGACTCAGGGGAAGCTAGGCAACCCATCCAGCACTCTATAGTAAAATAGGGTGTGCTGGGTCAGTAAATTTAAAGAGACTAGTAAAGTCAATTTAACTTTACATGCTCTGGGAGACAGTAGTCAGTCCCAGAGAAAGTATTTAAACCTTGGGAAGTCTGAAAGTCATCCCTGTGCCACTGCACTGAAGGTGCTGTGTGGCACAAAGAAAAAAATGATGCCACTGGAATTGTTTTAAAACTCCATAACCAAAGAACACAAAAGTAAAACACACATCAAAATACATGGAAGAGTGGGAAAAAAGGCTCTCACTCTTTCCAAGTAGAAAAATCAAATCCTAGCAATCCAGCAAAGTTGCTGGGGGTCTCAAAAGGTAAGGGAAATTATCAGATTTTGAGAATTCTCCCTAAGATTTCAGTTGAAATTACCCCTGGCATTTCTCTTTGCTAAAATGATCTCTACAATTTGGGGATTTTTTTGTGCAAGACTTCCGTGCTCTGGCAGTCCTCATGTATGTCTGAATCTCCTTTCCTGTACCTGTAGTGCTGTTGCCCACACTGGAAACTGGGAACCTATTATTTGCTGTTCCTCTGTTTGGCTACTAGGTTGCCTGGTGAGTTCTGTCATGCATTGTGCATTTCTGTCTCTCTCCCTCCTCTGTGCAACCCCTGATTCTCCCCTTTGTCCCTATAGTGCTCTCCAGATTTCGTGTCATTCCAACTTCTTCTCCATCACCTATCCCTGCTCTCTCTCGAAGTCTGGAAGGAAGAAATTTAAGAAAGCTATCCTGGTCTCCACTCCAGGTTTGCCCATTGAAGACACCTATGTTAATGCTACTTCCAGACACTGTCATTGGCATTCTCTCTTTCGTATCCTCTCCTGACCTATGGACTCCCCATATGGTCTCTATCCTCTCACCTTTCTGCTCCTCTCTCATTAATGGTGGTACCAGATGGGACGTGCTCTTGGCCCACTTCTCATCATTGAGGTGTATCATCAATGGCTATCACTATCATGGCCCTGGGCTCTATGCCCAAACTCCTCTTTCTTGACAGGCGTCTACTGTCTCTTTTCAACCCTTCCTCCTCCTGCAGCCCCTCTGCCCTATTTCCCCCCTTTTTACCCCATCCAGTGGTGGTACCCCTCCCCTGTACCCCCGTCGGAAAAAATTCAAAGGGGGCAACCAGCTACACTTAGCTACCCTCAGCTCTCGCTCTGCTGTCAAATACTCATCTGACATCTGTTTCCTCTTAGATGACCTTGACCTTGACGTCCTTGTTCTCACTGAGACCTGGTTCAAGGCCAGCTCTGTAACTGCTTTTGACACCCTTCTGCCTGATGGCTACACAATCCTATCCAATCCCAGGAGTGCTCGGTCTGGGGGTGGAGTGGCCCTGATTATTCCTCAGTGGGTTCCTGTCTCAATCATTCCCACTCAATCTTACTCCTCCTTTGAATGCCTTATCTGCAGGCTGTCTGTCTCTACTACCCTCTTCCTCAATCTCACCATGATCTACAGACCCCCTATGCCTACCACCCTTTCCTCCCAGAATGGGTCTCCTCTCCCAAACTTCTCTTCCTTGGGGAATTTAATATCCATCTTAACTCTCAGGATCTGGCATCTGTATTCTTTTGTGACCTCTGTGACTCCCTCTCATCTCAATGGACATCCCCTCTCTAACCCCTAACTACTCCTCTCTCCTGGTCTGACCACTCTTTCCTCTCCTCCCACAATGAGCTCCCTGGCCCTCCAATAATGCCTCTGCCCACACTTCCAGTCTATTTCTCTGTCATTTGACTGATAAAGCATGTGTCAATTGCTGAATTCCCTCCTCCTTCCCCTACCTCGGACTCTTCTACGAATTTGGTACTGTCTAACTGCTATCTCTCCATCTCTAACACTCTGGACATCCTTGCCCCCCTCATGAGGATCCACATGAAGCCTGCCTCCAAATGTAACTCTTGGTACAATTCCAATCTGGCAACTTTGAATCGCAAGTTTAAAGCTTCTGAGCGGATGTGACAGACCTCAGGCACATCCTCTGACAAACTGGCCTGCTGCCTGTTCCAAAAGCAACACTGTCTCACCATTCTCTCCCAGAAGAGGGCTCATGTCCAAGCCTGCAGCTCTGGGGCCTACAATAACATGGATGAACTTTTCAAAATCTGCAAGGAACTTGTCAATCCTACTGCAGTCTCCTGCTCTCCTCCTCCCTCCCATACCCTCTGCCCTGCACTGGCCTTCCACTTCTACTCCAAAACTCAGGACCTCTGGTCTGCACTCTTCGTGACTCACCTCCCCACGACACCCCTCTTCTGTTGCCTTCCTTGTTCACCCGATGAGGTCTCTAGAGTAGTCTGCTCTATGAAAGTCTCATCCAAACAGGTGCTCCCCTGCTCTTCTAGAACTATCAAGGACAACATCTACTTCCTTGGCTTACCTCTGTAACCACTCCTTTACCACTGGCTCTTTCGCACCACCCCTCAAGCATTCTCTTGTGCACCCTCTCTTATAAAAGCTGTCTGCAGACCCTTCATGCCCCGCTAACTATCGCCCTATCTCTATCACCCCTTTCTTGGACAAGCTCATGGAGAAGTTTACCATCTCCTTACTAACCCACCACGCTGAATTTCCTGCCTGCCTCCACAACCACCAGTCTGTCTTCAGAGCATCCAGAGGCCTGAATTCTAACTCTCCCTCTGTCCTGATCCTTCTCGATCTCTCTTCTGCCTTTGACACAGTCAATCATGCCATCCTCATAAACCGTCTCTGTGACACCCTTGGCATTACAGACCGGGCACTGGCATGGATGACCTGCTTCCTCTCAAACCGACCCTCCCAAGTGCAACGGGGCCCATTCCTATCCTCCACCTCACTCTCTACCTGTGGCGTCCTTCAGGGCTCTATCCTATCACCATGGATCTTCAATATCTACCTTGCCCCAAATGCCCACTTGATCTCTGCCTCCTTTCCTCAGTTCCATTGCTATACTGACAACACTCAGCTCTCCTTTAAGCTCCCTTCTACCTCCTCTCCTTTCTCTCTCAGACCTGATTGCCTGACTGCTATTCAGGCATGGTGCTCTGCTAATGATCTCTGCATCAATGCTGGTAAAACAGAGATCCTTCTCACGAGGCACCTGCTCCCTGTTTCCCTCCCTCTCTCTGGCCACCCTCCTTGGGTCACCTTCATGTGAGGCAAAACACATTGGCGTTATATCCTTCTTCCCGCATATCACAGACCTTGCCAAGAAGTCCAACTTTCAGCTTCACTTCCTCAGAGACATTCTCCCTTTTCCTACTTTCCCGCAGAAGCTCAATGTCGGCAGAGCTTTGGTTCTCTGTAGGCTGGCGTACTGCAACAACCTCTTCCTCAATCTGCCTCTTTCCTCCCTGTGCCCTCTTCAACTAATCCAGAATAGTCGTGTGAGACTTATCCTTGGCCTCAAGCCCAGGGACCCCATCTCTTCATCCCTAAAATCTCACCACTGGCTCCCGGTGACCAAAAGGATCACATTCAAGATTCTTTGCATCATCCACAAGGTTACTTGGGACCTGGGACCTCTCTAAATCCAGCATTATCTCAGTAAATACCACCCTGATATAGTTCTGCGGTCCTCTAGCTACAATTCTCTGCAGGTCAGACGCGTTTCCAAGCAGATAATCAGAGGTAGATCCCTCTCCTCAGCAGCAGCCTCCCTCTGGAATGGCCTCTTCGCCTCCTCCTTTCCTCTCCCACTCCAGTGCTAATTTCCCTCTGCCGTTGAGACTGGTGCCTGGGCCCTTATGAGTCTTACTGGGATCTGGCCCTCCATGACCAGTCTCCCCCAGCATCACTAACAGCACTTGCCTTCAGGCCCCCTACCCGAACCAGCCTGAGTCTGGTCCACCCCGTCCACCGCACTTAACCTCCCTCTCCCGCTTCCGCCAGCACTTGCCCTTGTGGCTCCCCTTGCACTTGATCATCCCCCTGGGCTCCCACTCCTGAACTTCTCCCCCTTCCAAGCCCTTTCCCCCTACTCCCACCCTTTTTTGTCTTTACACTTGCACAATAAGAATGTCACAAGGCCTAGTATGACCGTTACTGTTGTTTTTTTCTTCCCTTTTCCGCTCCCCGTCTGCCCCCTGTTTTTTAACTTGTGACACCTGGAAACACTTGTGTATAGGCATCGTACAAATGTCCAATAAGTACAAATAAAATGAGTTATTGTTTTTCACAACTCTGGGAATAATTTAAGCAATTTCGGGTACCAATTAATGAATGGATAGAGCAATTACAATACCTCTGACAGGTCACAAAAATGCCCTATTTGCTGATTCACAAAACTGTTCTTGTTCTTTGTGTACACCTAAAGGTTTGGCCACTTCATGCAAAAACGATTTCAGCACTTTGTACCCGGGGCTAGCCACAAGCAGTGAAGATGTATTCAACCCTTCACTAGAAATATAACATCATTGTAGATAGGACGTGCTTATTCAGCACAGCTGTTGCCAGTAGAAAGACCAAATCAGAAAAGATGTGATACATGTAGGTTGGACACTGCTTTACATGTCAGATATAAGGATTCTCTGGTACTAACTTATATGGGCTGAACTAGACAAAAATTAACTGTTCATTGTGGCCTTAAGCATTGAGATTGCAAAACAATCATTCCATCATGTTGTGTTGGCGGGGATTTAGGAAATAACTCTCTGCCATGTACGTGTTCTTGTGGCATTGATGCCCATCTCGAGGATCTGTGTCCGAATGGCATTTACAAAAGTCTGAACCTACAGATTCCAGATCGAACGGGTGAATCCCACAGGTTCTTCCTTTAGCACATGACCCTCCTCTGGTCCCATTCTGGAGAATCCCCCCGAATCCCACTTCTGTTGTGCGGCACCCTCTGCACCCCACCCACTTACCTTCTGTGGACTCTGGCCTCCAGCCTCCTCCCTCTGGCTGTATGGAAGCCATGACTGTGAAAACCCGACGGATAGCACGACGTACCATTGTGCTGTAACGTCTGTGCCTCTGGCTCCCGGGGCCGCGGGATGTAGACCGCAAACACATCTTGAGTGTGGCACGGATGAAATGTTATAATAAATGCTGCAGCTGATGGAGAGGTGCATGGACATGGCAGTGGGTTGGATACCCCTAGACCCTTATCCCCACTACCTGTCTGATTTTGTTGAGGTTATGTGTGCACATGTATGTGATTCCTGTACAGTGGTGCCAGTCAGGTTACTCATGTACCTATCCATCACACGCATGAATGGTGCCAAGGTGCAGATCTGTAGCGTGGATGAGGTGAGAAGTCTAGAAGGGGAGTCTGGTGATAAATGTTGAGGTTCGTGTTGAGGTTGAGTGTCACGTGCAAGTAGTTGTTGAAGTTATAAGGAATGAGGAACTGTTGGATGATTTTGATGCAGGGTAGTCAGATGACGCAACCTTAGCCTCAACCTCAGCATTGATACTATACCACAGTCCAGTGCTTTAATTTCTCCAGCAATTACATTCTGTGAATTATCAGTCTTCGTTCAGTTCAACTAAATTGTATGGACTAAGGTAAAAGTAAAGAAAAGGCAAAGGCCAGGAATGTAATACAGTCTCTCGGGTGACATGCAGTTATCTGGTAATTGTATGTTGAGGGTTATGTGGATTTATGTATGCAGAGGCTCCGCGGGGATATGGTTGTGGAGGAGTATGTGAAAACATGTTTGGAGAATGGCGTCGGTTTTGAGTGTGGTGCAGATGTTGGGTTGATGTGAATGTTGAGGGTGATGTGATGTAGAGGGAATGTTGAAATAGAAGAAACTGTGAATGAAGTGCAATGTGGATGTTGATTGTATGTGGGGAGGGTTTTGAAGATTTTGAGGATGATGTCAATTTTGAATTGCAAATTGAAGCTGATGTGAATATGTATGTGAATATTGGGGAGGCTGTGGAAGGAGAAGGTGATGTACATGTTGGCGCTAAAGTGGACGCTGAAGGCAATGTTGAGGCTGATCATACTATAGATAGCAGGAGCTATGTTGTTCTTGACGGAGATGTGAATGTGGGGAGATCAAAGTGGAAGGTGACACAAAATGTCAGTGGTGTTATGGATGTTGAAGGCAATGTGGATACTGAGGCTAATGCAGTTGTTGAGAGTGATGTGGATCTTGACACTGATGTGAATGTGGAGGGGAACATGAATGTTGAGAAACTGCTATACATACTCTGTTAACAACTGCAAATCATGTTCCCTGTGGGCCCCAACTGAGATGAGATCATTTATTGGGCCACACAAGGCCCGTACTTAAGCAATCCCATTGAATCAAGAGTTGGCTATGGGCATATTAAATATGTTACATTAGTCTGAAGGTGCCGGCATAATATTTCAACTAGAAATGATCTGTTCTCAGATTGAGTTTTCTTCCTTGGGGACCGATTCATGGAATTTTTGCATGGTTCAAAGTGACTTTGCACTGCTAAAAAGTGGCTTTGCACTGCTGACACAAACCCTGATTCATGGTACTGTGCAAAGTGTATTTTTGCAGTGCAAAGTCAGTACAAAATCATTTTTGCACTACAAAATGGCTTTGCGGTGACTTTGCTGTGCACAAATACACTTTGCACAGTTCCTTGAATAGGGTTTGTGTTGGTAGTGCAAAGTCACCTTTCAGCGTTGCACAGTCACCTTGAACCATGTAAATAATTCCATATGGAGCTGCATAGTCCTCCAAGAGCAATTTCAGAAAACAGCACATTACTACTAACTCAACTGAAGTCCACTTTAGTCCGTAAAGAGATATACATCTCAACACTGTAAACAAGACCAAGGCGCAGATGCAACAAAAATTGTGAGTATACAATTGTGAGATTCACCCACAAAAAACGGATGAGCTCTCTTTCGTGGCATTTTGCGCCATGCAACTAATAGAGCATGATATTTAGCAGGCTTCTGCAGTTTCCCTGTAACAAGGCAAGATTCCAGAAACCTATTTAGAATAAGTGCTTAGGTGGCCTTTATAAATCAATGTGTCCTTCTTGGGATTTAGCACAACTCTCAGTCATTGGTTCCCCATGGTAGATAACAACCTTTTACAATGATTGGTCCATCAGAGAAGTGCTTCAAATGCTGATGATGGAAGTGCATGCCAACCTTATGGTGGTGCAAACAAAGGTGTCATAACATATACGTCTGGCTTTCATAGATAGGGGTTTAGTAGATTGTGGTGTTGGCTATGTGTATGTGCACAGATGAGTGAAACAGAGACTTTTGTGGAAACCTTCGGCCTCATTACGACCCTGGAGGTAACCATGTCACTTGTTGCAGCATGGCTACCCCCATTCCGGGTACTGGGTCTGGGTTCCCTGAATGGGGAAATACCGGCCCATTCTGACCTTGGAGGGCCCGGTATTTCCCCATTCAAGGAACCCAGACCCGGTACAGCCCCATTCCCATTTCAGCCCGCATAGGGCTCAATAGGAATGGGGATGATGCTAGCAACGGGCCCATTAATGACGGGCCCGTTGTTAGCATGCTGGTCTGCTCGCGGGACCCGCTGAGGACGCCTGGTTTTACCAGGCGTCCTCAGCGGGTCCCGCAAGCAGACCTCGTAATGAGGCGGTAGGGGGTTAACGGGGCCGGCAGCTCTACCGGCCCCGTTAACCCCCTACCGCCAGGGTCGTAATGAGGCCCCTTGACCCTTAGAAGGCTGCGACTCTTGCCATTCATTGAATGTTCAAATCCCCAGAATCCATTGCTTTCAGTACTTGCATGAACCTAAGGGGTCAACTACTGACAACTCCTTGTTGCACATGTTATCTATTAGCACAGGTTCTTTCTCAGCTGGACCACGGCAATGCTCTCCTCACTGGACTTCCCAACAGCACCAATGCCCCCTGCAAGCCATACAGAGCGCAGCAGCCAGACTCATCCTCCACCTACCCACACGTTCGCACGCCACCCCCGCTCTTGTCCAGCTCCACTGGCTCCTGTACCTTAAAGAATTGCCTTCAAAGGACTCTGCATTGTATTCAAAGCCGTCAACTTCAAAACGTAATCTCACCTTCAAGACAACCTCAAACCCATCAGCCACGCAAACAACAGACCAGCCAGGCAACACCTTCCACACAGTCCTCTCTGCAAACTCACATGCACACCATAACCCACTGATGCATCCGCACTGCACCCTCCACCCCCAGCCCCCACTTTCAGAAAGAACCTCAAAACATACCTTTTTCCCGACACATAACCCAGCCCTCCTCCCCAGCCATCACTCGACTACCCTAATCATCCTATCCTTGCCTGAAAAACATTTTGCACCTTCTTTTTTCAACTCCCACCTTTTCAAACTTTGGGCCATGTAAGGCACTCCGAGACCCTCAGGGTGGGGCCAGCGCTAAACAGAAATTCGAATAAAAGAAAATAAACCAAAAATAAACACCCCACTTGAGACAGAATTAGCAATTCGAATTTAAATTGAGAGTTTAGGTATGTAATTAGTTTCGTTAATTATTTAGCTAAAAGGAGTAGGTATGCTTTTTTCTTTGCAAAGTCACTATGTGACCCAATTTGGCCCTGTCTGCTGGTCTGCTCTGAAACATCGATTACTCTGGGCCTGATTTATAAAATAATGTTCCAATGGGAAAGTACCATTGAACATTTCTTTTTTGTACATCGGCCCTCGTCACTTCTTAATTCCAGTTGTTTAAAATAAAATGTGTTTATATGCAGGTATGGTTTGTTAGGAAATTAAAGGTTATAATTGTTACGGCGTTTTGTATTTTAATTATGTATTTGTGATCGCTGTTTTTTACAGAGTAGTGACACATGAATGCGAGGGGTTCATGCTACAGTAAACAATGATTTAGTTTCACTTGCATCATGGAAGTTTAATTCATGTTTTAAGGATCAGTGCTGTTCATTTCCCTGGCAAACGCCGAGTGATCTGTATAATTGCAATGAAGACAGGCTGTGTTGCCTCTGTGATGTAGTTGTACGAATTCATGTGCACTGCAACAAAAAGAAAACTGCTGTACAAGATACATCAAACATGAACTGTACCTGGCAAGGAGTCGCCACTACTAGAAATATGTTTGTTGTCAAACTTTAAGGACAGGGAATTAACTGTTAGCAAGCATTGTGGTCATGTAGGGCTCGTTAATTAAGAACTGAAAGACCTTCACAGCCGGATAATTAGGAGTGTGATGGAGCAGCTGCAGTAATCCCTCTAATGTTAAGTGAGTCTCCAGGGTGATCTTGGATGTGAGGCTTGAACTGTGACAGCAAGTTTATCCTTTCTGCACTGCGCACCATTGCAGAATCCTGCCCTTTAGCGCGCGCGCAGACCGTGCACTTAACCTTTAGAGGCGGAGAATCTGTCCGTCCCGCCTGTCAGGCCTCCAAAGAAAGGTTAAACTATCACACCAATCCAGAGAGGGCTTGCTCCGGCAGTGAGCTTGGCGTTGACGCTGAGTGCTGCCCCTGTGTGATATGTACACTAATTTGAAACAATACTCTGTGTGTGTGATGTGCTGCCCATTGATAAAAGCAGTACCTCAACAAAATGAACACATGGAGTGCTAGTGGGAGAAACAAGTCAAGCACGATACAAATAATGGCCCGTGTTGGCATGATATGAAATGATATGGCAATTGTAACGAGCCTAAACACACGTGTTTCAAGGATCGATGTGATATGACACGCATATCACAATTTACTTGACAAACTGTTAAAGAATTACCTGGGGTGTGGCTTATTGGAATCTAAGATGTATTTTAAGTCATATCGGCCAGACAATTGTCAAAAATACCCGCCAGAGTCGTTAAAATGAGGGGCACGTGGGGTTCATGGGCGAAAGTAGCTGTGATGTAATTGTACATTTGGTTATATCCGCCATTTTAGTATCTAAGAATGGTTGACTGTTCTCTATGTTTTATTGTGGCACCCTGCCTGGCGTTCTTTGTTGGTAATGATGCATATGAGTGACGTGGATTAGTGGCATAATATGGAGTGATGAGACTGAAGACTGGGTGAAGTTCTACCCGTGGCACCTGATACCTGGAGATGAGTGAGGGTGGGTGAACCACTGGGTGCTTTTCTCTACATAATCTGATACTAAGGGAGTGCAGTACTCAGATGAGTAAGGTGGCAACGGGAGCACATGTTTTAAGTAAAGTGCTTCGTTTTAGCAAAGAACCTTTTAATAACATCTGCTTTTGCATAAAAATGTGTTATAACTTAGGAGAGAAGTTGCGCGTTTTCACATGTGCCTTGTGAGGTGGCTCAGTTTGTGCTTGAAAAGAACAAACACTGTGACCATTTTCTTTGGTGATGTGGTGAGTAGTCTTAGCAATGAGGGAATTATTGATGTGTGAGTGATAGGCTGAGTTGTGTGGGCTCGCTTTGCTCCTCTTACCAGATCCCTACCTAAATAATAAATCACAGACCAATTATGTGTATGGAAAAGTTGTAGGCCGTAGGCATTTTTATTTTCTTATAGAAAATACATAACAACAAAAATCAATACACTGCCATATGCTTTTGGGCACCTTGTGTTCAGTTTCGAAGTTGCCCAAGGCTTCTCCCGAGAGTTACCCCTGGGCCTTCGTTCCTGGGCACATGCCGCCACACCTGAGCGGGTGCTATTCGCGCCCGTTCAGGTCCCCCCCAAAAGCACTCTACCTACAACCCCATTCCTGGAGTGCCCTAAAAATGTTGTCGGAAAAAAAACCCATCCCCTTGCTTGATAGGTGCACCCCATCCTGGTGAAACATTTCCGGATTGTTCTGGTGAAGGCCATGTTTTATGAAGTGTAGCCCTGTGCTCTTGCAGTACTTTTCCACTGATTTATTTAATTTCTTTCTGGCTATCTCGATTGCGTGCCTCCTATGTGCCCCGTACCAGACCCTTCTTGGTATTATTTCCGACATGAAAATCTCGGTTTTCCACCAACTGTGGGCTATGCTATGTAGCGACTCGCAAATGTTCCTCTGTAACTTACCCCTATTTGTGCTCAGCAGGTCGTTCCCCCCGAGGTGTATAACCAGGTACTCTGGGGGGGGGTCCCTGAATGTCCTCCCAATGCATCCCCGGGAGGCCCCACCAGGATGTAATTGTGTTTTTGAAATGTAGTCCTTGCTTCACTTTCTCCAGCCACATCCCTGCCCGGGTCACGAAGGAGTGCCCCACTATCCATGCCGATTTGTAGGGTCCAGCCTCTATGGAAACGGGGGAGTTAAGCGTTTATATCAGTTCCTCCCTTATGTATTTTTTAAAACATTATGACTTCCACCCCCCAATCCTTTTCACTCCCTTTGCTCCCAGGCCCCCCGCCCATTCATAGGTTGCCGCCCCTATCCTGAATGAGTGTGTTCCAAATTCAGCTGGATCCCATCCTGCTTTGGCCACCGCCTGTTTTAATACCGCCTGAAACTGGTACCTGCTAAGTGCGCTGCCGTCCCTATGTATTAATAGCTGCCCGTCAACCTCTGGTCGGAGATCTAGGAATTCTTGGGTGATGCATCTGGGACAGTGGTCCTTCTCTTTGATGCAATTGAGGTCTATTGCTCACCCCTTCCCCGTTTGGTCTGTTTTAGATTTCCTTAACATTATAGACATCCCCTTGCTTCCCATACTAATATGCCTCCTTGCCAGGCCATTTCCTGCCATTTTATTACTGGCCACCAGCTCCCCTGCCCTGAAAGCCCCATAATATGCCAGCGCGAACGCTGCCCTGAACAGCGCAGTTTCGTATATGCTGCTGCATGTATCTCGCAACACTGTTAACAAAATTATTAACTTCTCGAAGTTCACTGGCCTTCTGCTATCTGGTTTCCTCCCCTCTAATTTAGCCCATCCTCTCAAAGCATATTTTATTCTAGTGCTGTCGGTTGGATCCGGTATGCCTGCCACTTTTGTGGTGTATGCCACCGCCGCTAGGTGTGCCGCCGCCCAGCTTTTCTTTCTCCCTTTGGCAAATGCCCCTTCCAGAAATTCACACATTTTTTCGGTTGAAATTTTCCACACATCTTGCACATGTGTTTCCACCAACACATCTTTTACATGCTTTTCGTACTGCTTAACCCTTTTGTACGTTAGGGCGCTCCTGGTCAGTTTGTCAATGACCCGTTCCATTCTCCGTGTTTCTCCCACTTCTTTAGAGTCGACCTTGTAGCCAACCGTTCTTTCCTTTCCAGTGCTTTCAACGGGACCCATGCCTTCTGCGGCGTGGGCGTTCTTTCCCTGTCGGCGTCCGGTCTCCGCTCCCTGAATCTCTCCCACTGCAAACGAGAGATTGCATCAGCCACCATGTTTGCTTCCCCGGCGATGTGCTTCGCCCTTATGCATGTATTCATTTTTAGGCTTTCCAGGGTGATTGCCCGCATTAATTCCAACACTATTGGGCATGACGCCCTCCCTTTATTTAACACGTGCACCACCGCCATGTTATCCGACCATACTGCCAACTCCTTGTTTCCTAGCTCTTCCCCCCATGCGCACAACAAGACCCAGATTGGGAAGAGTTCCAGCAGTGTTATGTTTTTTGTCCATTCCGCCACCTGTCATGTTTTTGGCCATTTGCCTGCACACCACTGTCTCCCCAGTATTGTGCCAAAACCAAGGCCACCTGCTGCATCGGTGAACAACACCCTTTTCCCTTCCTCGTTTATGGGTGAGCGCCATATCACATTGACCCATTGAAATACCTCAGGAATTCTGCCCACACTTCCAGATCTCTCTTGATTCCTCCCCCTTTCCTCACTCTGTGGTGCCCCATTGTAGCCCCTCTTGTCTTCAGCTCAATGCTTCTCTGGAACACCTTCCCCTGTGGTATGACTCTCCCTGCGAAGTTCAACTTCCCTGCCAGTGCTTGCAATTCTCTCACTGTCACTTTGTTTCTTCCCTGTAGATCCTTTATTGTCTTCAGTAGATCCGTTACCTTGTCATCCGGGATCCGGCACACCCCCAGGCTTGAGTCAATTTCTATCCCTAGGAATTGGATAATCTGTGTTGGGCCCATTGTTTTCTCCCCCGCCAGCGGAAAACCCCACTCGCTTGTTATCTCCACAAATGTATCCAGGGTTGCCTTGCATAGCTTTGAAACTTCGGGCCCTACGAATAAAAAGTCATCCAGGTAATGTGCCATCCTGGCCTCCCTCATCTCTTCTGTGACTGCCCATTGTAAAAATGAGCTTACCTCTCAAAATATGCGCATGAGATGGCGCACCCCGGGAGACATTTGCCAATGAAGTATTCCCCCTCCCAATGCATACACAACCACCTCTGGGATTCGCTGTTGACTGGCAACAGCCGGAATGCTGATTTAATGTCTGCTTTTGCCATCCATGCCCCTTTTCCTGCCTTCCTGACTAGTTCTACCGCCTCCTCGAAATCTGAGTATGATACTGTTGCCGGGGGGTATGATAGGTGGTGGATTAGCCTGTATTCCCCTTCTTCCTTTTTTGCCACCAACCCCAGTGGAGAGCATATAAATTCCTCAAATGGTAAGGCTGTAAAAGTCCCTCAACCCTACCCAGTTCTACATCTTTTTGGATTTTATTGGTCACTATATCCCTGTTCTCGGTAGCAGACTTCAGGTTTTTGGGAATGTCCTGCGCTCCTCGCCCGGTAAACGGGATGTTAAAACCTTCTCTAAAACCTTGCCTGATCACATTTGCTGCTTTTTGGTCTGGGTATTTCTGGAGCCACCCTTCCATCCTTTCAATTTTTACTGGTGTGGCTCCCTTCTCGTCCCAGCTCCTAGTTTAGCTTCTCATCGTTCCTGCCGCTTGGAGCTGCGGCCCTTGTGCACTTGGAGCTGCTGTGGTCACCCTTACATCTCTCGCACTTGTGGCTGAACTTGCACTTCCATCCCCAGGTACAGGGTACTCCCTTCTCAAAATTCCGACATTGCCCTGGTTCTGCCCGCGTTGCCCCCGTGCTCCAACTGCCTCCCCCCTGCGTGGTTGGGGGCAGGCTGCTCTGCCACCCTCTCTGTGACCCATAGTTCCTGCTCCGAAAATGTTGGTCTCTATTTCTCTCATAGCTGTGTTCCTATCTCCTGTTATTGTATCTATAATCAGCTTTGTACTCATTCTGCCAATACTGCCTCCTCTGCTGCCCTCCTGCGCTTCGCTCCTTGGAATCCCATTTCTCCTTCAGCATATTAAATATGTAGAGATTAAAATTCTCCTCATCCCATCCCATATCCGGAAAGCAGTCCATCTCCTTTCTGAACTCGTGATCATACTCCTGCCATGCGTCTCCCCCGAATGCCGCATATACTTTCAGCACCCTCTGCTGATACGCAACTAATGCTATCCTGTCTTCTGGGAATTTCTGTAATATAATTGTAGACATTATATTAAAGGCCGCCATCCAGTTGTCAAAATTCCTTACTACTGGCCCCCTTTTTAGTAGGCTTTTCTCATCCTCCTTAATGTCCTCCAGTGCCACATTCATCCCCCTCTTTTGACAATCTAGCAATGTGTAAATATCAACTAATTCCTTTCTCCATATTTCTTCCTTTACTTTGTCATTTATATACCAAGCCATTGCCTTCATTGACCTGCCCTGTGCATTTTTACCCATGGTTGGTGTGCCATATTTCGTCATGATTGGTCCCCCAACCTCTGTCGCTGCTACTGGTGGTACTGCCCCCAGCGGCAGATCCCCCGCCACTGGTGCCGCTGGTGTCCCTGTTGGCACCACCGGTTGTGGGTTGGGCCCTTGCGGTGCCCCTCCTGTGTTTGGCTCTACTGGTGCCCCCTGTGGCGCCGGGACCGGGGTTTCCCTGGGTTCTGCCCCTACCCCCTGCCCCTCTCAGCTTCTCCCTGCTCACCACCCCTCTGCATTTCACCCAAGCCCTTAAATGATCCCTTTTTTCGTCATCACTACTTTCCCCATCAGTCGAAGAATTCCCCTGCTGCTCCTCCTTGGATCCCTTATTACTTCTGTTCTTCTTGCCATTGGTTCTGGGCGACTTACCCGAAACCGTGACGCAATTTTTTAACATTTTGACAATTTTATTCCCCACATCATTATTCACAGTACTTTTGTTTTCTCTTTTCTTTTCCTCTTTTTGGTAGGTGCCTCTGTCTGTTCCTCCGATCTCCTTGGCTCCTCTCTCCCCCTCTTCTGTCCTTACGGCACCTCGTCTTCTCCTTCGCTGCTGCCAGGCTCTATGAACAGCAAGGGTGACATTGCCTTTGCCCTTTCTTCCTTCTGCATTATCTCCAGCACCCATTGTGCCCCATATTCCTTCTCCGCCTTCTTTGCCCATTCTTCTCGTCTTAATTCCTTCTTTCTGCAGGGTTGACCCTGGCTGCTCCTCCAACCGCTTCCTCGTTCTCCGCCGGTGAGCTGTCAGCTACGCCTTCCTGCTCCTGCACGCTGTGCGTCTCCTTATCTGTCCTCTGGCTGGTACTTCCACGCAGCTCCCGTGCTCCTCTGGCCCTCTTTACGCTGCTCCGGCACGGGTAGGCGAACTTGTAGCTGCTGCACTTAGCCAAAGTAAGAGGATGTGGAAAAGGCGTGAGCCCGCAAGAGCAAACGTTTTTCCTTCCCCTTGTCCAGGCACTAAGAGCTTACCCGAGAGAGGTGAGCTCTTTACCTGGTTTGTGCCGCGTCTCCTTTCCTGGCTTACTTATACCCCCCCAGGCCTTTTGTTCCTTCTTGGGGTCCGGGTTTTTCCCCCGGCCCCTTGCTGTTATATTTCGCACCTTCCCCAGGTGCTGTTTCCTGCCCTTTCCTGGGCTTTTGTTTCTTGTGGCGCCATTCGGACGCCCCTCCCTACTGCTTTTGCACCGTTTCCCCACACCCCGTGCCTAAACTCCCAGGCCCTCTATCGGCCCGCATTTCATGCGGCCCGGGGCCTGGGGCATTGAAGGGACCTGCCTTGTCTGTTGTACATTTCTGAGGTGGGTAGCTGCAGTTTCCTTCTTGACCTTTGGTGTCTTTTCGGTGCCTGCCTGTTCAGATGTTCTTGTTGTAATTGTCTTTCACTGATCTGATTGGTTGTGGACAGAGTAGATGATGTATCTTGTCATATTTTGTGTTACAGCAGGGAGTGAAGGAGAATGTGTGTGATTTAGGCTGCTGTTGAAACATGGAAAGCCGAGACTGCTGCCAGAAGGAGTGTTCTAAATATGCCAGTTACTGCCTGTAGATGCATGGTAGTGGATGAACCGGTGAATGTTCCTACATGACATATGCAATAAAAATGATATAAATATTGAATGTAAGTATTTTTCTAGTGCACTCTGTGGATAATCATGTCAGTGCAAGGGTGCGTGTGTACAGAAATTACAGTGATTTCATTAGTTAGGCAAAGGGAAAGGAGTTCCTCTCTCTCTGGTGTGAAAAACCAGAGGGTGTTTAACTTCCTAGACCCCGGGTATCCCTTACTCAGGTGGCCAGGGCACTGCCATCGGCCTTGGATCTAAATACCCCTGTCCCATATAGGATATTCCATCTTCCTGGATCCCTCCCTGCTTTCCTACAAAAACACTGAGCCGAGGAAGAAATGGTCTGAGGCTAAAAGGACTACCACCCATCGAAAACATGGCACATGTCCCACTAATAAGATCATGCAAGGTCGGGCACTTGATCTTAATTACATACACCTGGTACCTAATAGCTCTCCCCACGTGGTTCAAAGGTGAAAAACTGAGACACACTCTGAGCAAGGCGATGCATGAGAAGGAGCTTCCCAAGGTGACGGTGAACCAGACAGAGCAGAGCGACAGGCCGATGGACGGAACCGAGGTACAGAGAAACCTTGGAAACCCCAGCGATAGATCGTTACCTCCGAAGGGCTTGAAGTTTGCGCAAGGAAGCCAAGCAAGGGAGAAGATACAAACCTCTTTTGTGTTGAAAGCAAAGAATGTCTGGTCTGTGTTAAAAGAAACTTGACGGCAACAGTATCCGACGAATTATGGTTGTGCGTGTGCCGATAAGACACGAGAGAAATCAAAGCATTGTAAAGAACTGTAAATTAAAGATACAAAATAACAGAGTGGTCTGGCGAAAGAAGATAGCCCAATCGAAAGTCTCTGTGAAATGTTAAAGGGAGATACGGAGGCAAAGAAAAGGCTTTCAGTAGCGAGAGAGGTACGAAACACACAAGCAATAAGCACATGCAGCAGTGGAGTTATCTGCCCTTTATTCAGCCTCCGGCATAGAGACGGTCCAACGGGAACCAGAAATGACATCAAGAACCAGAAGAAGGCTTTCCGTCAATCGTGGACGCCATCTTGGAAGGAGAAACAACCTGTGCACAGAGCCCTGTATTGCAGCCACAAGGAATACCATGAACACAGTAAGTAGGCAGGTGTCGGTGCCAGTGGGTGATCACTCCCTGACAGGGAATAACAAGAGATAAGAGAAGAGAGGTAAGGAAGAGCTAGACCATAGAGGCACTTAAAGACAATACACAGAAAATTAAAGAGCAGATGCGGTTCAAATGTCAACAATTGAAGGGAGTGTAGTGCAGAGGATATCGAATCACAAGGGGACAGCATGCAGAGTACACAAAGAGAAGAGTTATAAACAGAACAAAGCGGAGAAATAGGAACAGAAGGAAGAGCAAAGAGAAGGAAAGAACAGCAAAAGGTTGGGAGTAAATAAGAGTAAAGAAGTTTAAAAACAGAAAAGTTAAGGCAATGACAAGCCTTCTGGATTTTATACAATTGGAAACAGCATCAGTTTGAAACAGTAGAACTATGAGTGCATAAAGACAGTGAAGAATCAAGGACAACACCCAAACTATATGAAGAAGAGGGGATAGATAAAGAAAATGGAGTTAAAGAGATAGATAGAAGGGATTGAGCAGGACAGATCGTATTTGCAGGAAAGAAAAGAACCTCTGTTTTGTTGGGTTTGAGATAAAGTTAGTGGTTGAGATGAAGCTAGTGGTTCTCTTTTTGACGGATCAATCAGATTGATATCTTATTCTAGTGATGTCACTCCTAGAATACACCCACTGACACTTATACTGCAAGTGTATTTCATGGGCTCTCCAAAAGGTTTGGCAAAGGCTAATGTTCCACTACACCCCTGTCATGATATAATTTGGTCTTGCACTGAATTAAATTATGCTACTTTCTATAAATCTACTTTCTAATTGACTCACAGCTTTACATATTATCTGATGAAGGGTGTCTCTTTCTCGGGAAATGAATGAGATTGCTGTGACCTCTGTAATTTTAAAAAGGCCTGAGTTATAACATTGTATGCCCCCATGGCAGTAATTCTGGTTGAATTTTGATTATTGTTATCTTTTTAGATTCAGACCAACATCCCTGTTGAATCAACATATTTGATTTATTTCTATGACCTTTAGTTCCTGAGTTATAAAGATATTTTTAAATTGCATTATACATTTTTAAAGCAATCACTGTAATACAATACATTGTTTTTCTCTGGCCCATTTCAAGTGTGAAGCACTTACATTATGTGTTCCTGAAGTGACATGCTGGAGATACACTTTCCAATTGTGTTTGGAGCTCTGATCATTACTCTTTCCGATCCATCACACTAGATACAAGCTAAGGTGACAAGTCGTGACAAGTCCCACCCAATATTTTATTCCGCAGTTGGTCTGTTCATGAAAAGAATAAGTGTCACCAGATTGGAACAGAACCTCCCCTTGAAGGCACCTCCTTTAATGTTGCCTTTAGCCTGGCAAAGTAGTTGGTGGGTCTGGTTTTGAAAAAGTCTGGATGACCACAGAAAAGAGTACATTTAGCTGTATTTTTAAAGTTAATTGCTAAATGAAAGATGGATTGCTGCTTCATCCCTACACTTGTTTACAAATACTGCATTCTCAAGGATATGAAATACTTCTGAAACCAGGCCTAATGCCTCTGCATGAATTGTCAGAAAGAAAGCACCCATGTTTATGAGTTTCCAGGGAGCAGACACATTATTTTCAGGCACCATTATCCACAAAGTTGCTTTTCTACTTTAAACAAAATAAGAGTTTAAACCCAGGCCACATTCCAGTGTAGTGTGGGCCTTATATTTATATTCATTTGTATATAATCCAAAGTGTTCCTGTATCAATCAAATTAGCTGTATTCCCGCTCAAAGCCACAGAAGCACTCAGCAAAAACATTCCATCTACACAAAAAAAATTGTAACTAAGTAAGATTAGTACCACCAAAAATTGGATCCGCCAGTCACGAAGTCATGAATATAAATGTATTCTGTACAGATTCAAATATCAAGGCAGATATCTATCTGGCTCTCAACACCTTGCAGTGTGTACCAGAAAACACTATGAGGGGAGTGAGTACTGGTCATCACAAAACATGCAGTATTTATACACAGTCCTGGTCATAGCCCAGCCCATCTCCAAACTAATAGGTTACACATTTGGGTTTGTGCCCAGTTCACATAACAAATATACAATATTGGTTTGTACTTTTGACATGTTGTCCCATCCTTGAAGTTTTAATGGTGTTGTTGGTTCTCCAGCTTAGGTTGATCCTAGTTTCAAGAAACACATTCAATAGCTTATGGCTAAGGTACATAGTTCTAGTTTGTCTACCATTCAGTTATTATGTTTGAATATGGCTGAGGCTATTGATGCAGACAACACTTTAAATTGAAGTTCACTTTGGCTCCAAGGTTCCTTAAACATACTGACAAACTTTGTTGTAGTCAGCTGTGTGGATCTTTAGTTTTTTTAGAGTAAATCCTGTTTCAAGAAATGTACAAAGGATTCCTTCAAAAACACACAGCATTAGTTAGTTTACATGCATTGTATATCACTGTTTGGGGGAGGATGAGTTTTGTAGACATAGATAACACTTTGAATGAGAGTTCATTCTGACTACAAGGTCTGTTTGCACAGGACAAATAGTCTGCTCTGCCAGCCCTAGTGTTGACATAGGCTCAAAGGTTGTTTCTGCTCTGGCAGCTGAAAACATGGTTAATCATTACTGAACAGAGAGCAGAAGTTAGAATCAAGATGGGAGATATTTTCCAAAATGGCGTTTGAAGTCAATTCTAATTAAATGCATGTTTTAATACAAATGCGAAATGGCTTAGGACAATATTCATAATCAGATGATATTTATGCGAATATGGTTTAACAACTAGACAAAATACGATTAGGTTGTTAAAAATAAAATAAAGCAGCATCACTCTCCCCGATGACGCCAAGATCGGATTGCATATCAAGAACATTGTCTTAGCTCGATTAACACATTAATAATGATTGATCAAGTACATTCAATATATTCACAATACAAACAAATAAAAAATGTTCCAACAATACAAAGCATTCAACCTATTTCATTATTAAAGATTAACTCATAAATAGGAGAGAAAGAGTTTCTCGCAGCCTATTCCAGTAAGATATTCTAATGATCAATCAACAGGACTAACGTTAGTGGGAGAGAAGACTCGCAGCTTCTATTTTTCAGGAAAAATGGTGACTGCGATAAATTGGTGTTACCTTGGAGAACTTATTAACTGTAGCTTGGTTTGCAGTTGATTTTAAAATGGTCAGCGCTAAGATTGTTGTTTGAACACCCTCCATTCTCAAAGTAGGTTCCACATAGGCTGCTCTCAATGTTCTTAAATTTGGGCAAAAAAAGAGAAAGTGGTTCAGCGTTTCCGGCGACAGGCCACATAATGGGCAAGTATCAGTATTCCCAATTCCCCAATTTTTTGTAAAAAAGGCCAGTCTCAAGGTTCCCATCCTAAAATATATGAAGAGCATATGGTGGATCAATAAGGCCTAAATACCTCTCACAGCCAAACTCCAAATTAGTTTCAAGATAACCCAATTTACATTTTTGACAATTAGCCATATTTTTTCCCTACACCATACTTTCACTGCCTTCTTGACTCTTTGGATGGCAACTTTGTCTATCCTCACAGGTTTTTCTCAGAGGGAAATCTCGTCAAGGAGAACTTTTTTAAAATGCCTAGCCCGCAGGAGATTCCACCCCCCCCCCTTGTGATCTCATCCAGTATGCCAGTTCCTTGCAGTGTGCCCCAAGTTCCGGTGTGGACCCTAACTACAACCAGTAAAGAACTGGTTTGAAAGTAAGTTTAATACTTATGGGACATACATCCAACTCGTTGTGGATTATTGCATTTGGGGTACCCTTGGACAACATAAGTGTACCCTTCAGAAACTTAATTTCCCCTTTTTCTAGCTCAGTCAAGTTCAAGTTTCCTCAAATGTCTGCCCCATGCAAGGCTGAGTTAAACGCTTGTTTTTTTGTAAAGATCTATGGCAGGTGAAACAGCACCACCGCCATGGCGAATACAGCAAACACAGTACACCACTGCTGTTCCTGTTTCATTCCACAATGCCTTTTTCTTATGTGACTATGTTACATTGTAATACAGTGTTCTGGTTTTGATGCAGCAAAAATATTGTCCATTCATTTTTTTCAATGACATTTAAAGAAAATAGAAAATATCACTTTACTTTATTTTATTTTAACTAGCATGTCCGAAATATTGGTTTTGGGGTAGGCAGCTCATGGCAATGGACTTATTTTAGCAACACACTTTTGCCTTATATTGGCATGTGCAATGTTTTGACCTACCTTGCAGGTCTGCCAATGAGCCTCCTGCACTTTTCCAAGCCAGTCCATGTTGCATTTCTCAAACAGCTTTATCAGGGGCAAGATTCCAGTGCTGCAGTAGCCGAAAACCCTCTTGATAGTACCATAAAACTAGTCCCAGATTTCTACTCTCCGCCTTCTGACCACAAACTACAGCATGCACCAGAAATCTCCTACCTTAGTGAGTACCTATCCTTTAACCCTATCCATCCTTAAGGCTCAATGCCTTCGGCCCATTTTAGGACAACATGCTACACGCCACCATCTTCTTCAACTCTGTCTGTCTCATGGTAGATCACGCCTTAATGAATTCATGTTCGGTGCTGCTACCTTGTAGGTTAATGATAGAAATGACTCTAAATCAATGGAACCTCAATGGAGGAAAAGAGGCCCACAGATTCACATTTGGATATCATGCAAATCTACTTAGAGCTGGACAAAGAAAACACAATTTTCCACCTATTGTTGTTATTTGCCACATGCTATATGATAGTTATTGCACGTTGTGACATATTCGCCCAAAAGTTATTTCAAATGTTTGGTGACTCCATACAGTGTAGAAACACCAGCCCAAAAACTTAACTAAGGTATATGATTTTATGCGTATATGTATACTTCATTCTGGTCTCTGGTCATGTCTGCTAGGAAATGTAATGTCAATATTGGGAATTAAGTACAAGGCTATCTTTTGTAATAATGTAATAATACTGTTCCTTCCTCTGGGCTCGCTCACACTTTTGTCAATCCCATCGCAATGCAATAGTGTATACTCATCATTATGTTGAATTTATTTGGTCTTATTGCTTTTATTGATTGCAACGCGCTCCGTTGGAGGAGACTCTTGGTATTCGAAACAAAGCGACAATTTATAGCAGCATTGTTTAGCAATGAGGTGAGTTTTTAGAAGTTTCTGGCAGGGTGGGATATTGCCCCTCTGCCTGAAGCATGCTGGTAGGGCCTTTGGTTTATAGTCAAAGTTTCGAATACATAGTTATGAAATGCAATACTTTCCAAACAAAAGGATCAGAAAAAAAAATCACATACATGTTTTTTTGTTTTTTTTTGGGAGGTCCCCCCCCAAACTCCTGTTTTTTGGGGAAAAACCACTAATTTTTCCTATATGAAACCCTAAAAAAAAAAAAAAACATTAAAAAAAGCATTCAAATTTTTTTTCGATCCTTTTTTTTTAAAGTATTGCATTTCGAAACTATGTATTCCAAACTTTGCCTGGACGCCGGGCCTTTCAGAGCCTGAGGCAAGGTAGAAAAGGCTCTGCTTTCTAGTCACTGCTTTTTATAGACTACCTTCTGAGCTAGTGATGCCATGGTGCATGTATGCATGCAACCAGGGAATAATGAAGAATCATTGCTACCACCCTACCCCACCCTACCTATTGGCCCATCTCACTCCCTCCTCTCCCCCTACGTTCATCCTCGGTTCACCTCCTTGCCACCTTTCGTGCCCCTTGCGCTCCCTCTCATTTCTGCTCTCTTCCTCTCCTCACTCCCGAATGCTCTTCCTCTCCCTCTTCACACTCCTCCCTCTCTACCTCTATATAATCCTGATTTCCCAGCTCTCCTAGTTTCTGGAGTAACAGCTGCATAGCATTTTACGCCACCATATGTCCCTGTTCTCCTCCCGCCACCTCTCTAAGATAGCCCCACAGCATTTATCCCTCACCCCTTCACCATAAAATGTAGCGCACCCGTGGGCGGCCTCTGCTTGCTGCTGCTTGCACTTGTGTGCAGCCTTGGTGGTGTTTTCCCTGCGCCTTTGTTGACAGCCTCCTGTGTGTGGCCTTTTTTTTGTCGATGGCTTTCCTGGCCAACCATAGGGTGTGAAATGCAATCGTCGGATCCAATCTTTTTCTTGTTGCCCAGTAAAATGTAACTAATGAAACAGGGTAATTTACGAGAGGAGCCTGTTTAGTTGGGTTTCCTTCCAAGTGGACCTCAGCGCCCTTCTTAGTAATTGCTGACTGTCCAGTCTCAGTCGCATGACATGTGTACCTACGGAGTTCCCTTGGCTCCTGTCCTCTGTTTGACTTATGTATAAACAAGACTTGGTTCCTTAAAATTTAGTCATGCGCCCTTGTTGTCAAAGGGAAAAAGCAAGCAGAGAACACTTTTTCTCCAATGTTGGACTTTTGGCTTTTAATTATACAAAGTTTCTGAAACGCCCTTTGTGATTACACGTGTTTCGACGTCTCCAGCGTCTTTTTCAAATCAGGGCTGATTCTATTAATGTTGTTTCAATGTTCATATTACATGATTTCGGTTTAGAGTTCATGGGTTAAATCCCTGTGAAAGCGAGTCCCGTTCCGAAAAGTCCTTTTCGGAACGGTACTCGCTTTCACAGGGATTTAACCCATGAACTCTAAACCGAAATCATGTAATATGAACATTGAAACAACATTACATTTCAGAAACTTTGTATAATTAAAAGCCAAAAGTCCAACATTGGTAGCAGAGAGGTCAACTACAAGCTAAATCCCTCTTTTGCAGGCCTCAAATCATTGTAAACTATTCACAGCCAGGCGAGCTGTTTGAATTCTTTGCAAGAACTCTTGCCATTTGCCAGAAAGCAGTGTTGTATCCAGAGAAAGCTGTGCAGAAAGATCCAGAAGCAGTGCTGTACCCAGAGAAAGCAGAGCAGTATCCAGAACCAGAGGCCAGAGATCCAGAGTGACCCAGACCGCTGTTAGCAGAACCAGAGAGCTGACTCAGATCACTGTGAAGTGCCGAGACCAGAGCCGGAGTCCAGTCCGAAAACCTGACCAGATCCGTGGCGAGGCCTATTTCTAAATATATTGTGAGTACCTTGCAGAACTGTGCAGAACCAATCTCTTAGTTAAAATAATATAATTCAATCTATTTTAATCTAACCAGAACTGCCTCCTAACCATCACCTGTCATTTGCAAAGCTGTCACTGTCATTTTCTAGCTGCAAGCTGTAACATGTCGCTTTGAACTTTTAAAATTTCAAATCCGAAAAACTACCTTTATTTAATCGTCCGTATCTCTGCAACCGTTTGCGCTAGGAACTTGGTTAAACTTTCCTCTGAAAGCTTAGGATCTCAGCTTTTCAACGAGCCTAGAACCGACTTCCTACCCGCGAATTTTGCCGCGATTTGCGATTTGGCCCGATTTCTTTACTTGTAAAAAGATAGCTGTTTTTGCCTGAACTACTAAATTTCGTTTGCCTCTTAAGAACCATCCCTGAATCATTGCTAGAGTGAGCCTGGACTAATATTAACTAGATACCACTCACCCTGAACCTCCTGAAGGGAATTAAAAGCATTTTCAGCATATTTCTCACTGCATTGTCACCATATTCAAAGCACTTGGGTCTGTGTTTCAAAACTCCTGTCTGTTGTATAAGCTGCTGGGGGGGAATTGAACTGAATTCTATTTGATTGCATTCCTAAGAACTGAGTCCCATTCTATTCATCTCCTTACATTGCATTAAGGGGGGGGTGAATTGTCCAAGAAAGTGATTACATTGTCTTTTGCTGAAATCCTATCAAGTTATTTTCTGTACTGCATTTCATTCCACATTGCATCCATTTGAAACCGTAAAGTATTGTTGCTATCGTATCCATCCTATAACCACTCATCATTGATTATAAAGAAGTGTGCTAGTGCCGGACTATCCATTATTGATTACTGCTCAGATTAAGTGTGATATTCAATTATTAATTTATTATAAAGTGTGATATAGATATATATTGTTTAAATTATCAAAAAAACCTTTTAAACTTGCAAAACAGAACTACTTCCTGGCTCAGTGGGGTCAGGAGGTTTCCAAGAGAGGGGTGTTATATAGGGGTAGTCATCCAGAACTCATGAACTGGACATAAAGATATATCAATAAGGGTTTCCATTCAGTATCCCAGACTAGGCATTGACTTAGCTGTAGTGTTGAATTGAATCCCCTTACAAATTGGGGGCTCGAGCCGGACGTTTGGGTTAGATCTATCACTTGTGCAGATTAATACAGCGTGCCAGCTGACCACATACACATATCCGGTCAGATCACCACGCTGTGTTACGCTGTAAAGCACTCCTCAAAGGAACGCTCTAAGGAAAAGGTCTGTTTTGCAAAAATAAAATACAAACTTCTGTAAATCAGGACCGAGACCAATCTCTAGAATGACGACCTTAGTAGATATGAAAATAGCCAGAGAGCACTTCTTACATAAGCTATTTGTGAGAGGTGAGTGGACTCACCAGGACCGCATGGTCTGGTTGCAGGCCATCACGCAACAGGTCACTGAAACAAGGTCAGATAAATGGAGAGATCAGGGTCCCTTACATGTGGCCCTGAGTGAACTATACATGGCTCCTAAAGCTAAGGATGAACAAGACAAGATGGTTAGGATAGCGGCATACCTGTACCTATATATGGGAGACATGCAGGATAAATGTACTGAAAGCCAAGATCTGGCGAATAAGCGACAGATGGCGTTAGAGAAGGTCCAATCTGACCTGGTCTCTTCTGAGCAGAGGCTGCAGGGGAGCCAGGAGTCAGAAAATGATAGTAGGCAGTATATCATTAAAATAAAAGAGGATATGGATATACTGCAACAGGAAAAGACAGACCAGGATACCAGAATTCTGGCTTTGCAGAAGGAACGCCAAGACAGTTTGGACTCCCTACTGCAGAGCCAGAAAAAGCTGGAGGAACAGATCAATTTCAACGGGGCATGCACAGAGCAGGTAGCCACCCTGCAAATCCAACTAGACAGAGAGAAAGAGGAGAGCAATAAACTGATCCTGAAAGACCTGGATACCCAGGCAGAGTTTGATCAGGAGCGCCAGAAAGCTGGTGCCTTCCAAAGGCAAAGGGACGACCTGGCGTCACAAATTCAAGCTCTTGGTCAGGAAAGGGACACCTTAGGCCAGGAAGTCTGCCACTTAAGGAGAAAAATGGAAGGAAATCACCTGGCCCACCAGGGACTGTGTGACCTCCAAAAAGAACACCAGGACTTGCTAGAGCACACCAGGAGGGTGGAGGAGGCTCTGGCAAGACAGAAGCAGGCCAATAGGGACACAGCTCAGGAGGTAACCCTCCTGCAGCAAAGACTGGCCCAGTGCTCTAGGACCAATCAGAAAACGCAGAGAGAGAATGAGGCTCTCTGCCAGCACAATGATAGGCTCCAACAACAGGTAGCGATGCAGGAGAGACTGATAGAGTCTAGTAAGGCCTTAACTGAGGAACTGAAGGTGCAGGCTCTTGCATTGCAACAGGGAGCAGGGGCGGATAGAGACCAGGTTCGCTGGGAAAGGGAAACTCCTGAGCATAACCTCAGGAGCCCTAGTACCAGAGGCCTTTATCTCTCTCAGTCCCTGGACTCTGCCACCCCCATGTCCCCTGGCGCACATGAGCACCGGGCCACAGGGATGGCAGATTACTATCCAGCCAGAAGCATGGGGCTCATAGGCCAGTACCTCCCAGGAATGGATGGGCGGGCATCCGGGTATGGGCACCCAAGCACAGTGCAATTTAGTGGGGAACCCCAGGAGAGAAGGCCCATTAAGGGCATCCTGAAAACCTCTGCCCAGTTAGGTCAGTGGGGGGGGGTACCCATCAAATCCTGGCAGCAAAGAGGAATCTGAAGACTCCTCTGAACGGTACAGGACACACGAGACCAGGTCCCCACATTCTGCCAGCCATTCCCAGATTCGCAGAATCCGGGAAAACCTGGAAGATCAGACAGGAACCTCTGGGAGCAGTGCCTCTGAGTCAGAGGATGAATGGACCAGGGTTACCCGAACCAAAAAGGCCAATAAGGCAAAAAGGGCCTTGCTTAAGGACCCATTGAAGCAAATAAAGGCAATAAGGAGTGTTATCACGCCTTATCATAAGAACGCCAAGTATTCCGTATGGGAACACTTGGAGCTCTATGAGCAAATGATGGAGACTTTCCATTTGAAGGACAGCAGTAGCTGCATCCAGTACGTCAAATGAACATTCTCCCCAGAATACTCCAGTTTCTTTGCGGGGCTGGAGGACCAAAATCATTTAAGATGGTCCACCTATAAGGCGGCCATCTTGAAACATTTTTCTGTTCACAGAAATTCTCAAGAGGCTCGCAAGGCAGCCTACAATTTGCAATGTGGGAAGGATCAGGCCCCACAAGAATTCGTGCAAGAACTGAAACGTGCCTTTGCGCAGACCACCAGAAGGGTGCGCACAGACAGCAGAGAATTTGTCAATACATTTTTCCATGCCTTGCCCAAATATATAATGACCCAGCTCGTGAGAGATTTTCATGAGAAAATATCTTTAGACTGGGTCATTGAACAGGCTACCCGGATCTATGAGGTGCAGAAGCCCATAGAAAATAAAAGCAATACCCAGAAAAATCCCAAAACCAACAGCACCCCTGCTGCCGCCAAGGTGGCAGAGGTAAAGGTCACCCCCGTTTTGGATTTGGAGATGGGGGGCCTAAAAACCTACCTGCACCTAATAATTCACAGCCCAGAAGGCCCTCGGGCCAGTCACAGACAGGGAGTCGAGGAGGTAGTCCCACAAATGGGGTCCCCCGCTCCCCTGACTATGTTAGTCCCCGCTACAAGGGAAACCGACCAATCCTGGGTTATGTGTGGACTCCTCCAGCCCAAGGGGGGGGATCCAGCCAAGCACCTGACCCGGGGAACTTCCCTCCTAACTTCCCCCAGGAGGGCAGAAATTCTCCAAATCCTGGGCAGAACTTTTTCCCCAGGTATCCACCCAATTTCCAGCCCCAAAATCATCCATCCTTCTTTCCCCAATTCCCTGAGCCCAGACAACCTAATCCGGGAGAGGGGAGGCCAAGGGTGGAGGGGTACCAAAATCTTCCCAACCAGGGGTACTACCAGAGAAGGGATAGCTACCCTTCCCGGGATCAGCCCAGGGGAGAAAATAGGGCCCCGTATCAGCCTGAGCGGGTTTCCCAGTTAGAGCGCCAGGTCCAAAATATGGCACGGGATCTGGGTCACATACTGAGGGCTCAACAGAACCCTCAGGTGAGCGTGCCACCGCAGAATGCCCCAAACTCTGGACCTGGTGCTCCAGAACAATGACGGGGGCAGCACCCCGATAACACACCGGCTCCCAGGGAGGAGGCACAAGGGGAAGGGGGGTGTAAAACCTTGGAGGAAGCTTCCTTCCCAACTTGTAAACAGCCCCTGGAAAACCAGGAACCGGAAACAAAATCTCCTACCCCTGAAAGTCTGCCACCCAAGGAGCAGAGAGGAGGTAGGAGAAACAAAGGACCCAAACAGACCCACTTTGTGGAGGAGGTTCAGGCCTTCCAATTTGAGGGAGAGGGATCCTCAGAGGATCCTGGGAAAAGGATCTTCTCCTTCAGAGATGGGGAAACTCCTCCCAAAGAAAAATGGGTCCCAAGGGATGCCAATTCAGACTGGGGAGATATGGAGACTGAGCTACCGCCGCCCATCATCTCATCCCAGAACCCACAATACAAAAATCCCCTGGTTCAAACCCATCCTGGTGACTGCCTCCAAAAAGGGGGGGGCGGCCCAGAACCGGAACCAGGGGAACCCACAATGGCTCTGATCTCCAGTTGCCAACTTTTTCTTTCAGATTCCCAAGGCTCTCCACAGAATTCTGCCCAAATCTCTTCGCTAGCAATGTCCAAAACCAGAAAGTTAGCCCACCAGTTGTCCAAAAATGTGCATTATCTGTGCCCCCTTGAGGAGAAGGAGGGAAGATACTATGCCCCGGTGCAAGTACAGGGGCAGGGTACAATTTTGGCACTGGTGGACACTGGATCCCAAGCTACCCTTCTGTCCAAAAGGGCCTTCGAGGAACTAAATGCAGGAAGGGGGGAGAATTACCGTATTCCTCTCACCTCTCTTCCTGGACAACGGCAGAACTTTGACGGGAAGGAAATTCCCGTTGAGGGGACTGCAGACTTGGACATTAAAATTGGGCGACACAAGGTGAAACACCCGGTCATAGTAGTGACTGCAGAGGGCACCCCTTGTTTACTAGGGAATGACCTCCTGAGAAGGTTGTCACCCCTAATAGATTGTGTAAACAAGGTCCTCTGGACCCAGACTAGCCGACCAATAAAATTAAAACACAGTGTCAACCATGTTAGTTTAAACGGCACCTGCCACATGGTTGAACAAAAATCTGACCAAGTAGAATTTCACTTCCAGAACAACCAAATTCCAGATGTGACAGTAATAGCAGTAGGACAACAGACTGGTGATGGGGGGTCCTCTCTATTTCTGAAAATCAACCTTCCTTCCAGTTTAAAGTGGTATTCCACACTGGAAGGAAACACCCTGAAATTCTTTACTAATCCACAATCAGAAACTCCCACTCCTACAGTCCAGAAAGATGTGAAATCAGCTCAGAGCCTGGCTGATATTCAGCAAATTGGAGAGCAGTTGTTCATCCCTGTCTAGTTAAATGATGGGAAGGACTCTGTTCTCGCTCGAGTGTGTGTGAACAACGGTAAGAGCTTCATCAGCGAAGCCATGTTCCACCAACTCCCAAAAGATCCAGCCATTCCCACATTCAAACTGATAGACAAATGGGAAATGGACCTGGAAGCACCTAATTCCAAACATCTCCTGCCAAGCAGGTGTATGCTCAAACTCTCCATTGGCAACAAGAGCATAGTCCATAATTGTTGGGTCGTGCGAGACGTCACTGCCGCCTTTTACTTAGGCAGTGACATTCTCAATCGCTTTGCCATTAGTTTGGACCTAATAAACTTCAAAGCTTGGTCCCGATTAGCGGATAATCCCATGGGCTTTGATGATCCAGAAAAAGCATTTAGGTCAGCTCAATTGCTACCTTATGCAGTTGAAATTCAAATCAAAGAGGAAGTCACCATCCCAGAAAGGACCCGACAATTCTCCCTGGAAGTGAAAGCTAAAAGAGGACAACATTTGAAAAACCCTGATGCTTACATACATCTAAACGCTTCTCTCCAACAGCAAGGGTTGGGGGTAAACCCAACTCCATTAGTCAACATAGAACATGACACCATTCTAATAGAGGTGGATAACAGCGACTTAAAGAGTATTACTCTAGCCGCAGGCACCATTATTGGAATGGCGGTTGATGACCGACATTTTTCCATCAATTTAGGAAATGAACGGTTAGGACCAATCCCCAAGGACTGTTTTGACAGTGACAGTGATGACAATACAACACCAGACAGGATTTTTACCCGGCATGGGGGGAACTTCCTGGTGTGCACTTCCTGCCCCTATGGTAAGGAAGATGTGACTTGTGACTTCAGGAGGGATGAGGTGATTTTCCAGGTCCATGAGGGTTGCCTTTCCCACCTGAGGCCTCCAGTCCAAATCAGCACTCTGACCAGGGACTTCTCCACCCAGCTGGAGGAGGCCGCTGAGATAACCAAACCAGAAGTCTTTCCAGGCTTCAGGCAGATGCTGGAAGAGAGAGTCAACCTAGCTGATGCCTGTGTGACTCTGGAACAAAAGCAAAAGTTGAAACAAGTTTTCTTGGATTTCCAAGATCTCTTTGCGGTAGACTCATATGACTGTGGTCGCACCGACATCCACACAACAACAATCCCCACGGACCCTGGAATGACTCCAGTGTTTGTGAAGCAATATCGCTTGCCTCTCGCATCAATGGAGTCCCTTACTGAAATAATTAAGAACCTGGAGTCCCGGGGAATGATCCGTCCAGTTCACAGCACCTTCAATAATCCGGTGCTGGGAATATTGAAGCCAAACGGCCAGTGGAGACTCTGCGCCGACCTCAGGGAGCTCAACAAACGGGTCCATACTTCCCGATGGCCTCTGCCCTACATTGACCAAGGGCTGGCCCAGATCCAGGGGTCACAGGTATTCACTGCAATAGACCTGATCAATGGATACTGGACTGTGCCTGTCAGTAGGGAGGACCAATACAAGCTGGCTTTTACCTTTGGGGGCCAGCAGTACACATGGACCCAGACTCCCTTCGGATACCTCAACTCCGGCAATGAATTCAACATTTTCCTACACAAGGCCATGCCCGACCTGGGTGCAAGGGGTAACCTGGCTTATGTAGATGATGTCCTCATCAAAAGTTCATCTGTGGAGAAACACATAGCGGAGATCCGTTATGTTCTGACCCAGTTGAGGGCCGCCGGAGCAAAACTTTCCTTTCAGAAAGCACAGTGGTGTAGAACCCGTGTTAATTTCTTGGGGCATGAGATTACTCCTCAGGGTCTCTGTCCCCAGGAAAGGAAAGTGGAAGCACTTCAGAAACTGAAAGACCCCACAACTCTGCGAGAACTAAGGAGCCTCCTTGGACTGACTAATTACAGCAGAAAGTTCATTGAGTGCTACGCAGAGATCACCAGACCCCTGATTCATCTCCTGAAGGGGGGGGTCAAGTGGGAATGGGGTCCAGAACAAGCCGAGGCAGTAAGACAGCTCAAAAGAAGCCTCTCACAAGCGCCTTGCCTAGCTTACCCTGTCAGAAACAAGGAGTTCTTCCTGGAGACAGGGTTCTCGAATACATGCTTGACGGCAGTATTATACCAAAAGCATGACAAGGTCAATAAAGTAATCTCCTATGCGAGCAAAACTTTATCCTCTGTGGAGGAAAAATTCAACGATTGTGAGAAGGCACTCCTGGCAACGGTGTGGGCATTGAAGAATTACCGCCCGTTTATCCAGGGGGAACACATCATAGTGGAGACTCCACACCAGCCTCTGCAATATCTCCAAAGTGACAGACTCCGGGCCGGAAATGTGAGTAATTCCCGAATTACTTCCTGGATTCTGTCAATGCAAGGCTTTCCTGTGGAGGTCAGATATGGCCAAAACAAGAAGAGTCCCCTCGCGCAAGGTCTGGCTGACTTGCATGATTGTGCCAGAGAAAACTGTCTCGAGGACGAAAGTCTAAAAATCAAGGACAACACGGAGGCATACCTTAATTCCCCACACAAAGTCTTTGAAGAGGACAAGTGTGAGGGAATGCCCATTGTCTATGTGGATGGATGCTCGTACCATGTTGACAACGACGGGGAGAAAGAACTGGTGGCTGGCTTAGGGAATGCATGGGTGAAGGAGTTCCCAGAACCCTCCGCTGGATACAAAATTGGTCCCCGAAGTAGTCAGGTGGCAGAATTGATGGCTGTGCATCAGGCCATCCTCACTGCTGTCCAGCATCAACTCCACGAACTGGTCATAATCACAGATTCGGATTATGTACGGAACGGGTTCGTGGAGCACCTGGTTAATTGGAAAATCAGAGGCATGTTATGTGCTAATAACAAACCCTTGAAACATGGGAAGTTGATCCAAAACACGGATGATCTGGTCACCTCGAATGAGATGACCATCTATTGGAAAAAGATCAAGGGTCATTCCAAAGTAGAGGGACCAGACAAAACTGGAAATTACTTAGCTGATCAGCTGGCCAAAAACGGGGCCATCCAAGGGGATCTAATAGAAATAGAGTCCCTGTTGGGGGAAATCCAGGTCACTGCTATCACTAGGTCCCAGACAAATGCTCACAATGACCTTTCAATTGCACAATGGAGTAAGGAGACCCCTGATGCTGATTTGATTACCGCTCAGAAGGGGGATCCAATAATTGGTAAATTTTACCAACACATTGAGGACCCTGAGAACTTTCCCCTGACGGATACCGATTACAACGGGAAAGAGGACCTTAGAGTGTTGATGAAATGTCCAAAAATGTTTCGAATCCAAGACGGTTTGTTGGTAAGGATATCCAAAGCTGGCCACGATCAGTGGGTGGTTCCTACCTCATTCCGAAGCCTGATGTTAAGTCACACCCATGATGCGGCCACCGCCGGTCATAGGGGGTTTCACACAACACTGGAAATCTTAAGAGAGGTTGCATACTGGCCACACATGGGCCAGGACCTCAACCAATACTTGAAGGGTTGTCTTGTGTGTGCACAATTTCAGCCAACATCCCTCACACACCGGGCGCCTCTCCAAAAGAGGGGGATGACACTGCCATGGTCAGATTTACAAATCGACTTCGTAGGCCCTGTGATTCGCTCGTCTAGAGGAAATAAGTACATGTTGACTGTGACATGCTTGTTTACCAAGTGGGTGGAATGTCTCCCAGCCCCAAATTGCAAGGCAGAAACAGCAGCTGCCCTGATGATTAACCACATCTTTTCCCGTTTTGGTCTACCTCAAAGGATTGAGTCAGACAGAGGTAGCCACTTCACCAGTGAAGTGATGACAAAGATGTGGGAGATACTGGGGGTCAAGAGAAAGCTACACATTTCTTACAGGCCAGCTTCTTCTGGAGCAGTGGAGAGATAAAACCGAACCATTGTGAGCATATTAAAGAAGTTTGTGGCAGATTCTGGGCCAAGTTGGGATATCCGATTACCTCTGGTCCTAATGGCCATCAGATCTACCCCATCATCTGCAACCAAAATGTCACCATTTGAGTTGATGACTGGACGCAAGATGGTGCTTCCTCAGCATTTGCTCTACAGAACCCAAGAGCAAACGTTGATAAATGCCTCCACAACTCATGAGTATGTGGAGAATTTAAGGAAACACCTTCAGCATGCTTTTACCTATGCTCAGCGGAATCTAGAAAGATCAGCTGAGAGTATGAAGACCCACTATGACCTGAAAACTTCCAGGATGGAATATCAGGTGGGGGACCGGGTCTATCTATACAATTTCCAAAGGAACCAGGCCAAACAGCGAAAATTTTTGCCTACATGGAAGGGACCCTTTGAGATTATAGACAAGATCTCCCCTGTGGCCTACAAGATCCGCATCCCCAAAGGCGGTTTGGCAGAGGGGGAAGACAAGTGGGTACATATAAATCAGCTAAAGTGTTGCCATCCCAGGCACACTCTGCAACAACTGGAGGAATCCTCTGGAATCCTAGAGGGTACTGTCTCAGATTAATTCAGTTCTAACTTAAAATATCCTACATATCGCCTATCAAATTCTGAGTTTCTCAATGTGGGTGTTTTGGTTTTTGAATGCAAAAAGAAATGTGCCTGTTCATATGTTTTGACTATAAATTTATATGCCACCCCACTATATCAATGGTGGGGGAAAAATGTCTATGAATAGGTATTGCCGCTCTTCCTTTGTCGTCCTAGGAGAGATGAAACCAAGGAGAACGACCCAGGGACCGGGAGCAAAGATCCGAGGGGCCCAGTGTACCGCCCAATACTCCCATCAGGACCGGCGAGGAGAACCGACTGATCCACCCCTGATGGAGGAAAGGATGCTGAACTTTGTCATCTGCGGAATTGGAAGAAGATGATGCGGACCTCCCAGCACGTGGGTCAACATCCTTAGCACCCGACATCCCCTCGACTCAATCCAAGTGCAGTCGGGCGGGGGGGTTTGTTGGGTGTTCTGACCCACGTTTGGACTATTATGCTACAACATTTGGTGCTGTGGGCTTAGGAAATCCAAGATGGCCGAAAAAGCCCACATGTGCGCCAGAATCTATGAAAACCGCGCAGTTTGTGCGCACACCAAAATGGTCGCCTGACTTGCCACCCCCCGGTGCGGGTGTGCTGGGTCAGAAGAGCCATGAGTGAAATGGGGTGCCAAAGAGAAAAACAGCAGTGCCTGTTCGCTAGAAAGCACTTTAAAAATCACCCTTTGTTTCTCTGAAGGCAAGCTTAGAATGCCCATTTGAAACATTGCAGAATATCCAACAATCTCACTGAACAATAGCAGACATTTGACAGAATAAAGTCTTGTGGGCATACAAAATCTGGAAAGAGGATGAGCCTAAAATAATGTTCATAGCAAAACTGGCTGAGCTGTGGATTTCAGCAGTTTAAGTAAATTTGGACTGAAAGACACTAAAAATCTAAATGTTTAAAAGAAATGAGTGACCTACTTTTGAGTGTCACATAGGTTTCAATTGTTTAAATGTCATAGTTTTAAACTTAGAATCAGCATTCTAGCTGCAGGTGTAAAAATTGTTAGTTTATTTGAATGCAGAAAACTGGGTAACTAGAAGTGACATTAGCTGGGGCCTGGCTTAAGGAACTGAATTCTGCCTGACATCTACCCCCACAGGAGTTAAAACCTGCTCAGCCACTCTTCCCCTTGCCAAAAGGAGTTGTCACCTCTCTGATTAGATTAGGGGTGGAGCAGCTACAGGGAGTTGAACAAAGGCCTGTCCTGGGCCCAGGCAGATGGTTTATTAGGGTAGTCGTAAATGGCTTCCTTTTGAACAATGGGCCTTCCAGGGCCCAGGCAGATGGTTTATTAGGGGGACCGTAAAATAGCTTCCTCTTGGCAGAAGCTGGGAGGGGCAGGGTCTCTGAGCTTGGCAGAAACTGGATAAACTGGTTTCTACACCATGTGACCTGGGAAACCACACCCCTTTGGGGCCAGAACATAAATCTAAAAAGATGGATCATTCATAGAGCGGACTTGTGAACATGTTATAAGTGATATCATTATTCTTGTGATTTTTCTGTGCACATTTGAAGACGTGTTAGGACCCGGTGGTATGTTCAGGGGGGTTTTTAGCGGAAAAGAGGATATTACTCTAAATGTATGTATGTTAAAAATCTGACACTCCACCACCTAATGCCCACATGCTTTGCGAACATTTGTGTAAATGCGGGGACAAATCCAATATTGGTAACCCGACCAAAAAGTGAAATATGTTGCCATTTTTGAACCCAAGCCCCCAGGAAGAGCAGAGTTTGAACAGGGGATACCTCATGTGATATGTGATGGGTGCATGTAATTTCAAACCACTGTGTATCTATGAAATATGTCTTTAGGTCAAATATAGATTGTGTGTAAAGTTGACAGGGGTGGGTTCTCTGTATCATAAACAGACCTCATCATGATGACACTTCATTTCATTCCCCCAATCAAGGGGAAGAGGAGGAAGTGGCCAATGACAAGTGGAGAGGGGTAGGGCCTAGAAAGCTAGCCTCTCCACCCACTTTCAAAACACATAAAAGCAGACAGTCAGGACAGATAGGGACATTCTATTCCATCTGCTGCGGGACGCTCTGCCGGGAAAATCCATACTTTACCTCCATCAACCTCCAGGGAGCCAACACAGAGACTTCAATCTATCCACCTTCAGAGACCAAGACTTTACTTCAGAATTGGTAGCAGAGAGGTCAACTACAAGCTAAATCCCTCTTTTGCAGGCCTCAAATCATTGTAAACTATTCACAGCCAGGCGAGCTGTTTGAATTCTTTGCAAGAACTTTTGCCATTTGCCAGAAAGCAGTGTTGTATCCAGAGAAAGCTGTGCAGAAAGATCCAGAAGCAGTGCTGTAACCAGAGAAAGCAGAGCAGTATCCAGAACCAGAGGCCAGAGATCCAGAGTGACCCAGACCGCTGTTAGCAGAACCAGAGAGCTGACTCAGATCACTGTGAAGTGCCGAGACCAGAACCGGAGTCCAGTCCGAAAACCTGACCAGATCCGTGGCGAGGCCTATTTCTAAATATATTGTGAGTACCTTGCAGAACTGTGCAGAACCAATCTCTTAGTTAAAATAATATAATTCAATCTATTTTAATCTAATCTAACCAGAACTGCCTCCTAACTGACACCTGTCATTTGCAAAGCTGTCACTGTCATTTTCTAGCTGCAAGCTGTAACATGTCGCTTTGAACTTTTAAAATTTCAAATCCGAAAAACTACCTTTATTTAATCGTCCGTATCTCTGGAACCGTTTGGGCTAGGAACTTGGTTTAACTTTCCTCTGAAAGCTTAGAATTTCAGCTTTTCAACGAGACTTCCTACTCCTCATACTTTCTCCGTAATCATGATTCTCGCACCCGCGAACTTTGCCGCGATTTGCGATTTGGCCCGATTTCTTTACTTGTAAAAAGATAGCTGTTTTTGCCTGAACTACTAAATTTCGTTTGCCTCTTAAGAACCATCCCTGAATCATTGCTAGGGTGAGCCTGGACTAATATTAACTAGATACCACTCACCCTGAACCTCCTGAAGGGAATTAAAAGCATTTTCAGCATATTTCTCACTGCATTGTCACCATATTCAAAGCACTTGGGTCTGTGTTTCAAAACTCCTGTCTGTTGTATAAGCTGCTGGGGGGGAATTGAACTGAATTCTATTTGATTGCATTCCTAAGAACTGAGTCCCATTCTATTCATCTCCTTACATTGCATTAAGGGGGGGGGTGAATTGTCCAAGAAAGTGATTACATTGTCTTTTGCTGAAATCCTATCAAGTTATTTTCTGTACTGCATTTCATTCCACATTGCATCCATTTGAAACCATAAAAGTATTGTTGCTATCGTATCCATCCTATAACCACTCATCATTGATTATAAAGAAGTGTGCTAGTGCCGGACTATCCATTATTGATTACTGCTCAGATTAAGTGTGATATTCAATTATTAATTTATTATAAAGTGTGATATAGATATATATTGTTTAAATTATCAAATAAACCTTTTAAACTTGCAAAACAGAACTACTTCCTGGCTCAGTGGGGTCAGGGGGATTCCAAGAGAGGGGTGTTATATAGGGGTAGTCATCCAGAACTCATGAACTGGACATAAAGATATATCAATAAGGGTTTCCATTCAGTATCCCAGACTAGGCATTGACTTAGCTGTAGTGTTGAATTGAATCCTCTTACAAAACCTAGGAAGCTTGCTTGCAGAGCCTAGCAGGGCATGCTGTGTGCTGGCTTGGTACTGGCTCTGGAGCTGTTGGAGGGTGCTCTGGATTCAATTTCTCCCTCTATTCCCTGGGAGATGTTAAGGAGAGGAATCCTGCTTCCCTCTTGGATTTCCTGGCCTTGTTTCATTGGTGGAAGATGTAAGGCAGACTGTACCTTCAGCCAGGCTCCCAATGAGTTCTTCTTACCACTCCTTGCAAAGTCTTCAGGTGATCTGCAAATAGAGGGGCTGAACACTATTTTAAAGCCCTTGAAGTTATGGTAAGAACAGACTTTCTGTCTCCATCAAGTTACATACTCATACCTTCCTGAACGGGGTCCCCCTTCGAGGATGACCACTGTTGTCCCAAACATGACATTCCCTGCCCTTCATAGTAAGGGGCAGGAGCTGACTTCAAGTTGACATAGATGCATACCAAAAGGGTTTTGGGTTTCCTGTCCCCTTTGTCAGTCCTGCAACCAGGCCTCCTGCAGGGCTGCTTCAATTAACTCCCGTCAGTATGGGCTGCCACCAGCAGGCATACAAACGATAGGGCAGATCCATGGAGTCTTTGATATATAATTAGTTTGAAGAAAAAGTGGCAGAAAAGGCCAGCAGGATACAGCGCATAGAACGGTAACTTATGTGGCTGTGATAGGGCTGCGGCTGAGAGCTTGAGTAGGAGCCTGCCAAATTCCCACTGGAAATTGGAATTAGAGAAAGAAAGGGTTTGCTCTCAAACTGCGCACACACATAGAATAATAAGCAATTGCAAATTAAATGAGTGGTTTTAATCAGAATTGGTGCAGCCTGACACGTGTTTCGAGCTTCCCGCTCTTCTACTGAGGCTTAATCTTGGCTAGTGTGTATTTTGAATACAAAGGTAGAAGTTGAGTAATCTGACAAAGTTAGGCGTGGGCTCCCATTATTTTGCAGTTGCACGAATGAATTTTCAGTAAATTATTATCTTGCAGTACTTTCACTGCTATGTGGGGAACACGTGTCAGGCTGCACCAATTCTGATTAAAACCACTCATTTAATTTGCAATTGCTTATTATTCTATGTGTGTGCGCAGTTTGAGAGCAAACCCTTTCTTTCTTTGATATATAATTAGGCTGCCCATGGTAGGAGGAAGGTGTTGCCCTCCTCCTCTTGATGCTTTCATGTACTCCTGGCTGTCACATTCCAACTAAGTGTAACAGGGAGGACTGTGCCTGCAGGCTGTGTCCAGCCAGAGTACACAGACCTATGTGTTTGATGTGCAGTGAGCATAGGAAAATGTGTGCAGTGTAGCACCACACATTTTCCGAGGTTGATTTCCCATCATTCCATTTCTTAAAAAATATCAAAAAAGCCCAGGCGAGTGCACACCCGCCGTGCGGATGGTTGAATTCTTCACACTCCCATCTGGGAACAAATGCCTCTATGCTCTCCACACAGACTATCTCGAATCAGACTTGCAAACAGAACTCTGGTACTTCTAATCTGCACACACCAACACAACAGCAAAGCTATCTTGCATTTTGCATTTGGTCCCTACTTGCCTAGCCCTTCCCCCCTTCTCAGAGTCACAACAGCATCGGGGGGCCATGCAAATGGCAGCTGTGCACACTATAGATACCAGCAACATAACATACCAACAGCCTCCTTGTTACTCTTAATAAACACCCTGCAGCAAACGCTCCCTTAGGAATTTGCCCATGCTGCAGAGTGGTACCATAACGAGAAGAAGCCAAATAGCAGGAAGAAAAGGCATGGATGTAAATGCTGTGAGGTGGAACCTTCAGCTGAAATACTGAACAAATAACAGACTGCTTAAATCAGCAAAAGAAATCATGTCCTTGAAGCAAATCCTTTAATGGCAGTGCAAATGTGGATACATGCAAGCACAGTTCAGGGCAGACATACATTACAAAGGGATCTGGATATGCTTGGGCAAGGGTCACAGCCATGACATAATACGTGTATGATAAGCACATGGCTAATGATTCATGATTGCATTAGGAGGATTGGCTTGCTCTTGCTGACAATGCCAAGGGCAGTATCCACTAATGCAGACCAGCTGCTGTGCCACTCTTTTATTGTCCTCTGTTTTTGTTGTTGTGCTATTAGATAGCACATAAGCGCCAACTATAAGCCCAAATGATTACATTTGAGTACAGCTAGAAGGGAAATGACATGAGAGGAAACACAGTTTGTGCGAATTGATTGGTTATTTTTCCACCCATTGACTTTTCGGGGCATTCCCACCCACTACCGGACCTTGCCTTCCCAAAACACATCGTTCTAGGGCATTGGTCTTCAATCGTTTTTTACCTGGGTCCTCCCTCCCCCCTGGGCAAAATGTGGGCAGGCCGAGCCCCCCAAAAATGCCAAATGGACAGTAAGTCCAAATGACTATGAACCATCACACGCCATCGCCTCACTCTGCTCCCAGTATAGTCCCGGGGCTCCCCCACCTACTCCCATCACCATCTATGGACTCCCTCATCCCACTCCTAGCCCAGTCCATGGGCTCTCCCCACCCCACCCCACCACAGACCCTGGACTCTCTCCACCCTGCTCTCACCACTATCCCATGGTTCCCCCCTATCCTGCTCTCACCAGAGTCCCTGGGCTCCCCCCACCCTGCTACGATCACAGTTCCAGGGCCAGTGGCGGCTGGTGAATTTTTTAAGTGGAGGGGCATAAATATTTCCCCTGATATGCCTTAGCAGCGGAGCATAGCGAGGGAGCCCGACCCAATCAAGGGCAGTGCAGGGAAGGGTTAAGGGGATTCTCCCCCATGATTTATTTTAAAATAAGAGTTAAAATGTTGCATTTTAGAGCACACTTTTAGAAAAAATTGGGTAAAAAGCCAGTTTACAATTGGTGCTGCGGGCCCCAGGTGTGGGAGGGGGCATGGTATTTTTTACTGGACATCAGTGACAGCTGCTGCATTTCTCTATGATCCATTTATGTTCTAAAAACTGAGAATGCCACTAACACACAGTATGCTAAGAAACAATTCCCAAGATTACTCGAACTCAAAGATGCTGAAAAGAATGTTTCAGTATGTCGCAAGTGCACAGGGTATGATGTCCCTTTTACCCAAAGATAACTTTTTAGATAGCCACAGCTATTCAGTACGGTTTGGAATATCAGGAATCCGTCGAGGCTGCTGAATCCAAATACTGCAGCCTGCGCATGTGCGCGTGCTCGCCGACATGCTGCGGGTGTCTGTGCGAGTCTCAGCCGCATCTTATTGAGAATCGATTTGTTTGTACTTTGCAGTTTGTGTAGCGCTTACACACTGGCTATCCAAGCGCTTCCATCTTCTGTGAGTGATTGATTGAAGATTGGTCATTTATAACGCGCTTAATACCCAGAGGTTTCTTAGCGCGGACACAGGGATCGAACCTGTGTTGCTCTGTGTTGTCTTGTTTCCAAGTCGAGCGCATTGTCCCCGAGCTATCCTCCCGAGACTGAGATTGAGAGTGACTGAGATTGTGGTTGAGTGCCACTTTTTTTGATGTAGTTTCCATTACACGACTTACCCGAATCTCAGATTTCCGGTTCTTTTTCTGGGTGCTAGCTTGCACGAGACATGACATACGCATATGGATTATTTTGGGGGTGTGCACATTGTATTATAGTTCATTTGCCTCATCCAAAAGCAGCTAGTGTTGTGCCAAATGATAGTACTGAGCTCCCTCCGTCGTGACACTATTTTGGAAAATCAAGATAAATTGCAGTACACTGCACGAGGCCTGCTCTCTAAAACTGCACAATGAAAGATGTCTCTTTCACTGGTGCCTTTTTTGACAGCACTCTCAGGGTCCAGACGGCAGAGGTGCAGTTAGCATGCCCAGTCTGCCAAAAGCAGGATGGAAGAAGGCACCTCAGTGGCAGTACAAGGGGGCAGGGCCACAGTCTTCCTTTCTGGGCCATAGCTGCTTCTCGTTGGCGTCCCCTGGCCCAGGTCGACCTTAACCCCCTAGTGCACTGCTTTCCCCAGCGCCCGCAGTGTCCGCTCGGCCCGAAATACACCTGGACTGATCCAAGAACACAGTGCAGGGCTGGGGGCTGGTTTGCTTGGAGTGCTGTTCCAATGACTCCGAAGATCCAGGGGCTCCAAGCTGTCCTCCTACCTCCCTCTCGCGCAGAGCCGCCTACCCCTTCCGCTCTCCCCTCCCACACCCTGCTCGCTCCTCTCTCCCTCTCACTGTAGATTGTAAATCCGACCCAGGCGATTCCTCTCTGCCGTCAAACCACACGATTCCATCAAAGATTCATCGCCTCTCAATCCCCGATCAGCTTCATTAAACATCCATCTTTGCTTTTTACTGTCACTGCCTTTCCCCCCAGTCGTCCCAGAGAAGGGAGAGCAGCGGAGCCTCCTGCCCCACCAGCATGGAGGCTTGGAGCAGTTTCCCAACCGCTGCAGCAGTCCGGGAGGATGTCAGGAGCGCGCTGAAAGCACTTCAAGGGAAGGGCACTTTACCTCTGGATGTCTCATTTAAAGCAGGTGAAGTCCCCTGGAACACCTGCGGGAGAGGCAGGCAGGGGGCTCTGCTGGGTTCTGTGGTACTGACTTGACCCAGTATCGCTGTAGTGTAGAGTCTAAACCTTAAATAAAAGGAAAGGTTTTCAGACTGTGGGTGCACGCTCCACATTTTGAATACTGCTGTTCCGGGGTGTCTTTGAGCGAGCTCTATCAAGCAATAACATCAAAATATGGGCTGCCTGTGTTAATTCGAAGTAGTCTGTTGAGAGTTAATGGCTTAATTGCAACTGTAGATGCGCTATAAATGTAATTAAAATGTCTTAAACAAGAATGCCTTCATCCGCTTGATTTTCACCTGTTCCTCGCACTGAAGTTCTTTAAAACCAAGCATTGACAAAACCAAATGTGTTGGTCTGTCCATACGTATTAGATGGGCATTTGCCAGGCGGTGCTATCTGATGCCCAGGCAATTACACCATTTTCCATCTGTTGTCAGCTTCTGGCTGGGTAGTAACATTAGGCAAATGCCTGTCCCATGTCTACACAAAAGCCCAAACGGTTGGCTTTGCCAATGCCTAATTTGTTTGGCAACCATGCACACTCTTTCCTCACCCCTGCCATCGTTTTCCTTGAGCCTCCCAATAAATCACGCCTATGTTAAATAAATGAGTTGAGTATTTAGCCACTGCCAGTCTAATCACTAGATATAGCGCATACGTCTATGCTTTACATACAAAAAAACTGTTGTATACCAAAAAGCAACGCGCCTCCACCAACAACCCAACATCTTCAAGCAGCGTTTCCAGGGACATCTGCAACTGGCAGCAATAATGGTTCCATGCACATGCTCGTACATCCACGGCAGCTCTTCCCTTCCACTCATCTCCAACTTTAAAACTGCACTGCAGCTCTGCACCAAACAACAGCACAAGCACAAACAGCACGGTATGTAGGGTGCCTGTGACCAGAGGCACTATTATACTGGAGTTACAACACGTCTGAATGGGCTTTGATGGGTGTTAAAAGGCACCATTTAAACGCCTCTGGTTCCACCTCAAGCCAGTTAACTAAGTGCAGTCCCTATGTAGCCTGTTACCGCACACCGAGCTTACCTCTTACACATCCTCATGCCACGTAAACGCATATGAAGTGGTACCTGAGAGTACAAGCCATGGAGTGCTGTTAGATTCTGCTCGCAACTGACGCCTAGATGCCCTTGGGGTTTGCGTGCTGCTACAATTTATGAAAAGAAATAAATAAATAAGTAGATAACAAGAGGACCCAGGTTTTGCAGAGAACAAATAAAACAAATATCAGATAACTGTCAAATCTTAGATGATGGTTGGAAAGTCTTGATTTCGCAGGCATGGATAAACTACACACCATCATGAAATTCGTCTTCCGGGTGAATTATCTAAAGGATGTCATTATTTGCCATTTTTTATTCTAGTCCGTTCCTGAGGACTGCTCGGCCTCTTTTCATTAAAATACAAAATGTGTCCTTAGCCACCAACTTATAATGTTTCAATCTGAAATACAAGCTAATGGGATATCATTGAAACTATAATGCAGACAACCATTGAAAGGGAAGGCATTGACATTGAGCAGTGGAATTACTTCATGAGCAATGAAAGTGTTTTTGATTGAGAAACACATGTGGGGGCCATGACATTGCCTCCAGGGGGCTATGAGTTGCCAGTGTGAGTCTTGGCAGTGTACTCGTGTTAGGACCTCATCCTCACGAGCCCTTAGAGGGTCATGATGACCTGGGGATGGGTCATCTAAGCCAAAGAAGCCTTTACAGTCTGTCAATGAAAGAGGGCATCAAAGACCAAAAGAATTAAACCATTTTCAGAGGTGCGTTTCGTATCTACTTCCATGTCCTGCTTGTCAACCTGCACACTCTATGAGGACTCACCTCGAAGAGCAAGCCTTTGACATTGAGGACTTGGAATCTGCGCCATGGAGGTCATGGTAAGTAATTATTATTATGACTTTGAGAAGCAAGGGAGCGCTTCACAGAGGTAACAGAGCAGATATACAGTGGGGAGCGGGAGGGGGTATATACAGGGGGGCACAGTGGAGAGGTACAGCTGTACCGGGTGGTGGGGAGGAGTGGGGCGGGCAGAGTCTAGAAAGTCAGGTGGCGCGAGCAGCGATGCGATGGCCTAGGTGTTGAGGAGGACGGACTCCTTGAAAAGGTGGATCTTGTGTTCTTTCTCAATTCTAGGAGCGAGTCTGATGCTGACGGGGAGGAGGTAATCAGCCCAATACCTCCTCATCTGTCCCCCTCATCACACTACTTTCTCTTTGAGGCGAGTTCTCATAGTCTAAGGGCTTTACAGAGAAAGTCTTGGACTCAGAGTAAGAGTAATTGCTGGTATGCATCGCCTGTGCTGTCAGCATGTGATACGCTTACGTCATGAACCTTGCGATGGATCCTCTCTGCTTTACACCTTTAAATAAAAAATAAATAAAATAACATAAATGTACACCTATGCATTGAAGCCTCACCAATGGTCACATGCCAAGAGAAGCACACATGCAAAAATACCCCATTCCATCTCTGAAATAGTAGTTCAGTCCTGTTTTCTTTTCATTTGCATTTTGAGACTTTTTGTTCTGTGCTTCCTATCATAAATCCAGGACTACAAGTCCCAGGTTGCACAGACAAAACAGTACTGGACGCGCATCTCCTGAATTGAGTGCAGTGTAATAACACGTATAAAGGAGCCTTGAAATGTCTTGATGTTCCTTGAACTTGCTCAAAAGTACCATGGCATTGTTTTTCTAAAACTGTCCATTAGAATTTGCCCATGTGGCAGGAATTTCCCCATGGCAGTGCAAATGCCCCATGTTGCCAACCGTACACCCACCTGCTCTAGCCTTTATAGGGGAGGGCTGTTTCACTTATGGAGTTAGTGCATGGAAGCAGCCGCAACACTCATCAGAAGGTGATCTTATTCCTGCATTTTCTTCAATAACCAGTCATCTTCCTCGTACAGCCCGCTTGATGTTTACAACATTTGTAAATGGGAGCAAAACTCTCTGCTAGCTCAAATGTGAGCAAATAGTAACATCCGTACCCGGAGACCAAACCATAACTATTGCAAGCAGTCACAAACTCCATTTGCATTTCACGGATCACATGCCAACAGGCAGCACAATAAATATCATGGGAGGATAGGTCAAAGGCAACGTGCTCGTCTTGGAAGCAAGACAACGCAGAGCAACATAGGTTCGATCCCGGGTCCACGCTTAGAAACCTCTGGGTTTTTTAAGAGCGTTATAAATAACCAATCATATCATGTGGCATATTCTGGTTCTACTGAATGTAAGAATTCATTCCAACTCATGCCCCGGATCCATTCCAAGTGGAGAAACTAACTGACTACTGACCAATTGCTGCCTTTGAGAAGGTGCCTGTTTGGTTTGGGTTCCCTGTCCTCGGCATTGTAGTGCACAATCAAGCATTGACTAAATGTATTTATGAGGAGTGCCAGGTTCATGGAATTCATTGCACGGTTCAAAGTGACTTTGCACTGCTGACATCAACCCTGATTCATGGAACTGTGCAAAGTGTATTTTTGCAGTGCACAATCGTAGCAGGCCCCTATTTGGGCAATATGGGAATAAGCAGCACATGTAGGCCAGATACATATGCATCTATATGCATTTTTGTGTGTCTCTGCTACTTCTTTTCTAAGTGGGCAACCACCAGTTAATCCTATATGCGTCTATTGAAGTGAGGCATATTTATATTGAAGGAGAATGTGCCTTGTTGAAGGGCAAGTTCGAATAGGGGTCCGCACAAATAACACCAGTTAATATCCCTTCCCCTCCTCGGTTCTGCGTTCATTCCCCAATGTGCATCCTATTCACGCTGGGCAATGACGCAGGGCCGCCCAAGTCGAGGCAGAGTAAATGATGTTAGCATCCAGCAGGCTAGGAGAGGGGCAGCTCCCACCCCCACGCCTGCTCCTCTCCCCCACAAGCGCAGAGACACGCTGTCTCTGTCACACAATGCCGAGGAAGGGTGAGGTACGAACACGCGTCTCGCCCTTCCTCCAAACAACAAGGTGCTAAGCATCTACGGAAAACCAACAGGCACGCAGGGCCCAGGTTCAAAGACCTGCCCCCTCCTCAGGAGGCAAGGCATGTCGGCTATCCGGCCGGGGGCTGGCGGACAGCCCCCACTACTATACACATCAAAGATCTTATAAATATGCCAGGAGTTTGGAATCTATGTGAAATACTCACTTGCCTTCTGTATATATAACTGACTGTATGAAAGATTCTTACTCTAACCATCATTAAAAAGATTTGGCCCAGAGGAAATACATTTAAAACATTTTGGGCTTTTGCATAGGCAAAGGAAATGCAGTTGCCAGGCACTACCTTAGTGGTATTAACTGGCCACTGATGGTAGCAGGTGCTAAATGGTGCAAGTCCCTGTGCACTAATAGCAGTGCCTGGCAAATGGCTAATACTTATACAAAAGCCCAAACTCTTGGCTTTGCCACTGCTTGTTTTTAACAGGACTTCAGTGAAGGACATGCATCAGGCTTATAAATTGGGTGGCTGAAGGCAGACCTGATTCAGGCATTTTATTTACCCCATTAGCACATTTACAACTCCAATTAAGTAATTCACTCTCGAAGACTGCTTTGAGAAAACAGTGGCAGGCACTTCAAGTGCAAAGGTTGACAGGGAGTTTTGGTTGGGCAAGGCAGGAACTGGCTTGCATTGGCTATAGGGATAAGCATGGCCATGGGCCATCAATGGGTTGGTAAACAACCAAACAACACCTTCAAGGTGTGTGTCCCTCCTCATATGCCAGAACTCCTAAAACGGTGATCATGCTCTTAATATAGAGGGCATGAGTATGACTTTTCACCCCTGCGTCAGCGGACAGACATGGGTGGTAAACGGGCCACCAGCCCGAGTCTGGATAGGCCCAAGCGAAGCAAGGGTCTTTTTGAGGCCTGGAGGCTGTTACCGGCCATGTCTCACCACCGACGCAGTGTTTTAAGCAAAACGCACCCCAGGAGATATCCAGGGTGTGAATGGTTTATTTTTTTTCTTGGGAGATTGGCTGCGCTTATTGCGCAACGCCAATCTCTGCATAAAAAAAGATGTCTGCCACCGTATAGAAAAGGGACCCATTTCTATGGTGACCGGGAGCTGAAGGAGCGCCGGGACAAGAGAACAAAACTCTGGTCCGGCAGGAAAGTGTAGAGGGAGGAAAGGGTTATGGCTTGTTTTGAGGGAGTGGAGAGGGCTACCTTTTGCCTCCCCACATAAAAAAAGAGGGTGCCACCGGGGGAAGGGTCTTGGGTGTCTGGAAACAGTGGGTGGAGAATGTGTATTCTCGTCTGCTGTTCCAGCCACCTTATTGGCTGAGCACCCTTCCCCGGGTGTGAACTCTGCATCTTGAAGGAATGGGAAACACCCATGCATTTTGGGCAAATGAAACAAGCATAGAAACCGATCTGTAGAAATGTGGTTGCAAAAGCCGAGCCAGACGGCATTACTCATGATTTGGACACACTGAAGTGATATTATGATATGTTTTCCACTGCGCAAACTGTTTGCACACGTGGAAGCTCTATAATGGCATTGCAAACACACTTGTGCAGTATTTACCCAGGTGCTAATATGATTGTGCATGTGCAATACGTATTTAAGCATATGCGTGCAAGCAGCGTTTTTGCACAATGTGCAAATGTACCATAATACAGCTTCCGCCTCCAAGTATTGCATGTATTCTTTACAGTAGTAAACCCCACTAAAGCAATCAACACATTTCTAGTGATTGCATTACTAACACACCACAAACTAAAAAATGCACACACCCGAAGTCACAGTTACAGTGCCTTCAAATCACAAAATAGCTTTGCCCTCAGCGCTGCAAGGTCAATGTTGATCAGCCACCAGACCAGCAATAGAGATAGTGGGACAGGAGACAGTAAAATGGGATGAGTCCAGACAGGAAATTACATGGTGCATAATGAAAAATGCATGATTGTAACTGTCTTGCTAATGCCAGGTAATACTTCAGATTTCATTTTGCAGATACCTTGCACACACAAAGTCTTTGTTTCAAAGATATTAAAAACCAAAACCCATATGTTATTGAGAGCATTGGGGTAACTAAGGAACATAATATAATCAAGTTCATAATAATTTAGATATATACTAGTATATTATTAGTCTGTGAATGCAGAGTGTGGGGTGCATTAAACAGCTCAACCAATCGTTTGAAGATTGCTAGTTGCATGACTGATTTTTCAAGCACTTTGCAACTAGCTGTTGTGTGACGGTGTGAGGAATTCGACCATCTGCATGGGGAGTGTGCGCTCTCCTGGGCTTTTTTGAAGCTTTGTAATGAAAATGAATGATGGGAGATCGATGTCAGAAAATGTGTGGGGCTAATCCGCACACATTTCCCTCTGCTCACTGCACAACATACACATAGTCATGAGTACACTGGGGGGACACAGCCTACAAGCACAGTCCTCCCTGTCACATTTAGCTGGAATATGACAGCCAGGAGTACATGAAAGCCTCTCAGGAAGGGGGAAGGCAACACCTTCCTCCTGCCATGTCCAGCCTAGTTAAATATCAAAGGCTCAATGGATCCGCCCTGTCTATTGTCAAAGATCTGCTGGTGACAGCGCATACTGATGAGAGTTAATTGAAACAGGCCTGTGAGAAGCCTGATCGCAGAACTGACAAAAGGGGACAGGAAACCAACACCTCTTTGATATGCAATGTGTCAATTTGAAGCTAGCTCCCAACCCTATGTATGAAGGGCAGTCAATGACATGTCTGGAACATACGTTTACAGTAGGCAACCCCTGCATGCGGACCCCCTTTCGGAGGGAAGAAGTATGTGATTTGATGGAGACAGAAAGTCTGCTCTCATCACAAACTTCAAGCGAGACCTGCGCTTTGATCAGGAGCCACAGAGAGATCAATTAAGCAGAGAGACACTCTGATCCACATCAGACAGGAGAATGGGTGGGACTTAGTAGTATATGTTGTCACCACTTACCTTTCCTGTTGCAAATCACTCTTGCTATGTCCTCACGCATAACAGAAGATTTTGGTGGAGACCCAGGATTGATTCATTAAGGCAACCTTTACTGGACAGTGCCTTTTATCATTGGGTAATAATTTTATTTTCGCTGTGTTGCAACTAATCAACGATCCACGACCTTGCGGAGATAAGTCTGCTGTTTTGTCGACATTACCAAAATTGGACAAGGAGGTTCATAATTTACTTGTGTTTCCGATCTGTTTGCATCCCTTCTGGTGTACTAGAGGTGTGGGCTGATTTTTTTTTTGTTGCTGACAACGTCTCTCAGAACCTTGAAAGAGGCACATGGCAAGCCACTTCAAAGCGCATTTGTTAAGAATCAGGATGCACTTTGCAGCCCACCTGATACTCCCCTCTGTGGCCAGGACCTGCAACCATGTAACACAGAGTGTCAAAGATGCATTTGGGACATGCTGGATGTCTTAAATCCATTTTTGAGAATCAGGCCCACAAGGTTTGCATCTTTTTCTGGTCATCTCTGTGTATGCATTCCATGCCCAGCTGCAGAGAGAAGGACCTGATAGCAATGATAGAAGTGTGCCAAAAAAGTAGTGGAACTCGGTTTCTGACTGGGGACAGAGTAGGAAGGAAAGGAGCAACGTGTAACACATTTTTCAAGGGTTGCAGTCATGCTGGTTGACAGCCAATTGAGTTGAAATAGATTTCAGTTCATCTGTAACTGATATCCAACGGTACAGTGGAGAAGTGTGCTGTAACTTCATAAAGAACAGATTTGGGATGGTGAAAATGGTTGCAAAAAGTAGTGGAGCTGTTAACAGTAAAAAATTAAAGTAGTGGAACATCGCTCCCGACCGTTCCCGCTCACTTCGGCCACTGCCTGATAGTCCACGCACTGACAAATGCTTTGAATGTAATCAATGATTTCTTAACATGATGTTGAAATTTTGAGCGTGACGAAAGAAAGACTTCATCAAAAAATGATGTCTACTCTGCAAATTCATGGAAGTTAGAGCTTTCATCAATAAACACTCTCACAGCAAGCCACAGCAGAACATGTATTGACATGTGTTAGGTGTACATGTAAAGTAGGAGCTAACTAGGTTTATGAATGTAAAGTAGGACCAAACTTGTTTTGCATTCAGGACTGTATTTAATGTCAATGCCAGGTTTTATAAAGCCCCTCATCCAGATTCTCCTAATTCCAAGCACTGTAATAATTACCCAATTTAGTTGTATCTACTGACTTTTTTAGATTGAACTATTAGGGGGCGCTAGAGAGCCAATTATAAATCGAAACTATTGCATTAGAGTACAGCTAGGGAGAAATGGCCTATGAGGAGGGACACACTACTTTTAATTGTTGGTTGGTTATTTACCCACCCATTGGCTGGCCATGGCCATGCTAATCCCTATGGCTATTCCCACCCACTTTTTGCCTCTGCCTGCACAAGACACAGCCTCCAGGGATCTCTTTGGGCTAGCTTTACAAGCCCTACCATCAAACTTTGTGTTCAAAGTGTTTGCCAGCATTTTTTCAAAGCACTCTTCTGAGAGTTAATGACTGAATTGGTGCTGTACATATGGTGTTGATGTAATCAAAATGTCTTAACTAGGTCTGCCTTGAGCCACTCGATTTATAAGCACTATGCATGTCCTTCAATGAAGTCCTCCTAAAACAAGCATTGGCAAAACCATCTGTTTTGATTTGTGTATAAGTATTATTATAAGTATAAGTGTTAGGCATTTGCCAGCCACTACTATTACTCACATCATTGTGCAGCTACTACCTTTGACGGACACTTATTACCACTATGGCTGCGCCTGGCAGATGCCTTTCCTATGCCTGCACAAAAGCCAAAGCTGTTAACATTGCCAATGCTTGCTTACTTCGAAAGGAGTACGGGCTGACTCAGTAGTATGGAGATTCGAACTTTCGAAATGCATACTTGCCTTATGTCAGAAGTTAGCATTTAAGCATTGACACATCCAATTGCAACACTGTGATGTGCACACAATAACATACGCCCACATGCAAACAATCAATAGAACCCTCCCATGATTCCTGCTACATACCATGTTACCCTCTGCATTTATGGCTGCAACAGACAGCCTCCCTATTGATGGGAAACCTGAGGTTAACGGTGCCCTTCATTATTTATTTGGTTATTTTAATAGTTATTATGACAGCACTTTCAAGGGGCAAGAATCCACAGATTAATGTGAACAATCTGATATGCTTCTTATTATAGGGGGGCTCATAATGACAGATGCCTTCTCCCAGTTAACTCATGAACCCAAATCCCCAAATCTGCTCCTGTTGGTCTTTGTAAAAGACCTTGGGATGGAGGAATTCTTTCATCGGAGAGACAGAGGTATTTGCTGGCTCTACCGGGACCCAATATTGGTTAGCCTATCACCCTGTTGCAGTGACAGCTTCACCGGGATGTCCAAGAGACCTTTGGGGTCCTTTTGGGGAGTGAGCTTGTTGTACGGATGAACAGTTCATGTCAGTGCATCCCAGCTGCAGTCGCAGAATGTTCCAAATGAACAATGCAGCCGTGCTTTGGTGACACGTGCCTGGGGCTACTGTTGGAACTCTCGTCCAGAGGAGACTTGCCTGGCATTTCGATGCTGGTCTGCCCAAGTGGGTGGGACCAGACTGATATGCCAATGGATATTTCTCCTCTGTGAAAGGTACAGTGAGCTAAAACGTGGTGGAGACCCAACCCAGTGGGCAGTCCACCTTCCCATAACACAGGTTATTTGACCCTGTTCGTTCTCGGCAGAGGGGCGCCCATACCTTTTTTGTGCCTTTTTTGGAATGTTTAGTTTGTGCATGAGCCTGCTTCTGGAATTGAAGCATGTGAGGGTACACGGGCAGTTCCCTCATTTGCTTGGGAACAAACCATGCACATTAGACAGCACTGAACATTTGCAGGAGCTGGGTGAATGCCAACACAATCCAAATATACAGCCACAGAAAAACGCCCACACACCCCCTACTATAAGTTCAAATTATGTGTGAAGCATTAGCAACTGGCTCCTTTGTCACAGCCACTTGGAAAGCATGGAATGCGGTCTCTATCAGCTGATAACGGCCCCATTCTAGTCTTGTATCAGCCACCACTACCCACACCTCCTAATTGTCTTCCACATCCTTGTCTTTTTTTTAAAAAAGTATTCTGTCTCCTGTCTGTTTTCTTTCTTGTCCCTTGTCCTGGGGTTGTGCTTCTTTTTCCGCCACGTGCCGTCTGGAAATATTTTTTTTTCATTCAGAGCTACATTTCTATGTTCCTTGATGGCCAAGATGAGTGAGCTGTGTTTTCATTTAAAGAAATACATTCATGTTTAGGAGTACTTTTGCACAAATGAAAACTGATTGGAAGGCCATGTTGGGTGGGATGGTATTAACAGCCTAGGCAGAGTGCTGTACCGGCAGGTGACGACCACTATGCCATCATTAAAGGCTTTCACCTGATAAACCATATTCGCATAATACCATCTGATTATGAACATTGACCTAAGCACATTCACATTGTACAGAAAACCGCGTCTAAAATGCCTTGAATAGAATTGACTAAAGCCGCCATTTTAGAAACGTCCACCATTTTGATTAGTTTCTGTCTCTGTCTCAAACTGGACTATGTGTTTTCCCGGCCTCAGCTGAGCTAAGTGAACTTTGGACTATGTCAACATGCTGAAGCTGCCTAAAGCAGAATGCTTGTTCTGTGCATCCTGGCATGCAGGTGAGCACGTGTGTGAGGTCCCCTTGCCCCCGTTTCAGATCATGGCGCTGCTTGCAGCGGCGAAACCGTCACAGGCTTCCTGGCCGCAGCGAGGCTTCCCTCTCCATTGTCTGGCCTCCCGCTCCATCCCCCTGGCCCTGATTGGCCAGTGCTAGTACTGGGTTATTTCCTGGTCTCACCCCCAGCTCACGCACTCCATGCACCATTTACCATCCTGGCATGCAGGTGAGTGCGTGTGTGAGGTCCCCTGGCCCCCGTTTCAGATCATGGCACTGCTTGCAGCAGCGAAACCATTGCGGGCTTCCTGGCCGCAGCGAGGCTTCCGTTCTCCTTTGTCCCGCCTCCCGCTCCCTCCCCCCGGCCCTGATTGGGCAGTGCTAGTAATGGGTTATTTCCTGGTCTCACCCCCAGCTCACGCACTTCCTGTGCCATTTACCATCCTGGCATGCAGGTGAGTGCGTGTGTGAGGTCCCCTGGCCCCCGTTTCAGATCATGGCACTGCTTGCAGCAGCAAAACCATCGCAGGCTTCCTGGCGGCAGCGAGGCTTCCCTCTCCTTTGTCCCCCCTCCCGCTCCCTGCCCCTGGCCTTAATTGGCCAGTGCTAGTACCGGGTTATTTCCTGTTCTCACCCCCAGCTCACGCGCTCCCTGCGCCATTTACCATGGCATGCAGGTGAGCGCGTGTGTGAGGTCCCCTGGCCCCCATTTCAGATCATGGCGCTGCTTGCAGCGGCGAAACCATTGCGGCTGCCTGGCTGCAGCGAGGCTTCCCTCTCCTTTATCCCCCCTCCCGATCCCTCCCCCCGGCCCTGATTGGCCAGTCCCAGCCTTATCCAGGACCAGACCTGGGCAGTCCTCCTGCCCAGCAGCCCCCTCGGCTAAGGGCCCCTCGGCAAAGGGCGGCTCCAACTGAGGCGGCTCCAGAAAGTGTCTGCCGGTGTCCACAGGGGAAGCCAATGTAGCCAGCAGTTAACAGCAAAAACCAAAAACTGTAAGTGTGGCATGGGTGGTGTGTAGAGCAATTACTCTACACCAGAAAGCCCCCGCCACTCTACCTTACCTTCCCTTAACATAGACTGCCATAGACATCTAGATAGGATTGTGAATGTTAGCACGCCCACACTTAGGTGAAACCTGAATGTTAGCATGCCCACACTTAGATAGAATTGTGAACATTAGCCTGTGTTGCATCTAGATAAGATTGTGAATGTTAGCACGCCCACACCAAGATAGAATTGTGAATATTGGCTTGCATTGCATCTAGATAGGATTGTGAATGTTAGCATGCCAGCACTTAGGTGAAACTTGAATGTTAGCATGCCCACACTTAGATAGAATTGTGAATATTGGCTTGCGTCGCATCTAGATAGGATTGTGAATGTTAGCATGCCCGCACTTAGGTGCAACTTGAATGTTAGCATGTGCCACACTTAGAATTGTGAACATTAGCCTGCGTAGCATCTAGATAAGATTGTGAATGTTAGCACGCCCACACTTAGGTGAAACTTGTAATGTTAGCATGCCCACACCTAGATAG